>NC_052668.1:27540918-27861837 GCF_016802725.1 Solenopsis invicta
AAAATGAGGGAATAGAAATTTATAAGGATAAGTACAAAATGCAAAATAGATATAAAATTGCAAACATATAAAATGGTTTATAAAAACATAACACATTAACAAAGGATTAATAACTTAAAACAATATACATTTAATTATATTAAACGCAAACATTGATCTAAGAATAAAATACATTTGTCAACGAGAATGAGCAAATTCTGTGGATTAATCATCTCAGAAATTCCGAGAAATAGCTGCTAACATTTCATTGACGTTTCTTATCCATTTGATTCAGCATCGGGTCGTATAAATACTTCTTGACATTCTTAGCCCATACAAAGTCGAGATGATTAAATTTCTTGTCTGCTATTAAGGTTTTACTGGCGAGATTGCTCACTTCGCTGGTCAACTTTTCCACATCCTAGACAAATTGTAATGTAAATAAAAATGTTCTATAAAATGTAAAAATATAATTTTATTTAATATTTCAATGCTAATGTCAATAAAAAAAAACTCTAAAATTTTTCACAACTTGTTACAATTAAGCATCAAACAAGAATCATTTTGATGCTTAAATTTAGTATTAAAACATCAAATAAAAAGACACATTAACCAAAGATAAACGACCAAATACCAAAGATTAAAAAAAATATATTATATTTAAGAATAAATGAATTGTTATATACAGAAAAATACAAACCTTAATATTTGCTAACCAATCGTTTTCACTGTAATATACGTGCATCGGTGCAGTGATCTTGTTCAACTTATATTCCGGTGGAGTTAAGGAGCCGTGTACTTCTTTATTGCGAAGTCCATAGTCGTATTGTTGAAATCTCCCTGCTGTGATCATCTTTCCTGTTGATAGATTTGCTGGTGTTATTAAGGAAAATATTTGAAAGATTTGAATATGATGATTATCACAAATAGATCTTTATACATAATGCATATGCTATAGCTTGTTCGATCGCAATTACTTTGCACTGGTATACATTAAAAATTATATATGGCCGGTATTCATAATTATTACGGAATGACTAAGAAGAGGTGTATAGCACATTTAGAGAACAAGATTTTTATGTTCGTACTTGAGACTGCATCATTACATGTGAAATTCAATGTAAATTGTATGATCATTGTGTCAATTAACAGAAGAAAATGATCTGGATAACGCTGTAATTTCTATATTTACGTAATTATATTAAATATTGTACTTTAACATTTTACGATATCACTATTATTATAATTGTTGATGCTTTGCCATATTAAACATTGTCTTTTTATTTCAACATTATGCGAATCACAAGTATAAGGATAGTAACGGAACTCTAATTTTATATTGATCACTTTACATGTGGCGGTTGAAGAAGTTTAAGTGAGATCGAAACATGTCTCGCATTTAAAAATTTGTTATTGTTATGGAGTTATTAGCAATAAACGTTAAGATCCATCAAAGTTACGATGTCGATAATTTGACCTAATACCCTTTTTATTTTGTTCATTTAACATAAATTTATCTTTTTGTTATGCTTATATTTTATATTTAAAAGAGGAGGTTTATGTATGCATCTTACGGACTTTGGTAAACTCTATATTAAGATGTAGAATTTGATGATGTAAAACAAACATGTAACATTCAGGTGTTGATGAGTCATAGAGTTGAAGTTACAAGGTAGGCTTTTTTTAATATTCGAAATTGACTAATAATTTTTTTGTATTTATATATTCTTGTGCATTTTTAAATTGTTTTATGATTCTGCAAAACCTACTTTTTAAAACTTATTTGTAAAGTAAAAATTAAAGTCAAATTAATTATTTAAACATATTAAAATATATTGAATTCTTTCTTAAATATGTAGTGTTTAATAAAAACTTTGAACTCAAGAGAATTACCATTTGGATATTATTATTTTTTGTATTTAACAATCCATTTCCGCCGCGAGCTGTCCAATTATTTGGACTTTATGGCTAAACTAATTTTATGAAATTTCTAACATTCGCTGTAATATCTATCACGTGTATTATTCCAAACTTTACAATCTTGTATCTAGCACTTTGGTTGGCAATTGAATGTTACATGTTATTTTTATGACATCAAACTGTCTTAATATTTAATTCTCAAAAATCCGCAAGATATAGGCAGTTCTCCTTTGATTAGGTATCTTTATATATAGCAGTATTATTTATGATACTATAACAGTACATATAATTCTAATTTATTAATAGTTTATTAATATAAGTTTACCAGAATTAATGAGTTGCGCATAGTGCATAAATTGCTTCGTGGATGCACTAGCTATAAGTCCTAAGATTACCGGTAGAAGAGTCTAAAGACAAAATAAAAAACAATTTTGAAGAAAATGTGATAAAAAAACACTTCTTTTAATTAAAAAAAATTTTTTAACTAAAAATCACTGTTATAAAATACTCTTCAAGCCATTAAACTTTTATTCAGAACATTTTTTGTTCATCTGTTATAGTTTCGACGATATTTGCTTCAAAAGAAAAATATTGATTTTCTTTAAAGGGATATTTCATCCCCTAAAAATGAAAACGAGCTCGCATAAAAGAATCCGTATCCCTTATTTTGATTTGTACTACAAAATTAAAGGCTCAACGAAGTCGAAGGCCGACATTTTTGTATCTTCCTTTGTTAGACAGCTAATTCAATATTGAAAGTTTATTATGAAAATTTATTCGTATATATATATATATATATACAGGGTATATATATATATATATATATATATATATATATACAGGGTGATTCAAAATAACCTATTGGTCCCGAAGCTGGCATATTCGTAATCGAATTCTGAGACGATTTTTCCTTTTGCAAAAATTTGTCCGGAGCTTAGTTTTCAAGTTACAATAAGAATTAGCGTATGACGGGTCAGGTACAAGTGGTAGACAGGGGCGGCGCGACTCACTGTTACACGTGGGTGTTTCCGTGGGGCACCTCCTGCGCTCAAATGACTGACAAAAGTACATGGACAGCACATTCCTATTTAAACTTTCTCTCTCTCTCTCTCTCTCTGTCACTTTAATTATGCTACATTTAACTTGTCAAATTTCGATCTGTCATCCGGCCGTCAAATATCGGGATAACCGTGAAATCTTCAAATAAGTTTACATTATTATAATAAATGTACGCCCGCGAATAATAAAAATTAATGCAAATTAGATTACTTAAATGTGCACTTGCAAGTTAAAAGTAGCACTTTTAAAACGCACAAAAAGGGATAGAAAGAAGAGAGAGAGAGAGACGGGGGGGGCTTTGAACAAGTTTAAGCACGTTTACTTACGCACACGGCGATCAGCTTATTGTTTCCACGATGCGACAGTTCAATTTAAATTTGTCCTTCATCCAGATCTATCCCTCGAAGTTGTTTCATCACATTTACACTATTTACTCTGCACTTGATCGATAAACGCGGAACTACGCGACGAACCGATCGATCAACTTTATTAATTACTACTCTACTCACTACAATCATTCGATGCGTAAAAATTACTCGAAAAAACACGTGTTTACGTTACGATCACACAACACGTGTGTACTCGACGATATGAAGCAGTCGAATGGATGTTATTGGTTATGTTGTTATAAGAGTGTCGAACGATTGGTTAAAGCCAGAAGTCAAAACGCGGCAATTTAAAATAAAAATATTGGTTAATACAATTTACATCAATACAATTTATTAGAAAAATGTTGCAAATGCATGTTTATCAATATTTGTTAAAAATTGTATGATAGTGACTTTATCAAGATAATTATTTTTCATTCTAAATATTCAAGAAATAATTTTATCAAAATCAATTTTTTCTAAACATTTTTTTTATTTCTTATTTTTGAATATTTGCGAAAACTGTGAAAATATTTCTCAAAATAAAATATTTGGTTGCCCTGAAAAGGACAGATTATCCGTTGCTGCAAGGAGATTTCAAGAATTTAATCCTTGAAGTTTTTTTTATAATAAATATTCTAAATAATTATCTTGATAAAGTCACTTACAATTTTTAACAAGTAATAATAAACATGCATTTGCCACATTTTTCTAATAAATTGTATCGATGTAAATCGTATTAATCAATATTTTCATTTTGAATTACCGCGTTTTGACTTATGGCTTTAACCAATCGTTCGACACTCTTATAACGAAATAACCAATAACACTCAGTCGACTGCTTCATATCGTCGAGTGAACACGTGTTGTGTGATTGTAACGTAAATATGTGTTTCTTCGAGTAATTTTAACACATCAAATAATTGTAGTGTTTACAGTAGTGATTAATAGTTATTAATAAAGTCGATCGATCGGTTCGTCGCGTAGCTCCGCGTTTATCAATCAAATGCAGAGTAAATAGTGTAAATGTGATGAAACAACTTCGAGGGATAGATCTGGATGAAGGACAAATTTAAATTGAACTGTCGCATCGTGGAAACAATAAGCTGATCGCCGTGTGCGTAAGTAAACGTGCTTAAACTTGTTCAAAGCCCCCCCCGTCTCTCTCTCTCTCTCTTCTTTCTATCCCTTTTTGTGCCTTTTAAAAGTGCTACTTTTAACTTGCAAGTGCACATTTAAGTAATCTAATTTGCATTAATTTTTATTATTCGCGGGCGTACATTTATTATAATAATGTAAACTTATTTGAAGATTTGACGGTTATCCCGATATTTGACGGCCGGATGACAGATCGAAATTTGACAAGTTAAATGTAGCATAATTAAAGTGACAGAGAGA
Source organism: Solenopsis invicta (assembly GCF_016802725.1). Lineage (NCBI taxonomy): Eukaryota > Metazoa > Arthropoda > Insecta > Hymenoptera > Formicidae > Solenopsis > Solenopsis invicta. The sequence goes on from NC_052668.1 coordinate 27,545,643, forward strand.
GAGAGAGAGAGAGAGAAAGTTTAAATAGGAATGTGCTGTCCATGTACTTTTGTCAGTCATTTGAGCGCAGGAGGTGCCCCACGGAAACACCCACGTGTAACAGTGAGTCGCGCCGCCCCTGTCTACCACTTGTACCTGACCCGTCATACGCTAACTAATTCTTATTGTAACTTGAAAACTAAGCTCCGGACAAATTTTTGCAAAAGGAAAAATCGTCTCAGAATTCGATTACGAATATGCCAGCTTCGGGACCAATAGGTTATTTTGAATCACCCTGTATATATGTATGTATATGTGTGTGTGTGTGTGTGTGTGTGTGTGTGCGTGCGTGCGTGCGTGCGTGCGTGCGTGCGTGCGTGCGTGCGTGCGTGCGTGCGTGCGTGCGTGCGTGCAATATGTAGTAGTATGTAATGACGGACTGATGTTTTGTAAATCGCACCTATTGTAAATTGTGTATAAGGCGTTCAATCTGTAAAACTGACGATTTCAGCATCCCCTTAACGGGACATTAGCAACGTTAATTCGACTAAATTGATTTATGTAGATGTTTGATATTAATTTTGTAGTATAGATCATCATATCTCCACAAACTTCTACATCGATGCACTCAAGCACATATTCGCACAAAATTTGAGAAAAGGTTTTTTTTTTGCTCTAAAGCTATTAACTCATTTCTAAAATTCACACTATTGGTCCTTTCTGCTTTTGAGTGGGATTTATGCTTATTTTATACATACAATAAATAAAATTTTTATATAAAGCAGTTGTGTGTATTATCATGAATTGATACTAGATGTTGATGTCAAAACTGCCAATAATAAAATTTTTCAAATTTTTCTGTTTTTTGTATGAATTTTAACTTTGTCCTGCGTTATTGTTTGAACTTTAATTATGGAAAAGAATTTATAACTCTTTGTAATCAACAAAAAGATTACTTTGTATAAAAAATTTTACGTTCAATTGGTAAGCAGACCTGTTTGCAGAATCACTTTAAGATTATGCTCGAAAAATTAAACGTTCTTATAAATATGTATTCAATGCTTACCGGATCAAGTTGATCAGGATTGAATCCATACATCAGGAACATCATATTTGAGCATATCGGTTGCGTAGCAGCTTTCTCCCCACATAAAACTTGTCCAAATCTTTTTATTATTTTGTTGTCAAGATTGACTTCGTAGACGCCAATTAATTTCCGGAAAAACTGCAATAGCATATTTAAAATGTCAGATATGAAAGAATTATTTGAAATCGAGATCTCTGTATCATTTTTTAAAATCTAGAAGTCACGTACTTCTTCAAGATAACAGAACTGTGACATGAATTGGAAAAGGAGATTCTTCATCCTGCCGCAGTAAGCGATCGGAGCTAAAGCATACATCTCTTCGATATGCTCCTGATATTCAGGGCGTTCCGTTGCCATGACGAAGAAAGTGGTGGTGCCTTGGCTGTGTCCTATGTAGAACATTGTTTCACGGCCGGTGGTCTTCACAATATAGTCGATCATCGTTGGAAGATCAATCGTACCCATCTCGTGCCAACTGTAGTGTGCAATCAGAATACAAATAAATTACGTTTAGTTAAAAAAAAGGTGAAGCATTAAAGATCAGAAAACATTATTTTTATATTTATATACAGTTTTTATACGTATAATGTTTGTTTATGCATAATGCGCTTTTTATTCTTTATTTGTAATACTTTTATCCTTAAGATGGAGACATTAATTTTAATTTACGTATCTGTTTTGGTGTCTCAAATTTTTATCATTTAGTCGAGTGGTCCAAGATAATTGATTAAATTTTTTCTCTGATGAGATAACAGATTATTAAAACAACTCTTATTTCAATATAAATATAGATTTAAAAGATGAGAGTTTTTTTCGCGATTTAGTCTTCGTAATTATTTGTTCACAAAATATGGTCGGAAAAAGAATATTGTACAAATTTATTTCTTAAATCAAGATTTAAATAAAATTTCTGATAAAACCTGGAAGTTAGTTAAAAAAATATTTTATTAATATTTACATATACATATACATATACATCCTTTTTAATTTTCATAATGATTAGTTGCTTAAAAATAGACTTTAGCATTATCTTTTAAAAAAAATTAATTTCAATTCAATTACAAAACGAAAAAAATTTTAATTAGTTATACAAAAAGGTCTTTAAATTATTTAGATTTATTATTGATTTTATCAACGATTATCTAAATGGAAAAAATTTGTTTTAATTTAATATACTTTCTTTTAATTTGGAAGTTACAAATCCCAAATTGAAAGAAATAATTACTTTCAACAATAAAAATTTTATTGTCTGAAATATTGTCTAAAAAACAAATAATTTATTATTCCAATGAGAATGTTTTATTGGTATAGAAACTGGTTTCTTGTATCAGTAGAAAATTATTTACTTAAAACTAATCAATTTAATTAGTTGAACACACACATACATATATATATATATATATATATATATATATATATATATATACATAGATATATCGATTCTCACCTGAAGTCCCAATAGTCCTTCTTCGAGATTTTGCTATTTGTATGTTCACGAGAATACGTACTGCCACGCACGTTACCGAGCCATACATCGTACCCTGCATCTGCCAGAATAAACCCTAAAAAAACAATATTAGAATACAATAACAAAGATAAATATTAATTAATATAGACAATAAAGCAAATAAAAATTAATTAACATTTAATAAAGATTTATATTCTATATAATTATGCTTTCTTTACATTAGTCCAAATACAATATAGAAAAAGTCAAATTTGAATTCTGAAAATATAAGGATTTTTATGTAATCAATTAAATATTGTGTATAGAAAAATATTTCTGTAGTATCTAGGGACCTAGCACGTCACTGGATCGAAAGATCTCGATATCGTGATATCGAGATACACACACATGTCAGGTGAGAGACAGGAGATTCTTGGGACACACGCACACGCCTAACAGCTAACAGTTTATTCCTTTGTATTTAGAAGTCTAAAATATACCAATTATTATCAGAGTAAACCCCTGAGTTGTTCCTTCATAGAAAGAAAACACTACAATTTCAATATCTTATTTTAACCCTTTTAACACGTAAGTGGGTCTGAGAGACCCCATATGAAGCTTTGAACGCTTGCTATATGAAGATGGAATGAGATAGGAAATTCGAGTCAAAACGGAAAAAAAGTTTGAAATCTCCTCTTTCGATTGATATGATTGATCAACTTTTTTGGTCAACTAGAATTTGAACGGCACGGCAGCAAAGTTTTGTTTGAGTCAATGCGACCCATATAGTGTGTAAGTGAAACTATTTTTGTGAGTATTTTACATAAAAGCTGGACAAAATACGTTTAAACTGTTTGCGGATGTTACTCGCATATACTCTGTCTAAAGTTGGAATACTATAAAATGCTGTAGAAAAGGGAGTTTTCCCGAAATGTATCATGAGACACATCAATTTTCAATTTTAGACACGACTTAATTAAAAATACCTCCTATTCGCCGTGTTACATAATTACATTATTTAATAGAAATGACAATAATATAATTTTTTTTGAAAGTATGAATATTTAGCTTTAAAACGCCGTATTGTAAAGTTCTTTAAAGTTTTTTGTTGCAAAGATATGATTTTTTTTTAAGTGGATTTTTAGATGCCCAAAAATACCTCATATTTTCCATAATGTTACATAATTATACTTTTTAAAAAGAATAATTTTGCCAAAACTTATTTTGAAAGTGTGACTCTTTAGCTTTAAAACGCCGTATTTGAAAGTCCTTAAACGTTTTTTGTTGCAAAGATATGACTTTTTGAAAGATAAGTGGATTTTTGACCAATTTCTCATTTTTGCTTAATGGTTTTTCTTTTATAACTTCACAATAAATTATTTTTTGGCAATGCCAATTGTGTAGTCACACTCCTGAGATTTTAAATTTTTGTTTTAAAAAAAAATCGTAGAAAAATATTGATTGTAATCAAAGTTTTAGCTTCTCAAAGTTGAAAAAGTCTCCCAGACCCAAAAATGTGTTTCCGTATTTTACAGAATCGGTGTGTTTAAGAGTTAAAAAAGAAAACATTTTTAAAAATATGATTTAAAATAAAAATGAATTTATGCATACCGTTAATTTATATTACGATTAAAACACAAAAAAAAGTTTTTGTTAACTTTTTATCTTTAAAGAAGCAACTTAATACTTAATTGTGATTGTACAATGTTTAAATTGAATAATAGATACGATTGAATAATGCTTATGCAATAATGTTTTTCCTCATTTAAAAACTTTAATATTTTAACAATTTAAGTTATTTTTTCTTTACCTAAACTATTCTCACGGCCAGAAGTAACAAAAACTGCCGAATTGCACGTAAGGCCATGCATTACAAACGCAACAGGTTTTTGTTCATTTGCATCGGTAGAAGTTGCTGGTCCTGTTATCCGATGAAGTTCCAAAATGTAACCATCTTCAGTTGTCACTTTATGCAGCTCACCGTTATATCCGTACTTGCTTATTAATTGCATCTGTACAATAAGACGACTGCTTTTTAATTCAATTTTGTTCAATGGGAGAAATGACAAATAGCTTATACTTATCAATGCGATTAGGTATAATTAATATAAAAATGTAAAAAAAGCGTTAAGTATATTTTTTTGCAATATATTATTAAGGTAACAAAATTCTTTGTAAAAATTCGTGAAATCTGCCTAAAAAAACATTAAAAATGTAAAAAAAAACAGTCAAGTATATTTTTTTAAATAAATAACCAAACTAAACCAAACCAAAATTGCAATGAATGAAATCAAATATAATACCATCAAAAAGAAGTGAAATCAAAAATATTGAAAGTATATTTATTACCGATGGGGTGGGAATCTTTTGACCACGTTGCGATTGACCACCAGCGACTTACAGTGTTAAACAGTGGAAAAACTCTAGGCACCGATCGCTCTAAATGACTGTGATCAATTGCAACGTGGTCTAATGGGACACTCCCGTACCAATGAGCAGCAAATTATGTGACAGATAAAATCAAAGATGGGCAAAATCTCTAGCAGCAGCATACTTAACGCGCCCGTTTTTTTTATATAACTAATACCGTTAAAGTTATCTTTTATAACGATTTAGTAATAATGTTATAATTTTTTATAACAATAATAATTATTTAGAACGTAACAAGTACTGTTTTATTATTTTTTGTAATGCTCTAGTAAATCATGAGATTTTTAAATTACATTATTTGACGATTAATATTAAATGATAAATATTGTAAAAATTTAAACTAAACTATTCTGTACATTCAACAAGCTTATCTTTATGTTAAACTTACCTAATAATTTTTCTAATAATTTTTTAGCATACTGCATTTTATAACATCATTTTTACCGGAATTTAGATTAATTTTGTTAAATATTAATATTATTATTAGAACTATGTTCCAATCAATGCCAGTACTGAAAATTGATTTAATCATTATTTAACAAGTCTTGTAAATGATGATTAAAGTGTAGGTTATATTTTAAATTAATATGTATATATGTATGTGCACATGCGTGTGATGTAAGTCAACATATACGCACACATACACACACAGCTCATTTTACTATTGTTACTCCTTAAATAACAAGGAAAACAGAATGATCATTATTTTATGTCTAAATTGAAAAGATATTCATTCCTAAACTTTATTATGGTAACAATAGAAGTTATTATTTGACATAACATTTCTATTTTTTAAGTGGATTATAATACTTAATACAAAACTTCGTATTGAATACAAAGTTTAAATAATATAGATTTTACTGAATAAAGCGTGAAGAAGCAATGTGTGAACAATTTGCTTACTATAAAATTTCTTCTTTTATAAAATAAATTTTATTACAAGTATAAGCATAATATTTCAAAAAGATTTTGTTAAATAAATTTTAGGGTTACAATGAATCTTAATTTGAATAAATATTTAATAAGTTTGCTAGTGCATTTAAATGAACTTTTAATAACATTTTCTGCACTAATAATCTTAGTAAAGATTATTGTTATTTTATAATTATTATTATTGTAGTGAAAAATTATTACTTGTCGTAGAACGTTATTACTAAATCGTTATAAAAGATAACTTTAACGGTATTAGTTATATAAAAAAAACGGGCGCGTTAAGTATGCTGCTAGAGATTTTTCCCATCTTTGATTTTATCTGTCACATAATTTGCTGCTCATTGGTACGGAAGTGTCCGGTTAGACCACGTTGCGATTGATCACAGTCATTTAGAGCGACCGGTGCTTAGAGTTTTTCCACTGTTTAACACTGTAAGTGACTGGTGGTCAATCGCAACGTGGTCAAAAGATTCCCACCCCATCGGTAATAAATATACTTTCAATATTTTTGATTTCACTTCTTTTTGATGGTATTATATTTGATTTCATTCATTGCAATTTTAGTTTGGTTTAGTTTGGTTTTTTATTTAAAAAAATATACTTGACGCTTTTTTTTTACATTTTTAATGTTTTTTTAGGCGGATTTCACGAACTTTTGCAAAGAATTTTGTTATCTCAATAATATATTGCAAAAAATATATTTAACGTTTTTTTTTAATTTTTAATGTTTTTTTAGGTGGATTTCATGAATTTTTGCTAAAAATGTTGTTACATTAATAATATTACAAAAAAATATACTTAAGGTTCTTTCTACATTTTTAATATTTCTTTAAGTGAGTTTTTCTATCTGTATAAATAAAAACTACACGTACAGTACAAAAAGAAAAAATAAGAGCACTTTTATAATGCCATTTTATCCAAGCTATGTTTCAGATTACTTGATCGGTTTAGTTGTTATTGAAATCTAATAATCTTACATGCTTAGAAGTCTATGCTAAAATCATGTAGTAGAGATATCTCCACTGGTCTATTTTAAGAAATCATGAACTAATCACAAAACGGTATGTGACATTTTACGAATTTTTGCTAAATATTTTGTTACAGTAATAATATATCATAGACATAGTAAGGTTACATAGATACAAAAAAAAATGTATATGTTTTGTAAACAGTCGCAAAAGTATCTAGACACAAGGAAAAAGAAAGAACAAAAGAGTGCGGTAGAGAGCGAGGGAGAGCAATAGAAAGCAAAGGAGAGCAGACGGCGAAAAAGAAAGCAAGGGAGAGTGATAAAGAGCAAGGGATGAGGGCTCGGAAGAGCGGAGAACGATGAAGAATAAAAAAGAGCGAAGAAAAGCGGTAGAGAGCGTAGGAAAGCGATAGAAAGGGAGGGAGAGTGAAGGAGAGCGAGGGCGGGGGAAGAAGAACGGGCAAAGAAAGAGCGAGGGAGAGCAAAAGAAAGCAAGGGCGAACGGTAGAAAGCGAAGGAGAGCAGTAGAGGGCAAAAGAGAGAGCGATAGAGGGCAAAGAACAGCGGTAGAGAGCGTAGGAAAACGATAGAGAGAGAGGAAAAGTGAGGGAAGGCAAAGGAAAGCGGTAGATAACGAGAGAGAGCAGGGAAGAGCGAAAGAAAGCAAAGACGAACGGTAGAAAGCGAAGGAGAGCAATAGAGGGCGAGAGAGAGTGGAAGAGAGAGAAGAAGAGCCGTAGAGAGCGAGAAAGAGCGGTAAAAAGCGTAGGAGAGCGTAGGAAAGCGATAGAGAGGGAGGGAGTGAGAAGGAGAGCGGTAGAGGAGAAGAGAGAGCGACGGAGCGCAAAAGAAAGCAAGGGCGAACGGTAGAAAGCGAGGGAGAGTAGTAGAAAGTGAGAGAGAGAGAGAGAGAGAGAGAGAGAGAGAGAGAGAGAGAGAGAGGGAGAGAGAGAGAGAGCAGTAGAGGTCGAAGGACAGCGGTAGACGGCGAAAGAGAGCGGTACAGAACAAGGGAGAGCGATAGAGAATGAGAGAAAGAATGGTAAAAACGAACGAAGAAGAGCGAGAGAGAGTAAGAAAAAACAATAGACAACGAGAGAAAGCATGGGAGAGCGAGAGAAAAAGCGTAGAAGAACAGTAGAGAGCAAAGAAGAACGGTACAGATTGAGAGAATGGAAAAGGGAGAGGGGGGGAGAGAGAGAGAGAGAGAGAGAGAGAGAGAGAGAGAGAGAGAGAGAGAGAGAGAGAGAGAGAGAGAGAGAGAGAGAGACGGAGGACTAGAGCAAGCAAAGGAGAGAGTGAGAAACAGAGAGAGAAAGAGACCAAGTTTTTGAAATATTTTTTATATATATTCATATAGCTTTTCAAAATTACCGCCAAAAGGGACAATTCTGAAATTTTGCGAAGAGGAAGATGACGACGACGACAACGATGACGACAACGTATCTGAATGACATAAATCGGGCTAAAAAATACATGCATAATTCATATCTCAGAATCAAATGCCTCACGTATGGGCATCATTTTTGTGTCATTGTGCTCGAAAAAATCAACACTTACCCCCCCCCCCGCCACAATCATTTTTTAATAACATTAATTTGTTTAAAAAGGACAACCATTTATATGTAAAAAACTGAGTTCCTTCCTGTAAATGATACACGGTAGAGTCTTTTATTTACTTAGTTAAAAGAAAATTAAAAAAAAATATATACTTAACGCGAGACGCTATCGCGTCTCTAAATTAAATTTAATTTATTAATATGCAGAACATCCAATTTAACCAACTAATATATAATAAAAATAAGTTTATGAATATGAATTATTAAAAGAATAATATTTTTCTTATTAAATTATCTACTCTTTAAATCTTGTAGAGCGAAGCATCACTTTAAAAGAGTGAAAATTGAGTTTACAGTGTTAAAGCGATTTTCCACTATAGGAATCAAAATTTATTTCTGTTAAATTTGCTTTTTATTAAATACACAAAATGGTGTTAATTGAAAATCAAAGAAATGATTGATTAAAAATAAAGAATGATTTCACCGTATTAAGCTTTGCATCCTCAGGAGTTTCAGGTAATAATTTCGGGATTTTTAATATCTGATATGGGTCCAACTTCAGTATTTCTTCTATCACACTCTCCAATGATTGAGCGTTTGTGGATGTCAGGATAGATATGAGAAGTATCGGTAGCAACATGGTTGGTCGACAAGCTCGTTGCTGGCCGATGAAACAAACAGAAATAAAGTGGGTTTCTTAAACGTACGACTATTATATATACGGTGTTTACATTGTTTATATATGATAGGAACGTCAGAGTGTCTGAGGCTTTATGCAACTTTAATCGATACAAAAATGGAAGGACTTTCGAAAGTTAATAGAATTGAAAGACGCTGATGTTGGTGCGTATATTTCTGAGTTTATTCGAAATAAATTCAAGGACGTTTTGACCCTGTTTTGGGTCATCTTCAGCAAAATAATCAAAAAGCCTCCACTTTACACGGCGTGGTCCTAGATCTTATTGAGTCACAATCGGGTGGTCATCCGAGTGAAATTGAAATTCTAAAGGGTGACCAACTAATAATGTATAAAAGTACCATGACAAATTAGCTGATATGTTAAATAAAACTTCCAAAACTTACCATGTGAAGCAAGGAGCGGATACGCACAAGACCGTGAATAAATATAAATTAATGCAATTATAAGTAAGATGACAATTATGTAACAGCGTAAAGACGACACATCTCGCCTGTGACACTGTCAAGGCGATACTTACTGCTCTCCGTTCGTAAGCAGTGTCGACGAGCAAACATTTGAAAATACAAATATTAAGTCAAACCGTTATAATCTGTCGAGAATCAAATATTGGCAATATTCAGTGTTCGCTTGTTTAATCACTTGTTAATTTGTCATTATGTCTGTTTCAGTAATGAATAACGATGTAGTAAGCTGTAAGATTTGAAAAGAAATAACAGATATTGCTATCCAGATAGACCGACTGTTTACTTACGAAATGATGCAATATTTCGTACACCATTCGCACTTGTACAGTATATTTAGATAATCAGTTGACTTTATATATCATCATTTAAAATATCGTCAAAGGTGCAATTTTGATTAAAATGACGATAAATGTCAGTTGGATATGTGCGCACATTTACAATTTATTATTTATAAAAACCAACGGAAGAATCTAACATCAAAAGTAAGAGTTACCTTTTAATGTTCAAAATAAATTGCGATGAGTATAATATCATTTGCAATCCTTCACCTAAAAATTGCCAAAACAAATCTGCGATATCAAAAATCAAACTGATCGAGATTCTAATCTAAGATTGTCTAAAATTAATAAAGTGTAAAAATATAAATTCATAAATAATCTGAAACATGTAAAGCACGAATATTTATATTTATCGATACAATATATTTTACGTAAATTTTAAACCGATTTAATATATTTTACTAAATTTTAAACCAAAGATAAAGAAAGTGATAAAAAATCCTATAATTGCCATGCGATCGAAAAGTGATGATAAAAAAGATATAAACACTGAACAAATGTTTTAATTTTACAAGTTTTTTTTACACTTGTATAAATATCTCAGTGTGTATAATCTTACAATTAGTAATAATTTTTATCCAATGCTGTTTTTATGCAAGAATTAATAATTTATTAGTTCTAAAAATGATCTTGATACTAGTTCTATTAATACCTAGTTGCTGTGTCATGCATGCTTGTATTCAAACGTATAATTGATGATGCGATTAAATTCTTTTTGCTAAAATATCACGTAAAATATGAGTGCATCATGTTAAAAAATGTGAAAAACGATTTTATTTTACATCGGTGTAAATATTTTATATCGCATATTCTTATATCAAAATCTCAACTTCCAATTATAATAAAATACAACTTATTTGAACTTAGTTGTGGTCATATATAATTTTATAATTATATAATTGTAGTCACTCTTACAAATGCTTCAATGTAATTGTTGGAAAAAAATTAACTCAAAATTGAGCTAACAAATTTGATTGAAAACATTCGATTATTTTAGCACGATCGTTATGTGTAAGATTGTTTATACAAACACACAAGTTTTTAATTTAGTACGCATTTATTTACATTTATTTGCTGCAAATAATGTCAGCGCCCGAGATAAAAAGAAAGTGATTGTGAAAGATTCAACACATAAATGGCAATATTTTAATTTTAAGCTTGTATTACACGTTTTATTAGTTTCAAATGGAACGGTTTAAAAGTTTAAAGAGTTATATGCACCTAGAGATACCAAAATAGAGCCCTGTATTCATGAAATTTTCTCTACGAACGGGGTATCAAATCAGGATTTGTACTAATGTTTTATAGGGTAAAGGTTGCCTATTATGAGATACCTTTTTTTGAATGCGTGTAACTTTTTAAATTTATAACATTAACTTCTATTTTTATGTTAAAATTATAGGAAATATATTTAAGTTTCATCACCAAAAGTCAGTAATCGATAATAGCTATACTTTGTTTTATATGAATATTTTTATCAAAAGTGCCAATTTTGCCATTTCAAAAAAAGGGTTCCTAATATGAGACATAAGGATTTCCTTATATGAGATAGTATCTCATAATAGGAAATAAAAAAAAAAAGAAGAATTTATTTGTATATAAACACTTTTATTATATAAAAATAGAGACATAATAAGTTTTAATTTTAGTTATACTTAGTAATTATAATTTTTCGATGGTTTTAATCAAAACATAATAATCCTAAGACTAGGAAGCAATCACAATTAGTGTATCAAACTTATATACTTATTATAAAATAAAACAGAAATTAAACGAAACTTAAATTTCTCAATTTTCATAAATTAAATAAAACTTGGGGAGAATTTGCACTTTGACAGCAAAGCAGAAAACAGAAAAGTAAAAGCTCAATCAGAACTCGCGCTGGTAGTAAGTACTACATTCTATATTTTTTTGTTTTTCTGTACTTCAACTACCAGCGTGAATTCTGATCGGCTACTGCTTTTCTGTTTTCTGCTTTTCTGTCAAGGTGTGAATTCGCTGTTAAACTTTTCAATTTTTAAAAATAAAGGAAAACTTAAATTCTTTAATTTTCGGAAATTAAATAAAATTTGAACTTTTTAATCATAAGAAAAATCTGGCCATAAACTATAAATAGTAAAACAGTTAAATGTGAGCACAAATAGCGCAGATAAACCTCTCAGATTTTACTTCACCACATTGTTCATGAGTCCATTTAAAACAAACTTGACAAATTTTCCACTTCTCTCCATGTGAATCTTCTGAAAATAGTCCTGAACAAAATGGACTGTGCATCATCATTTTCAGAAGATAATTCACTAGATTGATGTGGAATTACATCATTATCATCTTTGCTTGAGGATTCAAGTTTTTTTTTAATCTTTTTAGTTTTATTTTTGCCTCGACCTTTATTTTTTGCAGTAATTTTTGGCTCTTTTTCTTTTTTTCTTTTTAAAGAATCTTCTACCTGTTTTTTATGGGAAGAAGATGTAACTAAATGGGCAGATTGTGCACGTGTAGATTTATTCTGCTTTTGTGTGATTGTTGGAACAGGTCTTATTTGAAATGGTGACATTATAACTTCTGTATCTTGACTTGGTCCTTGTATGTTTTGAGAACAACCTGGAATAGGGCTAAGATTGCCAGAGATTTTGATTTTCTTTATTTGCTTCCATAGATAAAATTTCATCATCGTTAATAGCACTAGGGCAGTTTATGATTGGAAAAGGAGTTTCAGAGCCGTCATAAATTCTGAAATGTTCCTCCCCAAAGACGTGGCGGTTACAAGGAAATAGACCAGTCTTTTTAAAAGCGTTGATGGAGTTGTTCATAGTAGCAGCTTTTTGGTAAGCTTCTCCAAAGAGCATTCCTACTTGACGATTTGTAACCACTCGTCCAGGATTGTGTCGCAACCATGATTCAATAGCTTGCGCATAATAAGTTTTCAGTGGGAACATAAATCCCACATTTAATGGCTGCATTTTATGCGTTGAATGTGGTGGTAAGCACCCTAGTAGCACAGTATATTGGCTTTACATTGGTTAACATTGGCGAAACATTGGTTATGTTGGGAGTACATTGGCCAATATTTCCCAATAAAGAGCCAATATTGGTCATAGAATCAATTGCACATGTACTTGTAATATTGCTCGCCAATTAATAAACAATATTGCATTTACATTGGAGATGCATTGGCCAAGATTTGCCAATGTAAAGCGAATATTGTTTATTAAAGAAATGACAATGTTTTGCCAATATTACGAGTCAACAATTTTACAATATTGCTCTTACATTGGAGGTGCATTGGCCAAGATTTGCCAATGTAAAGCGAATATTGTTTATTAAAGAAATAGTAATGTACTGCCAATATTACAAGTCAACAATTTTATAATATTGCTCTTACATTGGAGGTGCATTGGCCAAGATTTGCCAATGTAAAGCGAATATTGTTTATTGAAGAAACGGTAATGTACTGCCAATATTACGAGTCAATAATTGTACAATATTGCACTTACATTACAAGTGCATTGGCCAATATTTGCCAATCAAAAGCGAATATTGTTTTTTAAAGAAACGGTAATGTGCTGCCAATGTTACGAGTTAACAATGGTACAATATTGCACTTATATTGGAAGCGCATTATTGGTCAAGATTTCCAAATCTAAAGCGAATATTGGTTATAAAAGAAATATTAATGTGCTGCCAATGTTACGAGTCAATAATTGTATTGTAAATATTATCAATAAACGAAATAGGTCCATAAATGAAGAAACCTCAATCTACATTCCAATAAGCAAACAATATTTTTCAATTGTTTATAAACATTTTTTTATAAAAATTTATTATAAAAATTTTTTATATTTAATTTGTATTATATTGACATATATTTTCTAATTGCATTCTTACTCAAACAAATAACAGAAAAGTTATTCCAGATACTATTCCGCATTTGTGAAATTAGTAAAAAAACTATAATTTTATATTTGTTTATGTAAATAATGTGCTTTAATTATACATATTCCATTTTTTTGATAACGTATATTGACTTGATCTACCAGTTATATACAAGTATCAGCACAAAGCTTTCACAGGTCATCACGAAGGATCAGTTCGCAGCGATCACACAGGTCAAATAACGTTCACCGGAGTCGCGACTTGGATGGGTGACCGCTTGGGTTAAAAAAAAAATTGGACTAATATTGGTTAAAGTGTCAACCTTCTAATATTGGACCAATGTTGAAAACCCAATGCACAACCAATATATAATATCGTATTTATTTATTTTTTTAATATTGGTTAAATAAGGGTCGATATCATACTTTGCAATATTGGACCAATATTAAAAATCAATTCACATCCAATAGATAATATTGGGTTGACATGATTTTTCAATATTGGACCAATATTGCAACTTCAAGATTGGTTAAATAAGAGTCGATATCATACTCTGCAATATTGGACCAATACTGAAAATCAATTCACACCCAATATAGAATATTGGGTTTACATTATTTCCCAATATTGAACCAATATTTTGTGCTACTAGGGCATATATAAATATATGATTTTCACGTGCTATATTGATGACTTCAATATTTCTTGTATGAGTGTAATGTCCATCCAAAACCAAAACAATTGGATCATCTTCGGTGGGTTTTGTGTGCTGAATAAAATGTTTTAACTACATCGTAAAAAGATCTGTCTGTATCCATCCAGATGGATGGTATCGTTTTATAGACCCAGAAGGAGTACCATTCATTAATTCTGGTGATCGGTTTTTCCGAGGAAAAATTATTAACGGTGGTACATAATGCCCACTAGCATTCATACAAGTGACTATAGTTATAAGTTTACCTCGCTCTAAGGATGTAAGAGCATATACTTGCTTCTTTCCTTTCATACTTATAACTTTTGAGTGCTTGTGTTGCACCACAGTGATCCCTGTCTCATCGACATTGTACAGACAATTTGGAGAATATTTTATTTTAAGTAATTGAGATTCGTAGATGTTAAAAAACTTAGCTACGTTTTCTTTTGTGAAGCCCTTAACTCGTGCCGATGATACAAATTGAGGCGTTCTTATTGACAATATAGGATATCTACGGAGAAAACCTTTTAACCATTTTTTACCAGCTACCTTCTTTGTCTTGCTAAAAGGATGGCTAAGATTGTTTCTCAATGCTAGCTCAAAACTTAGGTAACGAATGTCTTGAAGCCGTAATCTGAAATATTTTTCATCCAAAATAATACAAGATTTCACGAGTTCTTCTTCTAAAGATAAAGGCAGCGCTGGTTTTCTTCCCAGAGGAGTCTTAATAAGTAGAGAAATATTATTCTTAACATACCGTTCAATTGTACGCTTTGGGACATTGAATTGTTTAGATGCTTTTAAATATCCCATCTTTTTGTTTTGTACTGCCTTAACTGCAGCCTTTAATTGATTAAGAGACCATGATTGTCTTTTATTTACTTCCATCTAAAAATATGATTACATACAATTATTTAAAACTGAAAACTTACTAATACATCAAGAATACCAGATTACAGTTCCTGGTAGCACGGTCGCATGCCACACACAAGCGTGCGTGCCATGTACGTGTGTGCTTAAGTGTACTCGCAACATTGGCTAATAGTAGAAGATGAACATATACGAACACACGGCACATACGCTTGTGTGCGACATGAGCCCGTGCTAATAGGAGCCGCAGTCTGGCATTCTTACATCGACAGAATACAGAACTTGACATTTTGAGGTTATAAAATATGCAACCGGTAAAATATGCAATAAATTTACAAAACAACGCAATAAATCATTTATAACACATGAGTACATTAAAGCAACAAAAAAACAATAAAACTATGATATAAGTATTAAATAGATACCTTCGAATCACGATTATTATCTTCCATCTCCGCGCGTATACCAGAGTACTCTTAATATGAGATACAAGCTACAACTGCGCCGCTCGCGGCGCGAGTGTAGGTTATACCTCATATTAGGAATACTTTGAGTATCTCATATTATGAGTTCCACGCCTTGCGGTTTCACGATCACCAAATCTAATCTTTACAATTAAGCAAATCATTATCTCCCATATTTTCCTATTAATATGACCTTACACTATTACTGCATGTAGAATTTGTTACCAAATATTTATTTATTATATAATAAACAAAGTTTAAAAACTCACTTCCAAAAAACTTGACAGTATCCAATTTCATAAATTTTTTTTCTTAACGACTGCACATATGATCTAATAATAAATTTTCTACTAAATAGCTTTCACTCCAAGAGTAATACGTTCATAATAAAATCAATCATATGCGCTTATTAGTTTAACGAAAACCTCGCTATCTCATATTAGGATCCCATAATAGGCATCTTTACCCTATATAGTTTCATTTGTAAATTGTAATTTTTTATTGTTAAAAAATATCAAAAAATTGAAGAAATATCGCGGTTGACATTAAATATATTAGTTGCTGTAGTTTGCGGTACCCATTGTAAAATCTATATGGTTTATCCAAAAAACAAAAATGCATTATATTCTTAAAATATACTGTTTAATCAAGTTTTTGTCGTAGCTAATTTTAAAAATTTACGTTTATTGCAGAATAGCGCTTATCTATATTTAAAAGTCCAAGTAATCATCAAACATTAAAACGGTTTCTTGGTTGTTGAAAAAAACTAAGATCTTAAAAAAATCACTATAACAAAAACTGCGTATTTTCATGCTGAATAAATAGAAAAATATCCAAATCTGATCTATTCATTCGTTTTAGAAATATTTTGGATACTGATTTAAGAAAACACGATGTCTTCGAGATGGTTTCGAGAAAAAACGATGTCTCATTAATTTCTTAATATTTTTTTAAATAAAAAATTGCTTTAACAAAACTATATATAAAACATTATTACAAACCTCGATTTGATATCCACCAATAGGTTCGGAGAAAAAATTTATGAATATAGGATTATTTTTGGCGCCTCTAAGCGTATGTAATCCCTTAATGGCAATTATTACATGTTTTACTACCTGTAACTAGTATTAATGTTTAAACGTATCACATATTTTTATTTTTGCTTAATATGGTTTTCCCTAAATAACTTTACAATAAATTATTTTTCGGCAATGCCGTCTATTTAGTTACATTCCTAAAACTTTGATTTTTAATTAAAAGAAAAAAATTTTTCTTAAAAAATATTAATTGAACCAAAGATATAACTTATTCAGAAATTTTGGAATGGAGATTTTAATGTTTTGGATTGAGAACGTTTAAGTCGTCGGCAAAAGTTTGACAACGAGAAACTCGAGCAATTATTAAATGAAAACTACGTTCAACAGGAGCATGCATTACAACTCGGAGTTACATTACTATGTACATCGTATTTATACTATTTTGGAAAAATTCAGAAAGGAGTAGACGGGTACTGCACAACTTTAATTTGTAAAACAAAGAGCGAAAAGTTTACACGTTTATGTCTTTGCTGATTTATAAAAAAAATTTTTTATACAAAATCAATATAAATAATGATAAAAAATGAGTAGTGCATGGCAACCCTAAATGTAGAAAATTCTGGGTAAATCCCGATCAACCATCTATATAACCAAAATATATAACATGTTGAGGAAATTAATGTATTGCATATGTGTTGCTATGCATTTGCTGATTCGGAAAAAAATACGTTACAAGTGCAGCAACGTGATTGCTTATACATGCAATCAAGGATGAAACAAGGGTAAACGATTAGCGTCATTAGTATGTTATGTTATCCACAATATGACAGCAATATGATAGCAAAAATAATTCGTCGTTCCTTTCTGAGCACCATAATAAAAACACGAGGACAACAAAACCTGTATAATGATTTACATTTGTATATTGCTGCGTATATTCTTTCAAATTATGAAGGTTTTTAATTATATGCACTGTCAACAGACGGACGCCGCGGAACAGAATTTCTTGTCAAAAACCATGTAGAATAAAAGGCATGGCTTTAATAACTTTTCCAGACGGTCTTATTAAATAGATGGTACACATGTGTTCCTGGAGTCTCAAAAAGATTAAGAAAGTTTTGACAAGAATAATGTAATTCCGGTATATTCGCCGCACCCAGCGAAGACTTAATTCAAATCTATTTATGTTACGTATTCATAAAGGCGGTTTATCGACAACCAATTAGAAAAGAAATAGTCTCGCGCAGAGCATTGTCTCCTTTGATTTGTTGTTATAAAAGCGTGGGGATAAGCAAGAGTGTAAATTAACGAGCAAGCGTTTAATTAACAGACTTCTTTTCACATCTTCCGAAACAATCCGTTTTACATATCGCAAACTGAACATCCTCCCGTTCGCAAGAGATCAGTCCAAAAAATAAAGAGCTACAACGACTTGTAATTTTGACCGAGGCCTCCGCTAGGCGACCACCGAATAAATCCTGGTAATAAGAAGCGGAGTACTTCTTTATTTGTTTGACGCGTGAATACCCGCCGTCGAATCCTGTACGGAGAACGGTAATACATCTGAAACATTCTTCCGTTGCAATAACATACGCGTTCGGCTTACAACTGACGCAAGCTTTCGAATCAATTTATTATACTCAAGGAAAATGAACTGTATCAATAAAAACTTTACTGTCTACTACTATAAAAAAATTAGAAATGCAAAATTATTCTTATGTTAAATAAAAAACTTTAAATCCTAATTTTTGCCGTATATCGAAAGTGATGGGATCTGGTTGCTCAAGAATATATGATCTTATGTGACATATATATAAATAAAGAGTTTTCAAATATAGAAAGGTTCAAATATAGATTTTTCCGTATTTATCATTGTACTATAGCTATTTCTAATGTGAATTTTCATATAGCATCAAAATCACATATAGATGCTTTCTTTTCTATAACATTTTACTTTTTCAAACAATTTTTATTTAAAAATATAAATTTAAGAATTGGGTCAAGGAGACAAGCTAAATAATTCTGGATGTTAATTAAAACTTTTATTGCGATAGTACGCATAAACGCAATTCTTCCGAAACGTTTTGGTGCTTGGTCTATCACGGCAGTAAGATTGATAGCCGTTTACATTCGCTCACGTATTTTTGTTTTCACAACGTACAACACAATAACTTTTGTTAATTACAGGCATCGCGTATTGCATATGAATTCATGTCTGTTTGCGGCTGTTCATCATGTAATCATATACAAATTCGGATCTCGACGTTCTTCTTACATCAGCAGTAAATCAAGTGACGGAATTGTGAATTTTGTACACAATGGAAAGCATCGCCCGCAGCTGTCACCGATCCTTCAGCTATAACAGCACTATTTGAGCAGCGACGTAACAAGCTTAGATCTGCGTTAATAAATGTCTGTATGTTTTGTATTTTTTTCGTTTTTTCATTTACCTTTTGTCGGGGAAATTTTGTAACATTTTTGTTTTAAATTATTTATTGCGGCTAATAAAGGCTAATTAGAGCCGAAACGTTCCGGAATAATGGCGTTTATGCGTACTATCGCGATAAAAGTTTTAATTGACATCCAGAATTATTTAACTTGTCCCCTTGACCTAATTCTTAAATTTATGTTTTTCACATCAATACGAGCGTGTCTATATTTTTTTATCAATTTTTAGTTAATATAATTTAAAATTAAAGAAATTTGTTTTCTATTTTTTTAAATATATTATATGATGACCCAATGAAGAAATAATAATAAGTGATAAATGAGAATTTTAAGCAAGAATGCGGAATTAAATCGTATTGTTACGTCCGTCGGTTACACAAACACTCTCGCGCGCTCTCACACTAAGGGCACTCGCGTGCGATAAATAATAAAGCAGAATCTTTGAAAAACTCCAACGTTTATTCTACACGACTGTCACCAAAACAAGGCTTCAGACCTCAACAACACGAACATCGCCACTAATAGACAAAAGACGTTTAAAACATAATACACGCCTATACCGGGCGTAACACTGCCCCCTTTCTTTAGGTTGTCGTCCCGACAACCAATTAAGGACTTCTAAAATCTTCACGACTTCTTGCTCTTCCCCTAGCTGCTGCAAAGGGATTCGGAGCTGCGTGACTTCGTCCACAAGACGTCATCTTCCTGTTTTAGCTGTAGCTCGTTCTTACTCTTTAGCTTGAGTTTTGAGCACTTCTTCCTTCATTCTTCGGACAAGGGGGGGAAATTAACTCTCGAGGACCCAACGCCTTAAGGGCTCCCTATGTCCCCGCCTCGGCATTTGCCCTCAGGCCCTCGGGAAAACCTCGATTCAAAAAAAACGGGGCAAGGCGGTCTTCTTAACACAAAGTTTCGACGATTCTTCTCAAGAAAAACTTCACTTCGCACAAATCCCAAAACTGAAATTAAACAAACTCCAACGAGTATCTCACTTAAAATAAAAATAAACCTGCAAAAGAAAAACTTTTTTAGTCACAAGTTTACAATAAAATTCCTACGAAGACACAAGTTCGACAACTTTTTGCCCTAAAAATCGAAACTTTTTTCCCAATTTCCAAAGAAAGAACGATTCCCCGAACCCGTCCTCCCAGGCGTGGACTTCCAGGGAAGCACAACTCTCTCTCTCTCTCTCTCTCTCTCTCTCTCCCTCCTTCTCTCTCTCTCTCTCTCTCTCTCTCTCCCCTTTTACAAAGATTTCCTATCTACGAACAAAGCTAGCCTATCCAAGTGAACGATTTTATTCTTATGCCTATTCGATTTTCGTACACAATAAACTACCTCATTGATTTTCTTAATGACCTCATAAGGTCTTCCTTCCCAATTATTTTGCAATTTAGGGGCTCTGCCAAGAATTCTTCGAGGATTATATAACCAAACTTTCTGACCAGGATCGAAAGTTAACCGCCTATCCCTTTGATCATACCACCACTTCAACTTTTGAGATTTCAATTCCAACCGTTGCCTAACAACGTCATGAATTGAAACCAATTTTTTCCTTAGTCTAGAGAGATATCTTCTTTCTAACTCCGAATCCTCTCCTGGAGGAAGTCCACGAAGAAGATCTAAAGGTAATCTTAATTCTCTACCCTGACATAACTCAGAAGGAGTGAAGCCAGTAACTTCATGTTTCGACGATCTATAAGCTAACAATCAAAGAAAAATCCAACGATCCCAATCTCTCTGATTTTCAGAAACAAACTTGGCTAAGAAATTTAAGTATTCGATGCTGACGTTCTACCCGACCATTAGATTGAGGATGAAGTGGAGTAGTACGAGTCTTTCTGATTCCCAATAAACTAGATAATTCTTGAAATAATCGAGATTCAAAATTTCTGCCTTGATCTGTATGAATTTCCAAAGGAACGCCAAATCTAGAAACCACTTGGTTAACAAAAATTTCTGCAATGGTACTCGCCTTAATATTTCCAGTAGGAAAGGCTTCAACCCATTTAAAAAAACAGTCAGTTATGACTAATAAATACTTTTTTCCAGATGAAGAGATTGGAAAAGGACTTAGAATATCCATCTGAACTCTTTCAAAAGGAATACCGACATTATAAATTTGAAAAGGAGATTTTCCTTTTTCAGAAGGCCCCTTTTTAGCAAAACAAACCTTACAAGTTTTACACCAATGTTCGACATCTTGCTTACAAGTAGCCCAATAAAATCGTTTTCGGATCTTTGCCAAGGTCTTATTCACCCCAAAATGACCTCCAGAAGGAGAATCATGAGCTTCCTTTAACACTCGTTGAATAAATTTTCTTGGGACTATTGTTTGAAGAATTTCTGTATGTAAATCCGGAGAAATCCATCTTCTAAATAACATTCCATCTTTGATAATCAAAGAATCCCACTGAGTCCAATAAACTTTTGAAGATGAATCATTAGCAGCTATTTCCTGTCGAGAAGGACGAATACCAATTTCCTTGCCATGATAAATATTGACGATAGAGTGGTCTTCCAATTGAGCCTCCTTCCAATCTATAGACTCCCCTTTCTCAAAAACAATTCTCCCTAAAGAATTATTCTTTACCTCGTTCCCTCTCAACTCTATTCTTTCACAATATTTGCAAGAAAATTCAGCACAAGGACGCCTGGACAACGCATCAGCATTACCATGTAATCTCCCTGCACGATGAATTACTTCAAAATCATACTGTTGAAGACGTTCCAGCCAACGCGCTAACTGACCGTCAAGCTCTCTAAACGATAATAACCACCATAAAGAAATATGATCTGTTCTAACTAAAAACTTTTGTCCATACAGGTAATGATGAAAATTTTTAAAAGAATCGATGATTGCTAAAAGCTCACGACGAGTAACACAATAATTCCTTTCCGTCTTACTCAATACTCGACTATAAAAAGCGATTACCTTTTCCCCATCCTCTTGTTTTTGAGATAAAACTGCACCAATGCCATGATTGGAAGCATCTGTGTCAAGAATAAATTCTCCTGTTTCAGAGGGAAAAGATAAGATTTGCGAAGACATTAAGAACTGTTTAAGTTTAAGAAAAGCCGATTGACATTCCTCATTCCAAATAAATTTATTTTGATTTTCGGTCAAAACAAATAAAGGTTTAGCAACAATGGAGAATTCTTTAACCAACTTTCTGTAATAAGAACAAAAACCAAGAAAACTGCGTAACTGTTTTTTATTACGAGGTACAGGCCAATTCCGAATACATTCAACCTTCTCAGGATCAGTAGAAATTCCATTCTCCGTAATAACATGACCCAAGTACTTAACCTTTCTTCCGAAGAAAGAACACTTCTTAGGATTTAATTTTAAATTCGCTTTTCGAAAACGAAGAAAGACTTCCTTTAGATTAGCTAATGAACCTTCAAAAGTGTTACTGAAAATAATCACGTCATCAAGATAAACTAAACACATTTTATTTATGATTTGATGAAGAACCTTTTCCATTAAACGCTCAAAAGTCGCCGGAGCATTGCATAAACCAAAAGGCATAACAGTAAATTGCCACAGCCCATTTCCAACTGAAAAAGCTGTCTTTTCTCTATCTTGAGAACGCAATTTTACTTGCCAATAACCACTCTTCAAGTCCAGGGTCGAAAACCAAGAACTTCCGGATAAACGATCGAAAAGACTATCAATCCTAGGCAAAGGAAAAGAATCTTTTTTTGTAATAGCATTTAGTTTCCTATAATCCACACAAAATCTAAGAGTTCCGTCCTTTTTTTTAACTAAAACAGCAGGAGAAACCCAAGGACTATAAGACTCCTCAATAATTCCCTCGCGTTTTATCTCTTCTAAATTTTTTTCTACTTCATCACGCAAATGGAATGGAATTCGTCTAGGTGTCTGTTTAATGGGATCACTCTTTTCTAAGTTAATAGAATGTTCAACGATTGAACAATTTCCTGCAATTACCTCTTCCGAAAAGACATCCTGAAATTCCCTCAGAAATTCTGCAAAATGTTTTTTTTGAGAAGAATCTAATTCAGAAGAATTTCTTTCGAAACAATCTAGAAGAAAAGCTGGAACGTTAAAATTACTGATTCGAGTACAAAAAGAATTTTTTAATTCTGGTAAAGTTTGTCCGAAACTTGAGACAAAAATTTCCCCGTAACCAGTTTTAATTAAGAAATCAGCTCCCAAAATACAATCATCCTTGATCTCTGCTACAAACATTGGAAATTCCAAAGAATGCTTTCCTAAAACAACTTTTACTTCGAGTTTAAAATCTACGGGAACTTCCTCCCCAGTAGGATACTTTAAATTGCAATCTCTAACGAAAATCTGTTGCTTATTTTTCTTAACAAACCTTCTACTAAGAATGGAAACATCAGAACCTGTATCTATTTTAAAAATACAAGGCTGATCATCCACGAAGCCGCGAAAACAAAAATTATTGTTTTGCACGCAAAAAGACTTTACAGGAAAATTCTTTTTTTTAACCTCTAATTTCTTCGCCGAGCTTTGCAAAATTTCTCTGCAAAACTCGGCTATTCCAAGTTTCCCTCTTTCCCAGTAAGTGAGAGTGAAGGACATTCTGAACGAAAATGTCCCTTAGAACCACATTGCCAACATTCAACATCCTTCCGTGAAAATCCCACTTTTTCCTTGAAATTCCCAATTTCCGAGTATCTATTTTTAAAATCTTTTCTCCCTGTGTTTTTCCGCAAAAATTTTGATTTTTCCGAAAATTTAGAAAAACTATTTTCCCTTATAGCCTTAATGGCCATAGCCCTTTCTACCGCTGCACGCAGGGAAATCACTCCCTCCAATTGAAGGGTTTGTTTAACAAAACCGTCCGCAAGCGCAGCAACAAATTGTGAGCATGCGATTTTATCTCGTACTTCCGTAGAGCATTCCGGATAGACTAGACGAGACAGACGTTCAAGATCTGCTCCAAGAGTGGGAATATCTTTCCCTATACGTTGCTTTCTATTAGTAAATTGTGTATAAAAAGACTGAAACAAGTGACTTTCTCCGAAACGCAATTCTAAGCGTGACTCTAATTCAGAAAATTGTAAATTCTCCAATTCCGAAATCCCGTCTAAAATTGAACGCGCTTTCCCTCTACGACATGAAGCTAAAACCGCTACTTTAACGGTTTCAGTCCAACTATTTACTTGAGCGAGTAAACGGAATTGAGAAAGAAATTCGCGCAATGAAGAATTTCCATCATAAGTATCCGGCTTTAATTTAAAACCGATATTATTCTCTGAAGCAGAATTTAAATTGGTAAACGACTGGCCTTGTATTCGACGTAGTTGTTCATTAAGTTCGTCCTCACGCTGCTGAAAGCGAAGACGCTCCTCCTTCATCGTACGAAGCTCCTCCAACGCAGCTCGCAACAACTCCGCGGAGCCCGGAATCTCAGCATCTCCTGTTGTACGCTCGATGTTATCTTCCGTCGTCCTCTCGACGAAATCTCCCGTAGAACGCACACTCGATCGTTCGTCGACTCCCGGAGATTGTGAAATCGCTCCTGAGGAGCGCGTGCACATCCCCTTCCTCGGAGTATGCACGAAAGCCATAGTTCAAAAATCGTTTAAAGCTCGTCCTATCTCTTGTTCGTCCTATCCCGGACGAGCCCCCAAAAATGTTACGTCCGTCGGTTACACAAACACTCTCGCGCGCTCTCACACTAAGGGCACTCGCGTGCGATAAATAATAAAGCAGAATCTTTGAAAAACTCCAACGTTTATTCTACACGACTGTCACCAAAACAAAGCTTCAGACCTCAACAACACGAACATCGCTACTAATAGACAAAAGACGTTTAAAACATAATACACGCCTATACCGGGCGTAACAGTATGATAAAATAAAGGAATAGAAATTTATAAGGATAAGTACAAAATGCAAAGTAGATATAAAATTGCAAACATATAAAAATGGTTTATAAAGACATAACACATTAACAAGAGATTAATAACTCAAAACAATATACATTTAATTATATTAAACGCAAACATTGATCTAAGAATAAAATATATTTGTCAACGAGAAAGAGCAAATTCTGTGGATTAATCATCTCAGAAATTCCGAGGAATAGCTGCTGACATTTCATTGACGTTTCTTATTCATTTGATTCAGCATCGGGTCGTATAAATACTTTTTCACATTCTTAGCCCATAGAAAGTCGAGATGATTAAATTTCTTGTCTCCTATTAAAGTTTTACTGGCGAGATTGCTCACTTCGCTGGTCAACTTTTCCACATCCTAGACAAATCGTAATGTAAATAAAAAAGTTCTAAAAAATATGAACCTATAATTTCATCTGATATTTCAATGCTAATGTCAATAAAAACACTCTAGAACTTTTTACAACTTGTTACAATCAAACAAGGATCATTTTAATGCTTAAATTTAGTATTAAAACATCAAAGAAAAAGATACGTTAACCAAAGACAAACGACCAAATACGACGATTAAGAAAGATATTTAAGAAATAAATAAATTGTTATATATAAAAAAAATACAAACCTTAACATTTGCTAACCAATCGTTTTCACTGTAATATACGTGCATCGGTGTCGTGATTTTGCTCAACATATATTCCGGTGGAGTTAACGAACCGTGCACTTGTTTATTGCGAAGTCCGTAATCGTATTGTTGAAATCTCCCTGCTGTGATCACTTTTCCTGTTGACAGATTTGGTAGTGTTATTATGGAAAATATTTGAGAGATTTGAATATAATGAATATCACAAATAAATCTTTATACATTATGCATATGCTATAGCTTGTTCGATCATCTGCAATTATTTTGCACTAGTGTACACTAAAAATTATATATGGCCGGTATTCATAATTATTACGGAATGACTGAGAAGAGGTGTATAGCAAATTTAGAGAACAGGATTTTTATGGTCGTGCTTGAGACTGCATCATTACATGTGAAATTCAATGTGAATTGTATGATAATTGTGTCAATTAAGAGAAGAAAATGATCTGGATAACGCAGCCATTTCTATATTTACGTAATTATATTAAATATTATATTTTATCATTTTACGATCTCATTATTATTATCGTTGTTGATGCCTTGCCATATTGAACATTGTATTTTTATTTCAACATTATGCGAAATTGAACTCAAAAGTGTAAGGATAGTAACGAAACTTTAATTTTATATTAATCACTTTATATGTGGCGGTTGAAGAAGACTAAGTGAGATCGAAACATGTCTCAGAGCATTTAAAGATTTGTTATTGTTATGGAGTTATTAGCAATAAACGTTAAAATCCATCAAAGTTGCGATGTCGATAATTTACCCTTTTTATTTTGTTTACTTGATATAAATTTATCTTTTTGTTATGCTTATATTTTGTATATAAAAGAGGAGATTTATGTATGCATCTTACGGACTTTGGAAAATTCGATATTAAGATGTAGAATTTGATGATGTAAAACTAACATGTAACATTCAGGTGTTGATGAGTCATAGAGTTGAAATTACAAGGTAGGGTTTCTTTAATTTGAGATTGACTAATAATTTTTTCTTATTTATTTATTTTGTGCATTTTGAAGTTGTTTTATGATTCTACAAAACGTACTTTTCAAAATTTATTTGTAAAGTAAAAATTAAAGTTAAATTAATTATTCAAACACATTAGAATGTATTAAATTTTTTCTTAAATATGTAGTGTTTAATAAAAACTTTGAACTCAAGAGAATTACCATTTGGACATTATTATTTTTTGTATTTAACAATCCAATTTTGCCGCGAGCTGTCCGATTATTTGGACATTATGGCTAAACTAATTTTATGAAATTTCTAACATTCGCTGTAATATCTTTTAAGTGTAGTATTCCAAACTTTATAATCTTGTATCTAACCCTTTGATTGGCAACTGAATGTTACATATTATTTTTACGACATCAAACTGTCTTAATATTTAACTCTCAAAAATCCGCAAGATATAGGCAGTTCTCCTCTGATTAAGTATCTTTATGTATAGCAGTATTATTTATGATACTGTAACAGTAATAACTTTAATTTATGAATATTAGTTTATTAATATAAGTTTACCAGAATTGATGATTTGCGCAAAGTGCATAAGTTGCTTCGAGGATGCACTAGCTGGAATATGTCCTAAGATTACCGGTAGAAGAACCTACAGACAATATAAAAAATAATTTTGAAAAAATGTGATAAAAAAAACGTTTATTTTTATTTAAAGAAAATTTTTTTAATTTCAAATTTAAAAAAAATGTTATCACTGTTATAAAGTACTTTTCAAGCTATTCAACTTTTATTTAGAACATTTTTTGTCCATTATAGTTTCGTCGATATTTGCTTCAAAAGAAAAATACTAATTTTCTTCAAAGGGGTATTTTATTCCTTAAAAGTGAAAACGGGCACGTACAGAAGAATACGTATCCCTTATTTTAATTCGTACTACACATTAAACGCTCGTCAAAATCGAAAGACGACATTTTTGTGTCTTCCCTTCTTAGACATCTAATTTAATACTGAAAGTTTATTAGGAAAAATTATTTGTGTATACATGTGCGTGCAATATGTAGTAGTATGTAATGACGAACTGGTATTTCGTAAATCGCACCTATTGTAAATTGTGTGTAAGGCGTTCAATCTGTAAAACTAACGATTTCAGCATCCCTTTAACGGGACATTGGCAACGTTAATTTTGTCGACTAAATTTATTTATGTAGATGTTCGATATTAAGTTTAGTAGTAAACATCCTAATATCTCTACAAATTTCTACATCGATATACCTACTCAAGCACATATGTGTACAAATTTTGGGATAAAGTGTTTTTTATGCTCTAAAGCTCTTAACTCACTTCTGAAATCCACACTATTGGACCTTTCTGTTTTTGAGTGGGATTTATGCTTACTTTATACATATAATGAATAAAATTTTTATATAAAGCAGTTGTGTGTATTATCATGAATTGAGACTATGTGTTGATGTCAAAACTGCCAATAATAAAATTTTTCAAATTTTTTTGTTTTTTGTATGAATTTTGACTTTGTCTTGCGTTATTGTCTGTAAGGTACCCGAGCCGAATAAGGCCCACCTAACTTATTTTATTTTTTATAAATTTTATTTACAAAGATGTTGAAATGAACTAAATGAAAGTAAAATGTTTATTTCATCCACTTGCAAAAATAAAATTATCATCTATATAAAACATTTTATGTATATATATAATAAGTAAAAAAGGAATTTTTTTTAACTCTGACATTGGATTTTATTAATTTCTTGTGTTTTTAATAAGGCCCGAATTAAAAATAATTTAAAAATAACAAAGGAATTAAACATATTTCCCAACTCACTGTTAAAATGATTATTAATTACAAATACGAAATCCTTTAAGATCTATTTTACTGTAAAACATCATAATTATTTTTAATTTTGTCTATAATTAACATTTTAATTTTAAGAAATTCAGGCTATTTTAGTGGAATTTTAGCTTGTGGAAAGTTAGCGTTATTGAAAATCATTATTCTCTGTTGCAAGCCACATACATAATAAACAAATGGCAATCACTATAACAATAAATGTATAAGTGGGCCTTAATTAATAATACATTATTTATAACAAAGTATACTTATTCCAAAAAATTGATATATATATTTATTTCTTTTCTACAGTTAGAAAGTTAAATAACATTATAATATGTCGTAATAAATAATAAAATAATGTATACTTATTAAATTTACAACAAATTTTTATAAAATAGCTGATTTCCCATCTTTATTAAAAGCGTTTGTTGCATTGAATAAACGTGTTGCTACCGATATTAATTCCCTAGTCCCTCTTTATCTATTTCCTATGACATATCTTTTAAGCATATATTTTAAACATAAAACGAATTTTTAAATGGTAAATTTAAAAGTGGGCCTTATTTAGTACGGGGCTTTATTCGACTCAAGTACCTTACTTTAATTATGGAAAAGGATTTATAACTCTTTCTAATCAACAAAAAGTTACTTTGTATGAAAAATATTACGTTCAATTGGTAAACAGACCTGTTGGCAGAATCACTTTAAGATTATGCTCGAAAAATTAAATGTTCTTATAAATAAATATGTATTCAATGCTTACTGGATCAAGTTGATCAGGATTGAATCCAATCATCAGAAACAGCGCATTCGAGCAAATCGGTTGCGTAGCAGCTTTCTCCCCACATAAAATTTGTCCAAATCGTTTTATTATTTTGTTGTCGAGATTGAATTCGTGGAAGCCAACTAATTTCCAGAAAAACTGCAATAGCATATTTAAACTGTCAGAAACGAAAGAATTATTTGAAATTGAGGTCTCTCTATCATTTTTTTTTTTTTTAACTAGAAGTCACGTACTTCTCCAAAATGACAGAACTGTGATGTGAATTGTAAAAGGGGACTCTTCATCCTGCCAGAATAAGCGATCGGAGCCAAAGCATACATCTCCTCGATATGCTCCTGATATTCAGGGCGATCCGCTGCCATGACGAAGAAAGTGGTGGTGCCTTGGCTGTGTCCTATGTAGAACATTTTTTCACGGCCGGTGGTTTTCACAATATGATCTATCATTGCTGGAAGATCAATCGTACCCATCTCATGCCAACTGTAGTGTGCAATCAAAATACAAATAAATTACGTTTAGTTAAAAAAAAGGTGAAGCATTAAAGCTCAGAAAACATTATTTTTATATTTATATACAGTTTTTATACGTATAATGTTTGTTTATGCATAATGCGCTTTTTTTTTTATTTGTAATACTTTTATCCTTAAAGATGGAGACATTAATTTTAATTTATGTAATCTGTTTTGGTATCTTAAATTTTTATCATTTAGTCGAGTGGTCCAAGATAATTGATTAAATTTTTTCTCTGATGAGATAACAGATTATTAAAACAACTCTTATTTCAATATAAATATAGATTTAAAGTATATCTATATATATAAATATAAATAAGTTCAGAGTTTTTCTCTCGATTTAGTCTTCGTAATTATTTGTTTATAAAATATGGTGGGAAGAAAAATATTGTACCAATTTATTTTTTAAATCAAGCTTTAAATAAAATTTCTGATAAAATCTGGAAGTTAATTAAAACAATATTATATTAATATAATTATACATATTCATATACTCACACATACATCTTTTTTAATTTTTATAATGATTAATCGCTTAAAAATAGACTTCAACATTCTCATTTAAAAAAAATTAATTTTAATTTAAATACAAAACAAAAGAAATTTTAAATAATTATACAGAGTGAGCCATTTGAATCTATCACTCCAAATATTTCCGTTTCCTTGCATTTTACAAGAAAATGTTTCAAACAAAAGTTGTATGGTTTCAAGGGGGTCATAAGATGGTGTCATTAATTTGATCTTGAATAGTTGCTTGAAGATCACGTGAAGGACACCTCCAATTTTTTTAATGGGACTACCTACTTTTTATTACATATTCTTGTAGTATATCTCGAAACCTTTCCAAAACACTATAAGAAAGGTCATTTTCGTTGAGTACTTTCTGAGTTGTGAGGCTTCAAAGTTACGTTGTACTGTAACTTTCAAGCGTCATAACTGGACAAATTTTTAACAAAAATAAACTTATTTATAGTGTTTT
This sequence comes from Solenopsis invicta, assembly GCF_016802725.1. Taxonomy (NCBI): domain Eukaryota; kingdom Metazoa; phylum Arthropoda; class Insecta; order Hymenoptera; family Formicidae; genus Solenopsis; species Solenopsis invicta. Next base: position 27,576,561 of record NC_052668.1, read on the forward strand.
GGAAAGCTCTCGAAATTGACTACAAGAAAATGCAATACAAAAATATAGAATGTTACGGAAGTACTGATACCCTTTAATTAGGGAACTATTGATACTCTAACATTGTATCTCTTATTGCATATTTTTGTAGTTTATTTCGAGTTTTTTCCAAAGCACTACAAAAAAGTTTATTTTTGTTAAGTACTTTCCGAGTTGTGACGCTTAAAAGTTACAGTACACCGTAGCTTTCAAGACTCACAACTCAAAAAGTACTCAACAAAAATAAACTTTCTTGTAATGTTTTGGAAAGGTCTCAAGATAAACTACAAGAATATGTAATAAAAAGTAGGTAGTCCAATTAAAAAAATTGGAGGTGTCCTTCACGTGACCTTCAAGCAACTATTCAAGATCAAATTAATGACACTATCTTATGAACCCCTTGAAACCATACAACTTTTGTCTGAAACATTTTCTTCTAAAATGCAAGGAAACGGAAATATTTAGGGTGATAGATTCAAATAGCTCACCCTGTACAAAAAGGTCGTTAAACTATTTCGATTTGTTGTTGATCTTATCAACAATTATTTAAATGGAAAAAATTTATTTGTTTTAATTTAATATACTTTCTTTTAATTTGGAAGTTACAAATCCCAAATTGAAAGAAATAATTACTTTCAACAACAAAAATTCTATTGTCTGAAATATTGTCTAAAAAACAAATAATTTATTATTTCAATGAGAATGTTTCATTGTAACAGGAATACGTCTCTTTTTTTAGTAGAAAATTATTTATTTAAAACTAATAAATTTTATTAGTTGAACACACACATACACATATACATAGATTATAGATATATCGATTCTCACCTGAAGTCCCAATAGTCCTTCTTCGACATTTTGCTATTTGTATGTTCACGAGAATACGTACTGCCACGCACGTTACCGAGCCACACATCGTACCCCGCATCCGCCAGAATAAACCCTAAAGAACAATATTAGAATATGTTTGAGGACTCTCAAAATTTAAACAAATAATCAATAAACAGGCTAACGAGAGTCTGCATGGGTATTGGAGCGCAATAAACAATTAATATTTAAGTAATTATTTATTTATTAAAGAATCAATCAAAACAACGAAAGTTTCGGCTTTCTTTGGAGCCCTCTTCAGCGTAGATTACGATTAAAAAATGATTTTAGTTGTCATCAGTCAGTTTACGGGGTGTAATCGGGTCACGAACGGTTGCCAAATCCCCAGTGGAAGCATTGCTCGTGGTAGTGTTGAAGAAATCGACACATTTCTAAACAACCATCGCGTTTTTCTTTTTATAAAAAGTGACCATTATTATAGTCCATAATTTATTTGTGTGACTCACCCATAAAAACTGACGAAGACTAGCGAAGTCTTGGATAAATTTGTCCATTCGAAACGAAATTCGCCTGTTACAGTATACATTTAAACGCTCTATAATGCCGCGTGTTTACTGTCTAACGCAGTAATGTATACTGACTAAGTCTTCGTACATCTTACCTAACCGGCAACGAAGAAAGTCAAACGATCGAGAGTGTACAATAATAAGTACAAACACACATCAATACGACCGTTCGTGACTCGATTATACCCCGTAAACTGACTGATGACGACTAGAATCATTTTTTAATCGTAATCTACGCTGAAGAAGGCTCTAAAGAGAGCTGAAACGTTTGTTGTTTTGATTGATTCTTTAATGAATAAATAATTAATTGAATATTAATTGTTTATTGCGCTCCAAAACCCGCGCAAACTTTTATTAGCCTGTTTCTTGATTATTTGTTTAATATGAGAATACAATGACAAAAATAAATATTAATCAATATAGACAATAAAACAAATAAAAATTGATTATCATTTAATAAGGATCTATATTCTAGACAATTATGTTTTCTTTAAATTAGTCCAAATACAATATAAAAAAAAGTCAAATTTGAATTCTGATATAGTATAAAAATTTTTATGTAATCAATTAAACATTATGTATAGAAAAATATTTCAATATCTTATTTTAAGAAAGTTAATATGTGACTTGAAATAAAAATAAATTTATGTATACTGTTAATTTATATTACAATTAAAACGCAAAAAAAGTTTTTGTTAACTTTTTATCATTAAAGAGGCAACTTAATACTTAAATATGATTGTACAATGTTTAAATTGAATAATAGATACGATTGAATAATGCTTATGCAATAATGTTTTTCCTTATTTAAAAACTTTAATATTTTAACAATTTTTTCTTTACCTAAACTATTCTCACGGCCGGAAGTAACAAAAACCGATGAATCGCATAAAATGCCGTGCATCACAAACGCAACAGGTTTTTGTTCATTCGAATCGGCAGAAGTTGCTGGTCCTGTTATCCGATGAAGTTCCAAAATGTAACCATCCTCAGTTGTCACTTTGTGCAGTTCACCGTTATATCCGTATTTGCTTATTAGTTGCATCTGTTATAAGACGACTGCTTTGTAATTCAATTTTGTTCAATGCGAAAAATGACAAAAAGCTTATACTTATCTATGCGATAAAGTATAATTAATATTAAACTTAATTTATTAGTATGGAGAACATCCAATTTAACCAACTAATATATAATACACAATAAAAATAAGTTTATAGATATGAAATTATTAAAAAAATAATATTTTTCTCATTAAATTGACTACTCTCTAAATCTTGTAGAGCGAAGCATCACTTTAAAAAAGTGAAAATTGAGCTTGCAGTGTTAAAGCGATTTGCCACTATAGGAATCAAAATTTATTTCTGTTAAATTTGCTTTTTATTAAATACACAAAATGGTGTTAATTGAAAATCAAAGAAATGATTGATTAAAAATAAAGAATGATTTCACTCACCGTATTAAGCTTTGCATCCTCAGGAGTTTCAGGTAACAATTTCGGGATTTCTAATATCTGATCTGATGGATCCAATTTCGGTATTTCTTCTAACACACTCTCCAATGATTGAGCGTTCGTGGATGTCAGGATAGATATGAGAAGTATCGGTAGCAACATGGTTGGTCGACAAGATCGTTGCTGGTCGATGAAACAAAGAGAAATAAAATGAGTTTCTTAAACGTACAACTGTTATATATATACGGTGTTTACATTGTTTATATATGATAAAAATGTCAGAGTGTCTGAGGCTTTATACAACTTTAGTCAATACCATCTGTTAATTTCTCATTATGTCTGCTTCAGTAATGAATAACGACTGATGTAGTAAGCTGTAAGAAACATTTTGAAAAGAAATAACAGATATTGCTTTCCAAATGGACCGACTGTTTACTTACGAAGTGATACAATATTTCGTACACCATTCGCACTTGTACAGTATACTCAGGTAATCAGTTGACTTTATTTGTCATCATTTTGGCATTAAAATATCGTCAAAGGTCCAATTTTGACGTCAAAATGACGATAAATGTCAGCTGGGTATGTGCGCACATTTATAATTCATTGGACAAAAATCCAACGGAAGAATTTAACATCAAAAGTAAGAGTTACCTTTTAATGTTCAAAATAAATTGCGATGAGTAAAATTATTTGCAATCCTTGCCGACCTGAAAATTGCCAAAACAAATCTGCAATATCAAAAATCGAACTGATTGAGATCCTGATCTAAGATTGTCTAAAATTAATAAACTGTAATAATGAAAATTCATAAATAATCTGAAACACCTAATGCACGAATATTTATATTTATTGATACAATATATTTTATGTAAATTTTAAATCAATTTAATATATTTTAGTAAATTTTAAACCAAAAATATAAAAAAACATAAAAGATCGTATAATCGTAGAACGCAATCAAAAAGTAATGATAAAAAAGAAATAAACGCCCAACAAATGTTTTAATTTCAAAAGTTTTTTTTACACTTGTATAAATATCTCAGTATGTATGACCTTACAATTAGTAATAATTTTTATCGAATGCTGTTTTTATGCAATAATTAATCATTTATTAATTTTAAGAATATCTAGATACTAGTTCTAATAACATATAATTGCTGTGTCATGCATGTTTGTTTTCGAACGTAATTGATGATGCAATTAAACTTTTTTTGCTAAAATATCACGTAAAATATGAGTGCATCATATTAAAAAATGTGAAAAACGATTTCATCTTACATCAGTGTAAATATTTTACATCGCATATTTTTTTATCGAAATCTCAACTTCCAATTATAATGAAATACAACTTATTTGAGATTAGCTGTGGTCATATATAATTTTATAATTTTATAATTTTATAATTGTAGTCACTCTTACAAATGCTTCAATGTTATCGTTGAGGAAAAATTAACTCAAAATTGAGCAAACAAACTCGATTGAAAACATTCGATTATTTTAGCATGATCTTTATGTGTAAAATTGTCCGTACAAACACACAAGTTTTTAATTTAGTACGTATTTATTTACATTTATTTACTGCAATTAATGTCAGCGCCGGAGATAAAAAGAAAGTGATTGTGAAAGATTCAACACATAGATGGCAATATCTTAATTTTAAGTTTGTATTACACGTTTTATTATTTTTGAATGAGATTGTTTAAGGAATTATGTACACCTAGAGGTACCAAAATCCTATATTCATGAAATTTTTTCTACGAACGGAGTATCAAATCAGGATTTGTACTAATAGTTTATATATAGTTTTATTTGTAAAATGTAATTTTTTATTGTTAAAAAATATCAAAAATATCAAAAATATCAAAAAATTGAAGAGATATCGCCGTTGGCATCAGATATATTAGTTGCTGTAGTTTGCGGTACCCATTGTAAAATCTATATGGTTTATACAAATAACAAAACTGCAGTATATTCTTAAAATATATTGTTTAATCTAGTTTTTGTCGTAGCTGATTTTAAAAATTCACGTTTATTGCAGAATGGCGCTTATCTATATTTAAAAGTCCGAATGATCATCAAAAATTGAAACGGCTTCTTAGTTGTTGAAAAAAAACTAAGATCTTAAAAAAATCATTATAAAAAAAACTGCGTATTTTCATGCTGAATAAATAGAAAAATATCCGAATTTGATCTATTCATTTTGGAGCCATCTCACTGGGAGTCATCTTTCTGGGAGTTCGTTCAAAAGAAAGTTTTTTGTTGAATGGTGAGATCCGGCCCCGAGAAAGAAAGGCTGAAAAATAGAGAAACGATCTTTGTGACGATTCGTGTGATAGTTCGAATTTTAGGTTAAGTACTATTGTTTCGCACAAATTTTTAAAAATCCGAACGTAAAGTTCCTGATAAAAAATTATACAAAATTCTATACCAAAATCCTAGTACTGGACCATTTCTTAATTTTAGTAATTAAATTTATATGACTAAGAAAAAAATGTTTTACAAAAAAATAATTATTTCTATAAGAAAATATACATTTCTACGAAAAAAATAGTAATTAATATTAATGTTAAATTTCTATTTTACTAGAATTTTGTACTTATTCATAGATATTTTTTTTCGTCAAAGTAAGGAATTTAGAAATGTGTAGAATGATATAATTTGTAGCTTGTTTATTGTAGTTTGATGTAATTTCATCAAAAAATTCTACTACAAATATACAAAAATTTACAAAAGTTTTGAACAATGTTTCAATTTTAGCATTTTCATGTAGATTTTTGTAACATTTCTTAAATTTGTGTACGTAAAATTTTGTAAATTTATTTTCCACTAGGTAAAAGCTGATAGAAATGACAATGCACATGGCTGCAATTTTATTACTTTATTATGAAGAGCATAAGGTTTTGGAGCCGCATAATCAACTAATGAGACTTACCCGAAGAATACTTCAAAATGTATCAGACTCTCTTTTTAACTTTGATAATGAATTTCGAAAGATGTGCAGGTAAATTTTGTATTTAAAATCCTTAATAATGGTAAAAATTTATATTACAGCATAATTCTATATGCTTTTTATAAATTTTAGACTGACAAAGGGTACAACTCAAATGCTGATTCAAGAATTAACTCTATTTACACATCAGATATTACGAAGAATTGCAATATCTCATAAATTACAATAAATTACAATATACTTTCAATTTTTAATTTTTTTTAATGCCATTAAATTCCAAATGATTCCTCAATTTAATATGTTATTTTATTTAGATACTGGCACAATTAAATTTCTTTGCAGCAGGATTCTATCAAGAATTGGCCCAGAATTTTTGACGTGCATGTCACAATCATCATTAAGCCGTGAGAAGTGAACCATCTCACCTAAGTTACAGAATTGATCCCCGGGTGTTGCCTTCCAATCAGGCAGCGTTTGTATTACGACATAAATCTCTCTGAAAATGCTGTTTATCCTAAACAAATAGGATGTACAAAATATCAAAAAATAAAGAATACAAGAGCTATGCACTTGTATCTTGCTTGTACTCCATCCTTTACTTTCGCTCTACATTTACATAATCAATGAAATTATCATGAAATTATCATTATGCCTTTTACATTTCCTACAGTAATCATTTTACGTAGATCGTGATACACGATCGAGCTACTTTTACATGAAAAAATCAATTTAACTCACGATATTTCCGTTAATATAAACAATAAACAACTGAAATCACAACACAATACTAATATAGCATGAAGGCACATAACATCTAGAATGGTTGTGAGCGAACTATCTTTAATCCTTCTATTTCTTCTTTACTTCTGTAACGTAGTACATCCCAGCGCAGCGTAAATACCAACTTTACCTTATGTATAATATTATATTGAAAAAATTAATGTATTACATGTTTGGTTACATATTTGCTATGCATGTGCTGAATCGAAAAAAAATTACGTTACCAATTTGCAGACACGTGATTGCTTATACATGCAATCAAGGACAAAACAAAAGTAAACGGTTAGCATCATTAGTATGTTATGATATCAACAATATGACAGAAATATGATAGCAAAAATAATCCATTATTCCTCTTGAGCAACATAATAAAAACATAACGGCAACAAAATCTGTATAATGATTTATGTATATTGCTGCGTATACGTCTTCAAATTATAAAGGTTTTTAATTATAGTTTGTTGTTCACAAATTGTTAACAATAAGAAACTGTCACCTACGAGCAGTATGCACTGTCAACAGATAAACGCTGCAGAATTTCTTATAAATGAAAACCATACAATATACAATAAAAGGCATAGCGTTAAGAGAGTTTTGACAAGGATAAGGTAACTCCAGTATTTTCGCCACATCTAACAAAAACTTAATTAATTTAAGTCTATTATATTTGAGGAAAATAAACTGTATCAATAAAAACTTTACTGTCTACTATAAAAGAAATTAGAAATGCATAATATTTCTTATTTTTGGAAAAGAACTTTAAAAACCCTTGCATTTTGCCATATTTCAAAAGTGGTGGAATCCAGTTACTTATGATTATATGACCATATGTAATACATAATGGTGCAAATATCATAGAGTTTTCCATATTTACTATTAGTATAGCTATTTTTGCCATAATGTAATATAAATTTTGATATAGCATCGAAATTATACGTAGACGCTTTCTTTTCTATTATGATTTACATTTTCAATCCATTTTTACTTAATAATTTTTCAAATTTAAAGAAACTTATTTTCTTTTTATTATTAAATATGTTATATGATGACGCAAAAAAAGCTAATAATAAGTGATAAATAAGAATTTTAAGGTAGAATGCGGAAATAAATCGTATGATAAAATGAAGGAATAGGAATTTATAAGGATAAGTACAAAAACCAAAATAGATATTACATTGCAAACAGATAAAATACTTTATAAGGACATAAAACATTAACAAGGGATTAATAACTAAAATCAATGTACATTGAATTACATTAAACGCAAACGTTGATCTAAAGATAAAATACATTTGTCAACGAGAAAGGCAAATTCTGTGGATTAATCATCGCAGGAATTCCGAGGAACAGCTGCTGACATTTCATTTTAACGTTTTTTATTCATTTGATTGAGTATCGGATCGTATAAATACTTCATCACATCCTTAGCCCATATATAGTCGAGATGATTAAATTTCTTGTCCGCTACTAAGGTTTTACTGGCAAGATTGCCCAGCTCGTTGCTCAACTTATCCACATCCTAGAAAAATTATAATATAAATAAAAATGTTCACAAAAATGTAAATCTACAATTTTATTTGATACTTTAATGCTAACGTCAATAAAAGAAACTCTAGATTTTATACAAAGCGTGACAAGGCGTCAAACAAAGATCATTTTGATGCTTAAATTTAGTATTAGAACATTAAATAAAAAGACTTTAATAGCTCAAAAGGAGGATAAATAGTCAAACATCAAAGATTGAAAAAGATATTTAAGATATAAATAAATCGTTACATATAGAAAAATACAAACCTCAGTATTTGCTAACCAATCGTTTTCACTGTAATATAGATGAACCGGTACTGTGATCTTGGGCAAATCATAATTTGGTGGAGCAAGTGAGTTGTATTTTTTTATATTATCAAGTTCATAATCATAATGTTGAAACCTTCCCGATGAGATCATCATTCCTGTTAATAGATTTGATAGTGTTATTACGAAAATGTTTGAGAAATTAAAATATAATATATATCACAGGTAGATTTTTACAATGCATATGCCATAGTCAGATCTTTTGCAATTACTTTGACGCTAAAAATTGTTTATGTCTGGTATTCAGCCTATTCTTATTTTAAGACCATCTTAAATAATGCCTAAAGATGCTAATACAGTTTTTAATTAATTAGATTTTAAGATAATATTGTACTTAAAATGCTCTTAAATAAAAAACCGACTAAATACTAGTTATGTAATAAAAAATATTTAATATTTAATTAAATTAATTGGACGACCATATATGTGGGTTATTTAATAAGTTTCAATCCTGAACATGAAGATATTACGATCACTGTTGTAAAATGTAAAGTTGCATTTTTTAAATAGTTGCTTTCAAATTTTTATGTGCGACGTTTATAAAAAGAATCTTGTAGTCGGTCATCACTAATTTTCATAAAATTATAATATATAAGTATGTATTATTTATTCAAACATTTATTACAGTAAAGCAGTAAATTGCAATATTTATTCTCAAGAAAAAAAGGATAAAAAAAGTATAAAAAAACAGAAATGAAAAGAGTAAAAAAATGTTAGCGGCTAGCGCTAAACACGTTAATTGTTACACTTGGGGTTTCAGGTTCGTTTCACAAGGATAAGACTTTTTTCCATTTAAATCTTGTATTTTTGAATTGTCATGTAGAATTTTTAATTCGTTTTTAATTATTTAATATAAAATGTTATTTTTGTAAAAATTATAAGGAATTTTAAAACGCTTTTCTATTATTAATTAAATTAAAATTTTTCATGAACACAAAAAATATATTATGGTCATATATGTATGTATGTGCATATGGACTAACAAAAAAATGTGGAGGTTATTTTTTTCTATCGTCATTACATGCGTTTATTTAGGTAAACACTTTTTTGTAAAATCAACACATTACGAAATATTTCAACGACTATATCTTAGCAACTATTCATCGGATAAGGCTAAAAAGAAATCATCTTAAAGATAATTTTATAAGCTTTAATTGTTCCTACATTTTTTGCTTTAGACAAATCAGAAATAATATATTTATATAAACGTACTGAAATGACACGTAATTTTGTCCGACATGCCATTTGTAAATAAAGCCAATTTGGATAAAACAAACTAAGCAGATGACTTTAAAACACTTCTAAATATCGGTCACGGCTATCCTTTTTCCGCCTAACAATCAGTAAATAGTTGTAAAAAGCATGCAAAGTGAAGCAATTGAAACAGGAAAATACATGGGCACATAATTTTGTCCGAAGTGCCATTTCTAAATAATTTGGATAAAACAGACTAATCAGATGGCTTTAAAACACTTCTAAATATCGGTCACGACTATCTTTTTTTCGCCTAGCAGTCAGTAAATAGTCGTAAAAAGCACGTAAAGTGACGTCTATTCAGACAGGAAAACACACGGATAGCTATTAAAAGGAGTGAAAAATGTACTTTTATGTATAAAATTCAAAGAAATTTTAGTCGCGGTCCATTTTTACGAATTTGGTAAATACGAGACAAGTCATGTTTTTACAATGAAACACATAATAACAAAATGACATGCACGATAACATTTAATCGTCAATCTGTTACGTTTCACGTGTATTAGTTCTAATTTTGTCCGCGACGAAATGTCGCTACCATCAACGCGGAGTTCTCGGCTGAGGAGTCAGGAGCTAAAGTCATCTTAAAGATAATTTTATAAGCTTTAATTGTTCCTACATTTTTTGCTTTAGACAAATCAGAAATAATATATTTATATAAACGTACTCAGAAACACATATAGTAAAAGTTTTTTCAATGTTAACTCAGTAATTATTAGCCGTATAGAAATCAAATCAATAATCAAAATGCTGAAAATTTAATAACTTTTTATTTTGATAATAGTTATTTTTGGCACAGGAGTAATATATAAGATATTTCCAATATATTTACGATGAAATGAAATTCAATGTAAATTTAAATGCTTTTAAAATATATCTTCAAAACTATTAATCATATATAACATTAAATAAAAAAAACCATTTTGCAGATAATTTGTATACTCTTTCGATTTCTTTCTGTACGTTCTGTACGTTTTGTACGTAGAAGCAGCCAAATGGAATATACACGGAAAAAAACAAATTGTAACTAAAGTAAGAAGTTTTTGAACAAATCTATCTCGGTAACTAATTGTTCGTACGAGATTCGTAAAAAAAAATTAAACTGTGGAGAATTGTATTAGCTTTATTTTTTATCTAAACGTTAATTTTTATAAAATAACTAGTTTTTGAGAAATAAACAAAAAACCAAATTTTTCAAAATAGCGCAGTTCGCCATGATTCTACAAATAAGATCATTTGGTATATTTAAAGATATTACAAGCCTTTATACAAAAATTTAGCTTTTCAGCAATTATTTCATTTATTTCGTTAAAAATGCCTAATTTTATTGGGTTAAACACAGTTCTTCTCTTGTTAGATATCTTTATAGTATTATTTATGACACTGTAACACGTCTGTCTAACTTACGGTCACATGTCAGTAAAGTGTCATAATAGTCATATAGGGTCAAAAAATATAGGGTCAAAATAAAAATAATTATTAAACGTTGTTTAAATAGTGTAAAATGTTAATTAATTTCATGGCATATTAAATCTTAAACTGATCATAGCAAAAAGTTATTCAACTAATAGAAACGTAAAAAATAATTTTTTTAGTTAAAAAGTCATAACATTTTAGAAGAGAGAAGTCGAATATTAAAATAATAACATACAATAAACTTAGCCGAAACTTTTGTTAGCATCAAATAGATTCCAGTAACTGTTAAGGGTTAATATAAGTTTATTAATATAAAGTTACCAGACTTGATGAGTTGTCCATAGTGTAGAAATTGCTTCCCAGACGCACTAGTAGGATAATGTCCTAAGATTGCTGGTAAACGTTCCTAATGACAGTATTGTAAACATAAATGTAATAAATAACAATAGTTAAGATAATATTAAAAATAAATATTTAATTAAAATACTAATTCCTAGTTAATGCCTAAAGTTGATATTGCGAAACAATATATATTGCACAATTAATTTATTAATATAATTGAGAGTACTGTAAGTCTCGGTCTACAATAGATGTAGTAAACCTTAAGTCGTAGTAAAATAAAATCTTTACAGCTTTAATATAGATTAAGCTAATAAGAATAATAAAATTTGTTAAAAAAATGAAAAAAAAACTTTTATTAACACTAAGGATTAATCATACTTTCTTTCTGATTATATAAGCAGTATACTGCCGTAATTTTTGCAACATCAGAAAACCTTTTTTATATAATGATTACGTTTATCTTATATATGAGGACGCATCTTAAGATATTTATGCAACCATTTTCAATCTTAAAATTTCGTCAATATGCAGACAATATGCTGACATTTGTCTATCTGGGTTATATTTTGGGGTTATACAGCCCCAATTTAGCGCCATAATAATTTTATAGTTAAATTAAAAATAGCTACATCGCGCTTAAATAGTACACATATTTAGCACCAAATCAGGCGAAGCGTCGCCTCTCTGTCTTTGGGCGCTTTTTAGTTTTCCACTCTCGCCCCCAAATAGAAAGAAAGAAGCCGATTCAGTGCCTAGACTGGCCCATGATGTAATTTCCACATGAGATATTCGTCTTATTTAAGATTATCTTAAGTACCATCTTAAGATGTCATCAGAATGTCGTATTAGCATCATAAGCCTATTAAGTTATCTAAGATGGTCTTGAAATAAGAACCGACCGGCACACACCTAATTCTATATGAAAATTTTATACGAAAATTTATCTGTATGTATACGTGCAATATTGATGTAGAAGTATATAATGATGTACCGATATTTCGTAAATCGTACGTATGTATTAAGGTCATTTTACAATGGCAATAGTAGTAGTGGATTAAGGAATAAGCATTAGACGTAGACTATAAAATTAAAGCGTTCTTATGTCCGAATGTCCTTAACGACGTGTGATAAAAATTATAATGAGTCAATCGCATTAGTTTTCTTATTATTACTGAGCTCTCATTAGCTGAGAGTAAGAATAGATCGTAGGAAATGGCTTTCACCTAGAGACCCTCTAATAAAGAATCTCTAGCTTTCACGCATTTCACTTATTCTGACATTACTCCTTAATCCAGGATGCTAAAGTACCACGAATTACCGACATTTACAGTGCATTAAATATCTTTGGATTGGCTTTACAGAATCACAAAAACTTTTTTTAGAATTGAAATACGCGTAAAAAGAAAGGGTGCTCAGGTCAATTTTATAAGAAAATCGAACAAAAATTTAATAAATCATTAAAAATTCACTCGTATAGCCGTCACCTGAGGTTAACTTTACCTTAATACAGAAGTTGTGTAGCTCGTGCGTACAAAATGATAGTAGAGCACCCTTCAGAAAACATGCACGAATAACACTGACCTTGCAAAATTACGATTGAACGCCTAACAAAAAAGATACGCTAATGTGCTTTTACCACGCGCATATTTCGCTCAGCGAAGCTGAACTGTCATAAACAGAGCAATATGGAGCCCAACAGTAGTTGATAGGACTTTTCGCAGATGGCGAAATAATCAAAAAACAAAGACAGATCTATGCAATGGACAAAGAGCAATAGCCTGGTCTTGCTCGAAAAATAATCTACAGTGATCTGTAGGACCGACGTCGAGGAAGTTCTTCTGTTACTTTAGCATCCTCTTAATCCTATTATAATCCATTATTACTACCGTCATTGTAGACGAACCTTGATAGATCGTATGTGTGTCGTTGTTCAGTTGATAAAACTCACGACTTCATTGTCCCCTTAAGGGGATGATGGCGACATTAGTTTTAGCGACTGAAATGATTTATGTATGCGTGCGATATTAATATTAGTAGCAAACATCAACATATCTCTACAACTTCTATATCGATGCAGGCACGCGCATATGTGCTTAAATTTTCAAACAGAGTTTTCTTTTATACTAAAGTTCTTATTTGTTTCTGAACACAGTATTGTTCTTTTTTGCTTTTCAATGAAAATTATACTTGTTTTATATAAAATTTTTATATAAAGTTGTTACCACGAGTTGATGTGAGAGATTGATAACAAAATAATCAATAACATTAAAATGTTATTAACAAATTTTTTAATTTTTCTATTTTTTTCATTTTTTTTTGTATGAATTTGATTTCACAATATGTTATTGTCTATACTTTAATTATGGAAAAGAATTTATAATTTTGAGTGATCAATAAAAAGATAACTTTATGTGAAAAATATCATGTTCAATTGGTAGAGCAAAACTGTCGCTAGCAGTCCCTTAAAAGTATGCTTGAAGAATAAAACGTGTTTATGAATAAATATTAAAGGCATACCAAATCAAATTGCTCAGAATTGAATCCAGCTACTAGGAATAACGAATTCTTGCATATCGGTTGGATATTAGCTTTATTGGAGCAAACTAATTGTGCACCTGTATTCATTAATTCATTGTCAAGACTGAATTCGTACACGCCAATGTGCTGCGCAATCTGCAACAGTACATTCAAAATTTAAATTATCAAATTCCGAAGAATTATTTGACATTGAGAGAGAGAGAGAGAGAGAGAGAGAAAGATCAATTTTTTTTAACATAAAAGTCATGTACCTCCCCAACTTCGGTGATCTGTGACAGCAGTTGTAAAAGGGGACTTTTCATCCTGCCGCAGTAAGCGATCGGAGCCGTAGCGTACATCTCCAGGATATGCTCCTGATATTCAGGGCGTTCCGTTGCCATGACGAAGAAAGTGGTGGTACCTTGACTATGTCCTAGGTAGAACATTTTTTCACGACCGGTGGTCTTCACAATATAGTCTATGTTCGCTGGAAGATCAATCGACCAATTTCGTGCCAACTATAATATGCAACCAGAATAATAAATATAAATAAATTATGTTTAATTGAAAAAGAGGCAAAGCATCAAAACTCAAAAAGTATTATTTTTGTTGTATACTGTTTGTATACCTATAATATGCTTTTATGCATAACGATCTTTTTATTCTTAATTTATAATATTTTTTATCCGTAATGATGGAGATATTAACTTTTATGTATTATAATATGCTTAAGTGTTTTGAGTATTTATTATGGTCAAGTAATCGAAGATAATTCATTAAATATTTTCTCTAATGAGATATAACAGAAAATTAAAACAACTCTTATTTCAATAGAAATGCTAATTTAAAAGATCAAAGCTTTTATATGAAATTAGTCTTCTTATTTATTTTTTCAAAGAACATAAAAAATAATTAAAAATCGTTTCAAAATCGTAAACATTGTAAAAATTAAAAATTATTTGGCATCAAAAACCGCTGTGATTGACAGCGGTCTCATGATTTAATTTCGTCTGTGCAATATAACATATTATTGATTATTAAAAAAATATTTTGTTACAAATTTTAAGACAATTTTTTTTCTTGTAATGGAATATTTTCGATAAATTGACCGGACACTTAAAACAACTTACTTATAGGATTAACTTGCGTCGATGACTACATTTACACGTCAACATTAATCGAGTTTAACAACATCGGTAGTTATAAAACTGATTAATTACAAGTATTCCTCTGAAGAATGACTGTAATAGGTCAGTTCAATAACTACGAATATTACTAAACCTGATTAATGGTGAGTTGTACACGCAGTATAATGTGATTGGCCAGATTCATATCTATGGTTAGTAATTAAATTCGAGTAATGGTGATGTGTAAATGTAGTCGGTGATAATTTTGGATCAGCATCACACAAATCATTTGCCAAAGTTTAAATTCACCTAAAAGTAAAAAAGTAAAAAACTAAAAGTAAAAAACTAAATTTTTATAAGAAAAGTGCGGAATCCTATCTGATAAAACCATGTGTGACAAATAGTTCATCAATATACCCTTTTTAATTTTTATAATAATTAGTTGCTCAAAAATAAACTTCGACAATATCATTTGAATGAACTTAATTCCAATTTTATTACAAAACAAAAGAAATCTCCATTCATTATACATAAAGGTCCTTAGTCTATTTTGATTCATTGTTGATACTATCAACAGTTTTTTATATGGAAAGAAATTTACTCATTTTAAGTTAAGATATGTATATTTTCTTGAATTATAATTTCCAAATTGAAAGAAATAATTGAAATAAATATTTATTTGTCTCCACAAAATATTGTATTGGAAACAAGTACTTTATCGTTCAAATGAAAATGTTCCATTGAAACAGAAACACATTTCACTGTCAATGAAAAATTATTTACTTAAAACTAATAAATCTAATTACGTGAATACATGTACACGTAGAGGTATACATATATCAATTTTAACCTAAAATTCCAGTACTCCTTCTCTGAGATTGTTTTATTTGTGTGTTCACGAGAATGCGTAGTGCCACGCGGGTTAGCGATCCATACATCGTACCCTGCATCCGCCAGAACAAATGCTAAAAGAGCAATATCAGAATGTAATAACAAAGACAAATATTAGTCAATTCTGACGAAAGCAAATCAAAGTTGATAAATATAGTATTTGATACATATCTACATTTGACACAATTATATCCTATTTCTGAATTAATCCAAATATAATATAAAAAAATTCCAATTCCAATTTCGAAATAAAATAGAAACCACGCATTAATGTCGTCAATAAAACATGTATATAAAAAGTGTTTCAATATCTTATTTTAATTTTTAATTTAAATAAAAATGAATTTATGCATACACACGAAATTATTAATTCATGATTATGATTAGAACAAAAAAAAATTTCTTGATTCTTTATCTTAAAAAAACAACTTAATACTTAAATATAATTGTATGGATATGATTGTATGTTTATGCAACAATATTTCGCCTTATTTGAAAAGGAGTAGGAGAGACCGGAGCTATTCGAAACACGGAGCAATTCAAAATAATGGAAATATCTTTTTATGGATACATGTTAAAAATTTACTTTAAATACTGTAAACATGTCCTAATGTAACATATCTTTTTATGGATACATGTTAAAAATTTACTTTAAATACTGTAAACATGTCCTAATGTAACAACGTTGCTAATAAAGTTTTGTCAGCGACGGCGTATATGTATATTGAAGTCGTGACAGTAAGAAACGTGTTTTGCAACAAACAAAGTAATTTCTGACAGTCAGCATTTCTTCGAAATTTAAATAAGAAAGATAAAATTCTTTTTAAAAGTTTTGAATATATCGTGTTACTTAAATGTATTTGAAACAATTTGTGTCTATACTTTTTGCTGTGTCTATTTTTGTAGACCATACTCAATAATGCGCAGGGTTTACGCCGGAGCTATTTGAAACACTGAACGTCGTTCGGATAATTTTTTCTTCCACATTCGCGTTTTTTGAATTAAATGAATTAAAATAGACAATGTAATACTCAACAGATGTAATTACACAAAACATGAATATTCTCTGACTTGTTCCGAAAACAACACTAAAACAATCAAATTCTCTATTGTATGTTTGTTTTCTTTATTATATGTAACTTTTCTAAATAATACTATAAATCCTTTTTGTAATAAAATAAAGTCTTAACCACAGCTTTTTTACACTTTTTTTTAAACTTAAAACATAAATTTCAGAATATTCCCGGGATGGATTTGAATTACTCCGGACTGAAGACTATTTGAAACACTTGACACTGGTCGACATTTTTATATGTAGTTCAAGGCAGGTACATTTTCGTGTTCTATCTATAACGGCATTGTGAAGGAGAAGATTTAACCTTTCAAACCGTTTAACTTTTTTTTTAATGGATACAGGACTCAGCAGACGCAAAAAAAGAAAAGTGTTCCAAATAGCCCCGGTTTCCCCTATACCAAAAATAGGGGAATTTTTTCAAATTAAAATTAAAGCTTGAAACTTTTACAATAGGGTCTACTGATTGTGAATCCAAGGATTATAATCATATGTAAGTTTCAGTGTTCCGCATGTATCAAAATGGTGAATTGCAACATTGGGTTGCAACCACAGATATCTATATTAAACCTAAACTGCTAAGTTTGGCTGAATAGCTGTGTCTGGCAGAATTTCTGGATTCGGCCATTTTACTCAAAAAGAAAATGGCTCCGACGTGTATGTTAGTGCGTATGTGTTGTCAGTTGAGCCGGTTGAAAAAAAAAAATAAATGTACATGTTTGTAACATACGAGTTTTATGACATTCTAAGGTTATATTTCAAATAAGCATTACATACACGTTTTAGATTTCCTTTAAATCGGCCTGAAATATTGCAAATGTGGATTAACGCAATTGGAAGAGAAGATTTTCAATCAACCAAAAATCATCTTATTTGTAGTGCGTAATTTAAATTACGTAATTTAAATTTAAAGTTGAGAACTATATGGACAGACCAAGCACAAACGATGTGCTTGATATATTTTTTAAGATTCCTGCTCATGCATTCATATCTATAAGTGGCCATTTTGTTGTAGGTAACACGGTTGAAACCGGAAATCCTTCTTGCTTCAATACTGTCATGTGCTAATGGCACAGGTTAGCGATCTAGATTTAGTATAGATATCTGTGGCTGCAACGCTCAATCAACCCCGAAAAAAACTTTTTTATACATATTATTACATATAATTATATATAAAATAAGCATAATTATATATAACTATATATAAAATACGTACATTTATAAATATTTCAATATACATATAGGTTGTCCATTTTAAAGGACCCACTCAAATATCTTAGAAACACTGCGTTAAATTGAAATATGTTTCAGACAAAAGTTTGATAACTTTGAGGAGGAAAATTACAATATTGTATATAATGTAACTTTTAAGTCTCATAACTTGGAAAATATTTAACTCAAAAGTAAGTTAGTGTATGCAAGAAAAAATGGGGAGTTTTATTTTAAAAATGCAAAGTAACCTTATCCTGATGACCTTAACAATGTTATTTAATGACATCTTATGTACCTCTCAAAGCCATAAAACTTTTGTCTAAAACATTTTTCAATTTAACGTCAATTTTTAAGATTTCTGAGTGAATCTTTTTAAATAAAAAATTCTTTATATTAAAAAATATATAATTATACATATTTTACGTATAATTTTATATAATTATGTTTATTCTATATATTATATATAAAAATTTTCTTCCTGGAATTAGTTGGACGCTGCAGCTCAATGGCGCATCCGCCATTTTGGTACCTTCGAAACACCTGAACATTTAAATTCACACATTACCTATTATGATTCTTGAATTTAGTTGAGTATATCCTGAAAGTTTAAAACTTTAATTTTAACTGTGACAAATCCCGCTACTTTGGTATACCCTTTTAATGTTTTAACAATTTAATTAAGTCATTGTTCCTTTACCTAAACTTCGGTTGCCAGTAATAGTATAACAAGACGAATCGCACAGAATGCCGGGCACCACAAAGTCAAACAGGTTTATTTGAATCGGTAGAATCTACTGGTCCTGTTATCCGATGGAGTGCCAAAATGTAACCATCAGAAGTTGTCACATTATGCTCCTCACCATTATATCCGTATTTGCTTATTAGTTGCATCTGTACAACAGAACGACTACTTTGAATTTAAATTTGTTTATCTTATTGATTATTGATACTAAATATATTTAGTATCAATTAAATGTTTTGTCAATATAACTAAAAATAATTATACTTTTTTGTAGTTTATTCTGAATATTTAGTAACTTATACCAGATTCGATAATACTAAATATTTAAAAAAATAAAATTATTTTTGATTAAATTGACACAATATTTAATTGATACTATTTTACTATACATTTGGTAGTTAAAACCCGACTTTTTTTTCAGTGCAGGCACGATTCCGTCAGCGTAATTTTTATGTGTGTGTCATTCTACCGTTTTTTTTCTCGTGTTAAAGTTACGAAATGAGCGCCGGAGAACAAACGGAAGAAAGAGTCGATTGGCAACCGCGATGATCATTTTGCTGTACAATTTTGACGTCTCGCCTGCCCAAAAGTAAGCGAGAAGACGAGGACTACCGCTGAAAGATTAACGGAGCAAGATTCTCAGAACGTAATGGACTCCTTCACTGCTTTATCGTTTTCTGCAGAACAGATGCACCCTTTTGTCAGGAAATCTGTTTGCAGGGAAGGCGAAAGTATCGGCATTTGAAAGCAACATAAAAAAAGTGCCGCACCGACCATCGTACGAAAGAGGATGCGAGCATGTCCATCAGCAATAAAAAAATTTTATGACAGGATCATTAGGGGATGGAGGCCATCTTCAGGTGGAGGTACGCGGTCACTCTCTATCGATTTCCGCAGGCGCAACGCTGCCGCTCTGCAAATCATGCCAAATTCGAGACTGGCGCTTAACGGCCGTGCGATTTGCACTTCGCAAAAATCGAACCACCTGGCCGCGACTAATACGGAAGCGACAATTAAGATAAGTGGGTACGTCATCGCAAGCCTCCCGCAGGATCGGCAATCGATGATCACTTGAATCAATTTTTGGACGCGTTTCGTACTGCACAGAGCCTTCATAAGCGGTATCATTTAAATGACAAAAAAAAAAGATATTTGTTACAATAAAAATATCTAACGTTTAGAGTGTCATCTTGGGTATCATGGTGAATTACAGAAATCTAAATAAAACCTAAATCCAAATCGAAGATTGACACATTTTTATTGTAAAATAATTTTTAAAATTTTTTATCATTTAAACGATTTCAAATTTGTCACTCAATTTAGTTTCTTCTTTAAGAATAAATATTTATTTTCTATTATTTTTAACTCTCTCGTCGAAAGACTTATTTATTTATAGAATTCCTGTTTAGTTTTACAGCAATGAGTTTTGACTCTTAGTAGAGTGGGAAATCACTTAAACATTTAAGCTTGTGCAATATTTGTGTTTAATTTGACACTTTATTATGACTCTTATCAAATAGATATTTAAAAATTATTTAGAAAATAATCATGCTTTGAATATAATAATGAAAATGGTTTTTATTCAGTTTCTAATTTATTTATTTTTTAAATTTGATTTCAATTGAATGTGCAAATGTGTGTTAATTGAAAATAAAGAAATGATTGCACTCACCGTGGTAAGTTTTGCATCCTCAGGAACTTCAGGTGATAAATTCGGGATTTCTGGTATCTGTTCTGATGGGTCCAATTTTGATATTTGATTTATCGCATCATCTATCAATCCAGCGTTCGTGGATGTCAGAATAGAGATGAGAAGAATCAGTAACAACATGGTTGCTCGATAAGATCGTTACTTGTCGATGAAACAGAAAAAGTAAAGTGGATTTCTTAACCTTTTAGGTACGGTACGCCACTATAGTGGCTTCCGTGGATACCATCAATTTGAACGGTACACCACTATAGTGGCTTTCCGCGAATACTATCAATTTGAACGGTACGCCACTATAGTGGCTTTGTGGATAACATCAATGCCGCCTTTAATGTATTTACCGCCGCGCCGCTCGACATTACTGCACTGAAAAAAAAGATTTGCCGCAATGGCCAATTTTTATTGTAACTGCATAAAAATTTGCTGCTACAATCATTTACATTATTAAGATAGCAAATCGCAATGCCAGTATATGATTTTGACTAGGCTAAGGTAACCAACTTTTAAAGATAGTAAATAATTGGTTGCCGTAGGCAACTTCTTAGTCGCAAAAGATCGCTTCTTTATCGACTAAGTTGATGAGACAATTGGCTGAACTAGCTAACTCAGTTTGCCGTGCGGTCAGCGATCAGCGCGCGATAGGAATTTGTTTCGCAACGCTTACTGATTTCTGGAATCACACGTTTTTCACTCGCTTTATGTCATGAAGTCCGTTTGGAGCCTTCAACGTATTTGAACGTGTCCATTACCGGAATTATGAAGTCGCTGATTGCATTGCTTGAAGGAAAGTGAAAAAAGTTTGATATCTACGTGCGAGTGATGGTCGACAATGGGGGGTGGGGAGGAGAGACGGGGACGGGAACGACGACGGTGACGGGGACGACGACGGGGATGACGACGGGGACGGCGACGTCGGGGACGGCGACGTTATTGTTTAACACTACAAAAACGCGTGATATCAGTACAAAATTAGTTTTTCAAAAAAAGGTAAAAAAGGCGCCAAGTATGTGTGCATACTTCTCAAATCTTTATTTTTTTTTATAAAACCCAAGTAGTACTTTCTTTACATCCTCATTGAAAAATTTTTCAATGAGGATATAAAAAATCACTTGAGTTTTGTAGAAAGAAAAATAAAGATTTGAGAAGTATGCACACATACTTGGTGCCTTTTTTTACCTTTTTTTTGAAAAGGTAATTTTGTACTGATAGATATTACATTGAAAGTTGCTGTTGATATAAGGTTATCTGCAGTTCTCACATATACACTTTTTATTGTTATAATTTAGAGAACTCGATTCAAATTCTTTACCTGTGCGCAAATCATGGACCAGTGGACTATCGATATATTAGACAAGTGGAAATTTTCTTCGTGCAAAGCAATATTCCAAGGTAATTTTATTTTTCATCGAGGTTGTTTTGTTATTGTATTATTTGTGTAATATAAAGTGTTTGTACTTCTTGTCTTTATAAAATTAGTGCAAAATATTTTAAATAATTTGGAATTATAGTGTTTGTATTGTTATTGTTATTTTACAATTTACACTTTTGCTGTTGTTGTCTTTCTCTTAGAGCAAGAAATAGATAAGGATAGTTTTTTAAAATTAAGTGAAGAGCACATATGTTTATTGATTTCTTGATTTGGCACACAAGCTAAATTCTTAAATTTATGGAAAGATTTAATATCTTCACCACAAAAGGTAAAATATATCATTTATTTGCTACAATAATAACAATTCAAAAGATTTTTCTATAAAATGTTTAGTAATACAAAGTACAAGCAAGGATCATTCTTCCTATATTAATAACTTAAAACAAGCCAAAATTTCATATTGTAAAAAAGTTATTGTTGCATAAAATGAACAATATATCCTTTGTTATTTGTTTACATCATTTAATCTTCTTCCTTTTATTTTTTTATATTTTAGATTAAAAATGCAGAAAACATAGAAGAAATTATTGATGATGTCGATATTGTTATCGATAATACTTGTATAATAATAGATGTTCAAAACGATATAGAAAATATATCTGAAGAAAAAGAACCAGATAAATCTACTGATGTGTCAATGATTGAGGAGTCACGGTCACAGCAAACAAAACGTTACAGGGAAAATTCTTTTCATGGAAACCGGAAACATACTTGTATTTTAAATGTCAGTTTTTATTTAGCATTGCCATTATTTTAAATAATAAAAAATTATAAATTAAATTTTATCATAGGATGTAAGGCTTTATCTTGAACGAACAAGTGAAGGAAAAAGTTACTTTGGTTTGTACAACAAGCAAGGTTTTGATAATGCTCTGAGGACTGATATAGCGAAATATATTATATCAGCTGAGTTAGCAAACGATCCGAATAAACGGTAAGTGTGATGCAATAATTTGTTATGTTAATTATTTCACAATTATTGTTATAACTATGATATAAACAAAATTAATGATGTAATTTTTTTATAGAATTACTCCAGACGATTTTAGGCGACTTAGTCAACAAATTGTACAACTTTTTCCTATGGAAATTGTGGTTAGTTTAATATAATTTTTATTTTAATTTTTTATAGAGGAGAAGCGGGTATTATGGCTACTGTCGACAATATGGTTACTCCTATTATCTCCGTTATTAGATGACGTATTCTAACAATTGCTTATGGAGTTATTCATTTAGTAGCCCACCGTTTTTTAGTGATGTTAATATGACAATACATAATAAGTGACAATTGTTATAAGGCATTTTTACTTTTGAGCACTTCTAAACTTTTTCAAGGTTCACCTTTAACCTTTAATTACTCATACTTTCTCATTATTCTTAAACTTGAGTATATTATCACACGAATGTACATACACTTGAGTGTTTTTTTTTATTATTTACCTTCTTATTCAGCTATACACATTTTGAGTTATACAAAGTTAAAACAATAACATGGAATTTCATTAATATGGCCTTTTAAGCAAAATTTTTATATTGAAATATTTCTTCGTATAAATCAATCGTCATTCTAGAGAGCGGTGTTTAAAAACATTAAAAACATTATTTTATGCTTGTTGTTTAATGTTAAACAGAGATAGAATGACATTTCTAACTAAATTTCTAATGGTATTTTTAAAGTTACTGAACGCAAGAAAATTCTATATTAGGAAAATTCTAAACAATGAAAAATTAAAAATACATAATTTTGTAACAAGATACTGTGTTTCTGCTAAACTAAACTAACTTTTTTAAATTATTCTTATAGATAGCCATGTTACAACCACTTTTTTTCTGCCACCGATTATGCAGAGCATTAGATTTTTATAAATCACGTCCTAAATAATAAATATCTCATTACTTTAAGCCTAGAATCTGTCAAACAATATTTTGACGAATGTAATCGTTCAAGTTTCAATAGAAAATATTAATTATAAACAAAATGATTTAATAAAATGAAAATGGGTGCCATATTACCCTCTTCTCCTCTAATAATATAATTATATGTTCTTTTTATTTATGCATTTTACTTTAATTGATATAGGATACTTGGGACACTGCCCGTCATTGATTTGACGAGTCTTAGTAGATGGCTGACTTACCGACGTCATAGTCTAACATATACAATATATGCTAGACTATGGCGTCGGTAAGTCAACCATCTACTATGACCCGTCGAATCAATGACGGGCAGTGTACATCCCAAGAAGAAAGAAGTCCATTGGGACTGTTCGTGCAGGGGAAGGTTCCGATAGCGCACAATACTATTGCACACAAGCCACTCACAACCACTCATAGCGCTTGAACAGAAGAATATCACTAGGCACCAGCCGCTGTGATTGGCTGTGTGCAATAGTACTGTGCGCTATCGGAACCTTCCCAATTATATTATTTTATTTTTAAAATATTATTTTTAAATATTGTGTATTTTTTCAATTTTAGTTAGAACAAGATTTCAATTACCTATATCCAAATAACTCGATGCAACTTCTATCTAATTGGGAGAAAATTGTTCACAAATTAAAAAAACTTTTGAGAAATATAAAATCCGCAAGTGTTGAAGGTAATATATCTAAATATTTTTTGGTTTGCTGCCTTTTATCAATAGAGAGTTTTGCAAGAATCAGCTTATTTTCAGAGGAAACTGTGAAGGTACTACTAGCAATTCCAACATTTTTCTCTCCAACAAATGTTAGAAAGTGGCGTCTTACAGCTGCAGACTTAAGTACTGGTTTCCCGTTGCACATCAAGGTACATACATAGATTTTGCCTATGGGGATATTAAAATTAAAAATTTTACTAACAAAATCATGTATGTTTTATGTACACGTATATAGACTTCTCTGTAATGTTTACGTCGTATTAATTACACAGAATTAAAAATGCTTTAAATTACATAAAAATGAAAGCGTGTAATATCAGATGCAAACAATATAAAATTCGATACTGTACTTTTTTGCAAGTGAATAAAAGCGCTTTCATGTTAGAATTCAGCAATCACTTCAACATCCTCATTAACACATTGATAATATTATAAGATAAAAGAAAAAGCGGTCTAAAAAATATTTATAAAAATATTTGTAAAATATTTATATTTTATTTATATTTGTAAATATTTATAAAAATATTAAAAATTTCACAAATTTCTTTCTTTAGGCTTTACAAGACTTGGAGGTGCAAGTGGAACGTATGAAACAGAAACTCTTTGCTGTTAAGAAGCAACTTCAGCCGTTCCCTATCATCATTGGTAAAAATCCAGCAAATATAACTGAATCCTATGTTTACATTAACAACTTTCCGTATAAGGTAGAGAGCCCTTTATGTGCAATAGATGTGTGCTTCAAAGTGTATCACGCATTGCATGCGTTCTATCCCTTTCAAAGTAGTCAGCCATGCCTTTTCCTTCAGCAAGCTATTTATCAATTTAAAACTCAATGGGATGAACATGTACCATCTGTCGCAACATTGGTAAATGATTATATGCAGTTAACAGATGATTAAATTAACAAGTTAACAATTTTGTTAAAAGCAATTTACGAAAATTATAAAATTACATATAATTTACATATAATTTTAAATTATAAGTTTAATTCTTAAACTTATAATTTAAAATTCTAACGTATACTTAAAAATATTTCTTAAATTATAAGAAATAACCTTATTTTACATTCAACTTTAATTAATGGGTAGATAATTTAGGTCATAAAAAAATATGAAAATGATAAAGTGTATAGGACAAAATTGTACCTTATCTTTGACTTCTGTCAATGCTTTACAGTTGCATTTAAGTACTGTTCATAAATTTGATGAAATTACCGTATATAAATGTCAAGTGTCCCAATGTTTATCGGATTATGATTTATGGAGAAAATTCCGAAAATATCTCATATTCTATCATAAGTTTCTAGCTAATTGTGCCATTAAGAATCTTAATCAAACTTGTGATAATAGAAGTAATAAAACTAACTTACAAGTATTTGACTCAGACTCTGACATTAAAGACGTTAATTTTTCTAATGATTTTGTTAATAAAATAACAGTTTCCAAAGAATCTATCAATAATAAACTTCATAACTGCTTGTTACATTATATTGCAAAATTGTACGCAGATCCAATTTTGCCCCAAAGCTATGTTCAAATTGTAATGGATGATACAGCTGCCTTGTTCTTTAATGTTATATCACTTCTGAAGCCTGCTATATGTTTTATGTGTAATGAAGCTCAATCAGTTAAGAATATATTATCAAATATATTCGATTTATTTAATTTATTTATATAGTTCTTAAATTATTTACAAATTTCAATTCTGACTATAACTGTATGAAAGTTTTACAGACAACAGATTATTTTATTAAACCTAAGCTATATATTATTGGCAATGTTGTAAGTGAAAAAAGAATTAATGGACGAATCATTAAAGACATAGTTCCCGTATATGATCAGTTTCTACCGCTTCGTACAATTTTGAAAGCTTTGTTTAGTCTTCCAGGTGTGTTTGACACCGTTTACAATTATATGGTAAATTTAATGCAGGAGACAGCTGTATTGTCCAATTTTGTTCAGGGTAAATTAAGGAGAAAAAAGAAAACTGATTATTTTTCTGATAAAATTGTTTTCCTTCTTTTCGTTTATTACGATGACTTTGAAGTAAATAATCCTTTGGAGAGTCATAAAGCGATTCAAAAGATAGATGGAACCTATATCACTATTTCATACGTTCCACCAGAATATTGTTCCACATTGAATGAAATTTTTGTTGCTTTATTGTTTCATACATCTGATAGAGCCCAATTTAAAAACGCAGCTATGTTTCGCATATTAGTAGATGAAATCAATTTCCTTCAGGACCATGGTATTGTCTTACATTTGCCACAGGGTGACCGAAAGGTATATTTTGCTCAAGGTTTATTGACTGGGGATAATCTTGAACTCAATACGATATTAGGTTATTCAATTCAGTTTTAATGCCACCACTTATTATTGCCGCTTTTGCACTACACGAAAGGAAGATTGTGAAAAAGATTGCTTTGTGCGAAAAGAAAATTTGAAAAGGACAGAAAGATACTTAAACAATGTTCATGATGGTCTGTCCAATTCTGGTTTAAATGAATATTCAATTTGGACTGAAGTTAATGGATTTCATGTTTATGAAAATTTTGTTTTAGGCCCTTTGTTACATGAGATGGCAAAAGGTACATTGTCTACGATATGGAATGAGTCCTTTGTTATACTTTTTTATATTTAAAGAAAAACATTTTGCAATTCAACAACTTAATGAAAGAATAAAAACTTTTGATTATTATATAAATGGATTTTTGAATAGACCACCACTTGTAACAGAGAAGGAAGTGAGAAGCAAGCATATAAGCATGTCAGGCACTGAAATGATTAATTTTTTTTAATTTTTAGTTTTTTATGACTAGTTATCGCAAATTACTAATTGTTAAATAGAGAATAAACGAATTCTGTTTCACTTGACATGCACTTCAGCAGAGAAATCTCCGAAACAATCTTTTACTATTTGGTATATCAGTGTCAGGTATTGTTGCTTTATATTTCAATACAGGATGATTCTCGCGGTATGCGAAACAAAAGGCATGTCTAACCTATCGTTAGACTTAGAAAGTCGTACACAGAGACAGGTTTCTTCAGATTCAGTATTCTTATTTATTTGATTGAAATTTATTTTATTGAAATAACATGTGCTTATACCAAACATTACTTGTTTGAATAAAAATTTCGTTGTTTCGTTAAAACAATCTCTATTATTTAATAGAAATAACCCTATCATTTGAAGTAATATTTTTTAACCAAATAATATGTTATTTGAAAACAATAAGTATACAAACAATGAAACAACTTCTCCAGATATTAACAAGAAAAAAAGTTTTTATGACGTTTGCACCGTCTTAAGGATATAGTGTTGCGGACAAGCGCGCCATTCCTAAAAGGTTAAAGGCGATTTCCAAAAACCCATAGGGATAATACAGAAGAGGATTATTTACTCTCTCTCTCTCTCTCTCTCTCTCTCTCTCTCTCTCTCTTGCGCCACTCTCTGTTTTGTTCCCGCCTGAGATAGCGAGACTTCCGCTTGTTGTTCCGAAGATCATCTTAAGCATGATCGCTCGAAATGAGGGAGTGATGGCGTGGTTGAGATATTCAACACCTGTAGGCCTGCATTTGTGGAAATAAATAAAAAAAACCAATTTTATTTATATTATATAAATAATATTCTTTAATTATATATGTTTCATCTTTTCGATAACATGTACTGTATACTGTTGCCTTCGCGGAAACTAGAATTTACTCGCGATATTCGCAAACTTGTAAAGAAGAAACTCTCTCTCTCTCTCTCTCTCGTTGCTTACAAAAAAAACTTCATTAATACGGAGATGCAATGGAATGCGTAAACCAAATCAAACCATACGAAGACCCAAGTCCCATAAACAACGAACAAAAGTGCGAATCTTTCTTATGCAAAGAACGCTTGTCCGCACGGTTCCATATCGGTGGTATCCAGAACTGCGTAACGATTAATCATCGTATGTTATAACATTGAGCAAATTTTTATTCTAAATGTAAGAATATATACATTAAAATTTATATATATTAGTCTTGTTTCAAGACAAATAAATCAATTTTATTTAATTCGATGGGGGAAGAAAGGAATTGCAATCTTCATCTTAATATTGCGTTATTTTTATACTGTATAAAGTTGCAACTACATTAAGTACGTCAAGAATATTTTTATTCTTATTATCAGAAATTATTTTTGTAAGGGTTACATCAGGATAGTGATTGGGATAATCGACAGCGCTGTATAACATTTACGAGATTGAAAGCACAAGACAATTGATGTTTTTGTCAAATTTTAATTGTTAATTAAATCAATGTAAATCAGTGAGTTATATTGTATCGGGAGCCGCTACGCAAACCTAATTCAGCCACAATTGCGCGTCATGTATCGCCAATTTACTTTTACAATAATTCTGTCTAAATAATAATGGAACATTAGTTTTACATTTTTTAGATAGGATTACTCTCTTAATTTATTTTTACAAGCAAGATATAAGAACACATAGAACATAGTGAGACAATATTATTATATAATGTAACAGTATAGAAATTTTTAGAAAAAGACGAAACGTTTACTATATATACTATAATGCAGAAAAAACATGACGTTAGATTTTAACACATTTTGAAACGCTTTAAATACATTTTTAGTATTTTGTTTAACACTAGACGAAACAGGCGCGCGCTATAGAACTTTTGATGATACATAATTTCACACAAATTAGAAATTTAATATTACCCTATTAATCCCTCAATACATAAAGTCAAAATACGCAATCTCCGCGATGACAGCCGTTCACGAAGTTAGCGCAGCGAGAAAACCAATCGGTATCACGGAAAAGCGACAACAATAATTTCGGTACATTCGATATATTTTTTACATGCCTTTTTTCAGTAAGGAGAGAATTTCAGTTATTGATAATATCGAACACAGATGAATAGATAAGTAAAGAGATCACCTCGACAAACTGAAAAACAAATTTACTACATTTAATTGATTCGATAACTATTATTTACATTACAATTCAACAAGAGTTTCTCAACTACAGAAATTGTAATGAATTAAATAAATTATATACTCACACGAATGAATAAAGTTTTGTTTATTTCAAAGAAATCGCAGGCCGTAAATGATATTCGATTCTGCAGTTGATTTGAAAAATCTCTGACCTCATTTCTGACACACCTTAGATCCTCATTTTTGTCATACTGATTGTGACTGCTGCTACAATTAGAATTTTGCTCGCCGTTCGAATCTTCTATGGAAACTCGCACTTCTAGACTCAATTGATTACTCGCCTCGTGATTATCAAGATTTACAGGTTGGCAATTCAATGGAATTTCATGTATGATGCTGCCGGTCCTATTGAATTCTTTACACGCGAGTGTGCAAATCCAACAAATCAGGTAGAATTGTATTATGACATATACAATTCGTAAGACTGGGTGCATCAGCAGTAACAATGTGTCTTCACGGTTTACGATAAGGTAAAGATTGAATAGTGTAGTCACAGCCATGGTGAAGCAATTCCCAGAGCAGAAGAGGAGATGAAGACCGTGCATATCATTTACCATCTTAGCAAGTTTACAAATATCTGCATAACAGAATTTACAATTCGATTATACTATCATCACAATTTTTTCATAGATTGTATTAAATTATATTTTAAACCATATAAATCTACATTACCGGATTATATAATATTCGTAAAAACTTACCGCCATGCAATTTTCTGATGAATCTAATCTTGGACGCGATCTTCTGCACATCAAATTTATCCAACGTGCCAATTAATTCATTTAATGTTTGAGCTCTGCAATACAACACATAGACGACAATGTCGAATACAAAGTTGTTGATCAACGACTGCGCTAATATGCAGTAAGACAACATTTGTGTTATAAAATACTCGTGTTCTCGATATGATAAGATATAATCAAGAAGAATTTGAACAATCAGCCACAAAGAAGGGAAAGTGAACGTCATGAAAATTGCTAGAGCTACAACAATTTTTATAGATCGGTCATTTATGGCTGTTTCTTTCCTGATGTTTTGATCGAGTATTTTCAATTTATCCATCAGTTTCTGCCAGTCGTCGTACTGTCTAATTCCGTGATAAATATAATAATAAGCCGATATGTAATACATCATCAAGCTTAGAAAGTCCTTGTACATGATCATTTTTCTGTCATCAAAGCAAGAATGAGTGTAGAAATATTTTGCGTCGTATATCGTGACAAAGGAACACATAGCTATATGAATTATACGTATAATTATCGTTATATTTTTAAGATTCTTTCGCGGACGTGCTACACCGACACCTAGGAACCAGGAAGTGTACGATATTGGACGTAAGATACGCTCTATCGAGTTGTCTTTTACTTGCACATGTACTTGCGTCTCCCCCATTTTTGTTTCTTATTATTTTGCTAATCGACTCTTATTATTTTGCAAACGAGAGTATGACTGCTGATTACGTATTATAGATCCTTGCAATACAGAATATTGTATAGGAAAAATAGTAAATCTTGTTTGGAAGCAAAACACTTCGAGAAACGCACACGTCGTGAATTTTCCTTGATGCTTCATGAACAACGAAAAACGTTCTACTTTGCAACATTATGTTGCGTGCAATTTATAGGTTTATTACGATCAAGAGGCGCGACGCGGCCTGTTTTTTTTTTTCTGAATGAAAGAAAAGCAAGACCTACCGAGCTTCTTTTACCCGAGTCAGCAAGTTTAAGCATAAGGAGATTTTTTTTTCTGAATGAAAGAAAAGCAAGACCTACCGAGCTTCTTTTACCCGAGTCAGCAAGTTTAAGCATAAGGAGATTATCAGAAGTGCAGAGAGAAAAAATTATTTATTTCGCTCCTACGAGCGGAGATATCGCGATGCAAAGTTTTTAATTCCTCTACATTTTTCTGTAAGATACGTCTTCTTGTTCGTCATCGTCCGTCGCCCAAAGGAATTCTCCCATTCTCATTTTCATGAGCGTGAAGCTGGCAGCCAGACCTAGCAGCCAGCCAGGGAGCCGGGGCCCCGTAAATAAAAAGTGATTAGAATTACAAAAAAACAATTGTTAGCCAATATTACGCTCAAAGTAATAACAGATACGCCATTATTTCAAAGACAAATCATTGTATTAGTAATAAAATAAAATAAACTAATTATTTAACAGTTAGATATGATTACAGTAAATACCAAAGACAAACGCATACCCGTAGAGAGTTGAAAAAAATCACAGACACATCTCTCAATGAGCATAAAACGACGGAGTAGCGACCGAAGCGATGACGGCCCTTATTGTTTATTTAAAAAATTATTTAACAATATCACTCAAGTAGCAGCCAAAGACGTACGTATATCCGTAGAGAGTTGAAAAAAATCACAGACACATCTCTCAATGAGCATAAAACGACGGAGTAGCGACCGAAGCGATGACGGCCCTTATTGTTTATTTAAAAAATTAATTAACAATTTCACTCAATAGCAGCCAAAGACGTACGCATATCCGTAGAGAGTTGAAAAAAATCACAGACACATCTCTCAATGTGCATAAAACGACGGAGTAGCGACCGAAGCGATGACGGCCCTTATTGTTTATTTTAAAAATTATTTAACAATATCACTCAAGTAGCAGCCAAGGCGTACGCATATCCGTAGAGAGGTCAAAAAAATCACAGACACATCTCTCAATGAGCATAAAACGACGGAGTAGCGACCGAAGCGATGACGGCCCTTATTGTTTATTTAAAAAATTAATTAACAATTTCACTCAATAGCAGCCAAAGACGTACGCATATCCGTAGAGAGTTGAAAAAAATCACAGACACATCTCTCAATGAGCATAAAACGACGGAGTAGCGACCGTAGCGATGACGGCCCTCATTGTTTATTTAAAAAATTAATTAACAATTTCATTCAATAGCAGCCAAAGACGTACGCATATCCGTAGAGAGTTGAAAAAAATCACAGACACATCTCTCAATGAGCATAAACGACGGAGTAGCGACCGAAGCGATGACGGCCCTTATTGTTTATTTAAAAAATTATTTAACAATATCACTCAAGTAGCAGCCAAAGACGTACGCATATCCGTAGAGAGTTGAAAAAAATCACAGACACATCTCTCAATGAGGATAAAACGACGGAGTAGCGACCGAAGCGATGACGGCCCTTATTGTTTATTTAAAAAATTAATTAACAATTTCACTCAATAGCAGCCAAAGACGTACGCATATCCGTAAAGAGTTGAAAAGAATCACAGACACATCTCTCAATGAACATTATTTGAATCGGTTTTAATCGGATTAGTGCATCGGATATTTCCAAAGTGAATAGGATGATTTCCGATTCATTTCAAATCGGAATGAATCGGAATAAATGCAATGGGATTCAAATGGAATATACCCAGGTATGATAATAAGAAAATGCCGAATAGGAATTAATATTTCACATTTCCTTTGAATAGGATTTAATAGGTTCTTATAGGATTGTGCAACGTCGAATCCAATGGGAGTCAATCGGTTATTAATTGAAATCGGTTTTAATCGGATTAGTGCATCGGAAATTTCCAAAGTGAATCGGATGATTTCCGATTTATTTCGAATCGGGATGAGTCGGATGATTTCCGAATCGGAATGAATCGGAAGATTTCTGATTCATTTCGAATCGGGATAAATCATTTTAAAAAAATGACAGACATGACAAATCTCAATAAATGTAGATGCGAAATGAGGAACATACAATTAGGTTTGAATAAGAGATTTTGTAGAAAATATTAAAACATATCATTTTGTTTAAAAGAATAAAGACCTTTAGGCGCGCGCGCACAAAAACAGGCGCTTTTTTTGAAAAGGTAATTTTGTACTGATATTAGTGACGTCCGCGATACGTTTGAAAATCAAACTTGGTCGAACCTCGATGATTAGAGGTTTTGTAGGGGATGCGGAAAGGAACACGGCACAGCACATGCTGGAGGAGTGTCCGGCATGAGCCAAAGAGAGACAAACTCTCACCAACGCATCATGGAGGTAAAAATATCTGGAGGGAGCATGTAAGGAGAACCATAGGCGAGGGTCATGATTCCAAATACGGAAGGGAAATCATTAGTCGCCATCTTGGTTAGGAACACTCATTAATTGGTTATTACTAGAAAAGCGGTAGTTGCTTAATAACACTAATGCATTCAAATATAAAACGAGAAATAATCAGAAATAAAACCGTTAGAAAATTAATAATATATCTTCTACAATAAATATATATGTACAATACATACGAGTATGTATATCTATGGTTACTTTCTAGCAAGGAATACAAAGAGACACTCGTTTCGTTGGCTATATATAATCTTAAAATAGTCTTAAAATATATATTTAGCAAATAAATTAATTTTGTATCACTTTGTCTCCTCGCTGGAACGCAAACAAAGAATATATTACAGAACTCGAGCAGAAGATAAGAACAAAATATCTTTTATTTACACATAACAATACATGTAAAATAAGAGAAATATAAAATATATTAGCGTCTATTAGTAATAATACCAACCTGAGAACAGAGTGAGCTTATTGTAATGCTGTCTTAAAGTTACTTTCTTAAATTGTTTACCAATGTAAAACAATCTGACGCTAAAATACTTTTCGCATATGCATTTAATCAAATAGACTCTATGATTTGATAAAGGATTTTGTTCAGTGCTATGATTAATTAATTCAGAAAATATATTGTCGTCATTGAGAAAACATGTTAATACTTAAGAAGTCAAATAATTTATTGAAAATTTCTTGCTCTGCAGACATCCGTCATTTCCTTTTAATGCAAATCTTAATATAATTTCGCACTTTTTGCACACCATACAGACATTAATTAATGAAAAAATTAAATTACATATATTTTTAATGTTAATTAAACTAAAAATTCCATTATTATTATTAGTAGATTGTAAAGAAGATAACCAACTCTCACATTTGTGTAATCTTATTACACAAATATTTTACAACAAATCCTGCAATGTAAGCAATTATTCTTTCAGAGAATTCTGTGATTATTCGTATATCACTAATATATGAATGACTTTCGCTAACATCATTACAATCATTTTCGATGTCTTGTAATCGGTATATTGGAGTAGAATCATTGATGACATCAATAGACTTTCTTGATGAAATATGCAAAATAAAAATATTTTCCAAAAAAATACAATTACCTGATTGTATATCTTTTATTTCTGTATAAAGTAATAATTTTTTAAAGGCTGACTTAAATTGAATAATTGTTGGATTGTTATTATGTCCACCGTGTGCTCTAATACAAGCAAAAAAGGTTTCCAAATGATCCTGACTAAATTTATATGTAGGTATGTACACTAATAATTTTTGTTTTGTACAAATATTATGATACATATCTTTCAAATTATGTATACAAATTAGAAAACCAATAAAACTAGTTTTCCGACGATATGCGAGCACACTCTCATAGGTATTAGTTTTAGAATTGTACAATTTAAATCCACTTATGTAATTAGCAAATTTAATTAGTTTTTCGAAAACATTGTGTGCATTTTCAACGTTTAAAGCTTTTTTAATAACTCTTAATACTATGCGAATTAAAAATATGAAATAAATCATTAAAGATATTAATAAACGTAATTACAGCATCGCAATCTTCAAATTCGCTTAAATGCAATTCATGTTTACATAATTTTAAAGAGTCGGCAACAGATTTACTAAATAGTTGCGTGGTTAAACATACTTTCATTTTCTGTCGGAAATATTTAATATGAGTTCCTTGCAATTTGTTCCCGAGATGCATTCCTTTTGTTTCTTGATATTCATGTAACTTTTCAAAGTATTGCCATAGACTTTTTGTAGGCAAATTAAATATTTGCTCCGGAGAAACTGAAGTCGATCGAGATATCATAGGGATCTTTTTTTTTATAGAAGATACATCTGTAAAAATATAAAATAAAATTAGATCTTAATCATAACTATGAACTATATTTAATCTACCGTAGTAAATTACATCTTTATATTATAGATAATCATACCTGTTGGTACCCTTCGCTAATTCTTTTCCTAGAAGAAGATATTTCTGCATCTGACGTAAGTATTTCTGCTTCTTCAGCTATAAGAATTCATATTTTATTAAAAAAAAATTATATTATAACTATATAATATAACGTAATTCTCTTAAAAAAATTATGAGCAATTCTAAAATCAATATTATGATTGTTCGGAATTCGGCTAAGTCACGAGGCAGCGAAAGCATCGTTCGAACATCGCGCCCGTCTCGCAATCAATCAAGCAGCGAATACGAAGTGCGATGCTGGTACACACAATCGATGTGTGTCGACACACGCCCGAATTGACCGCGAGCGTCGATATCTCGCGCGCGTGAGCAAATCACATCGTTAAGAGGATGCTATAGTGACCAAAGAACTTCCTCGACGTCGGCATTGCAGATTATTTTTTGAGGGAGACCAGGCTATCGCTCTTTGTTCAACGCATAGATCTGTCTTTGTTTTTCGATTATTTCGCCATTTGCGAAAAGACCTATCAACTACACCTTAATAGCACAAGACGTCCTCGGGATGATCTTAAATTCGTCCTGAATGTCCCGGGACAATAATGGGACGGACTTAGGATATTATACTAGGATGAAAATTTCAGGACTTCCCGAGCAATGTTAAATAAACTAAAGGAATTCTATATACAGCCTACATTATATCCACTAGACGTAATTTTAAGTTGTCCACACAGTACACTGTATTCAAACGACGTTCTTGGAACATCTAAGTCCTAAGCCGAGCCTAAGGACGTCCGTAGGTCATTCAAATCCTAAGTCGATCCTAAGGACGTCCTTTGACCGTCTCTCTGTGTCATATGACACAAACTAGAAAAGCTAAGGAAAAATAGAAAAATTCACGGTTATAATACTTTTCCGCATTCCTACATTATCAAATAACTAACTCCTTTAATGTTAAAACTTTTATTTAATAAAGATTTGAATTTGAGCAAAGAAATTTGAGATTAAGAATTTCGTTTTAAACAAAAAAGACCAAGACTGCCTACGGAGGGTTAATCCAGACTATACATAATATCTAAGTATGTATATAAAAAATTTAAAAATGTTTTTATTATAAATCACACTTAAACATATAAAACTATTTTAATAAAAAAAAAACGTTTGTATTGTATCAGAAAATTAAGTATACAAGTAGGATTTGTTTTTTATTGCTGCATTGGACTGCACTAGCTTTTTCTTTTTGCTTTCATCAAATTTTAAACATATACCTAAATATTATTTTTAACGCAGAATGTGCACTACTTCAGTAATAAAAAGCAGGCCTATGATACATATGACAGCTACTCTGAATCATAAAGATCAACTTAAAATTATACATTGTTTTTAAATAATTAATCACATATTTAATCCTTAATGAAAAAAAAAATAAAAAATAAAAAAATTTCTTTGATATATAATAATTAAATGTTAATTTCACAATTTCAAATATATAAAGATTTAGAGCCGCTGTTCATATATCATCAAAAATTGGCTACGTTTAGCGGAAAATACAGTTTTGCAATTGTTGTAAAATTCTTTAATATAAATGGTTATACATTCAGATACAAAAAGTAAGGGCAAATATTAATTATATCAAAGAATGTTACAACGGTATCAATAGACAAAATAGATCTATGAATGAAGAAACCTCAATCTACATCTCAATGAGCAGACAATATTTTTTAAATGTTTTTTAAATGTTTTTTTTAATAAAAATTTTTTCATACTTAATTTAGTTATTGTATTATATTGACATATAATATTTTCTAGTTGCATTCTTAAACAAATAATAACAAAAAAGTTATTCCAGATGCTAATCCGCATTTGTAAATATCAATAGAAAAACTATAATTTTATATATGTTTATATAAATAATATGGTTTAATTATACATAGTTCATCTTTTCAATAATATAAATTTACTTAATCTATCAGTTATATACACATATTAGAATAAAGTGTTCACAGATCATCACGAGGGATCCAGTTCGCAGCGATCACGGAGGTCAAGCAACGTTAACCGAAGTCGCGACTTGGATGGGTGACCGTTTGGAAATTTTCGAGAAAAAATTCCCGATTTTTTTTTTGCAAAAAATATTTTTTAAAATGTTATTAAAATATTGTTTTGCTCATTGGAATTATGTAGTGTAATAATATAATATATTTATGCGGATATTCCTTAAATATCCTAAAATGATCCTGAAATGCGTATGTATATCCCGAGGATTGCGAATGGACGTCCTTAGGATTCTCGATGGGACGTCCACAGGATGTCCATAGGCAAGAATGAGGCGCTCATTTGGCAGTCCACAGGATGTCCACAGGATGTTTCGGGACTATAACAGGTAGTCCCCAGGATATCCCGCTCGTCCCGACAGGACGTCCTTAGGACGTCCCATGGACGTCCCTATGCTATTAAGGCAGTTACTACTCTGCTTGCCATTGTTTACGTGCGCTAAGCAAAATTTGTACACGTACAGCTGTTTACATGTTAAACTTTTTTGTTGGATTTTTGACTGGAATGACACACAGTCAGTGTTGTTCGTTAGAGTTTTCTAAAGTGCGGGCTGGTCTCATTTCATACATATGAGCTACAGAACGTTAGTAAATGACAAAAGTTAACCTTGGTTGACAGATCCACGAGCTGAAAATAAATAAATTTTTAACTTTTTGTTTGATTTTCTCGTAAAATTTACCAGCCCGCACTTTGTTTTAGTGCGTACTTTTATTCTGTAAAAGGATGTTGTGATCTGTAAAGCCAATTCAAAAATTAATGAACACTGTAATGTGTCGGTAATTCCCGTCACTATAGCATCCTCTTAAGGCGATGCTGAACCGGTCTGTATACGTGCATATTTTTGGACAGGCATTTCTCTTAATTGGCTTTATAGATCGTAAAATCCTTCTCCACAATTAAAGTAGTAACAAAAACATACACGGGAAACTATAATTTAGTACGAAAAACGAAAGTAAATTAAAAAATTATAGTTTAATTATCGGCTTCTGCAGCCGACTCGTGACAACATGTGCCCTATATAAAAGTTTTAGACTTTGTATGTATAAAATAAGTAGTTTACTGCGTATGAATTAAATAAAAGAACAATACGACGCTTGCAGAATGGTCCTAGAAGCTCTAGTATGAGAGAAATGGATGTCTGAAAATTGTTTATGTAATTTGCACGTGTATTGGTGCAAAGAGCAGAAATTGGGTTCATTGTAGTTCAGAGATCTTGCATTAGAGGCGCTAAAATAAAAAAAACAAGGACAGATGAGTGCGTTTGACAAAGTGCGCTAGCCTATTCCCCTTACTCTTCGCCTCACGCGCAATCCACAGTTCGTCGAAAAGAAATCTACAGCAATCTGCAGTATCGACGTCAAGTGAGTTCCACCATCAGTCCAGCATCGCCCCCAGACCCTATTTCTTTAATAAACAATATTCGCTTTACATTGGCAAATCTTGGCCAATGCACCTCCAATGTAAGAGCAATATTGTAAAATTGTTGACTCGTAATATTGGCAAAACATTGCCATTTCTTTAATAAACAATATTCGCTTTACATTGGCAAATCTTGGCCAATGCACCTCCAATGTAAGAGCAATATTGTAAAATTGTTGACTCGTAATATTGGCAAAACATTGCCATTTCTTTAATAAACAATATTCGCTTTACATTGGCAAATCTTGGCCAATGCACCTCCAATGTAAATGCAATATTGTTTATTAATTGGCGAGCAATATTACAAGTACATGTGCAATTGATTCTATGACCAATATTGGCTCTTTATTAGGAAATATTGGCCAATGTACTCCCAACATAACCAATGTTTCGCCAATGTTAACCAATGTAAAGCCAATGTATTGTGCTACTAGGGGTATTGTTCTTTGATTTAATTCACACCTCGCTAGCTACTTATTTCATACACACAATGTCTAAAACTTTTATATGGGTATGTATTGTCACGAGTCGGCTGCAGAAGCCGATAATTAAACTATAATTTTTTAATCAACTTTCGTTTTTGCTATATTTAATTATAGCTAGCGAGGTGTGTTTGTGTCACTACTTTAATTGTGTAAAAGGATTTTGTGATGTAAAGCCAATTAAGAGTTATCTGTGCACAAAAATAAGCACATATAGAGATCGGTCCAGCATCGCCTTAAAACTTGAAGCCCGCGATTTGCCTACGCAAGGCGATCAAGGAGCAAAAGGCCAATTAAATAAAAAACGAGGCTTTTAACGGTCTATGCTTCTGGATTCGTCTCATCTTTGCAGGCTCACTTCCGCTCTGGAAGAGCGAAAGCGTTCGAAAAGCTTCTCGAAGCTTCTAGAGAGATCCAGAAGCACCGACACTATATAAGTGCCGAATTTGCGCGGGCCGCTCGCTTCTCGAAGGTGCCTGCTTGAGCTTAGTCGCATACTGTGCACGTGTCTCGATAACTTTCGCGAATCAAGGAGTCGCTTGCTCCTAGCACCTGAAACAATAGACGCACTGTGTTAATACGTGAATATTGTAAATACTTGTAGATAAATAAAGTTGAGTATGGCAGTAAAATATAATACTTAGCTTTCCTGCTTCTTCATTCCATCGCGAAGAGCGCGTGCCAAAACATTTTGGTCCTTCGAGCCGGATCTCAAGGCCGGCTGACTTTACTCTCGTTTGACACGATCGCCTTGCGAATCGCTCCAAGCTGGCTGAATCTGAGAACAGGATGGAAACATTGATTGATGAACAGCATGAATTAGCGATGAGAATGGATCGTGCAATGGAAAATCTTCTGGCGCGACAAAAATGACCAAGATCGCAGTCGCGACTGCAATCAAGCTTCTTAAATCTAAGTGGGAAAGGTTCTCTTCTGTACACGAGCACGTCCGCACGAAGTACGCGGAGTAGTTCAAGAAGCACGAATATCAGACGACCGATTTCTATCAACAAGCCGAGGACATATTCGCCAGACTGAGATCTGAGCTACTGGAGCTACGAGAGGAGTTACAGATGGTGCAAGATGCGGAGAGAGCTCAACCTACGGAATCACACCCCACCGTGAAAGCGTCCTTGTCAAAGATCTCAATCCCAAAGTTCTCCGGCGAGTATGCGGACTGGC
Organism: Solenopsis invicta; assembly: GCF_016802725.1. Taxonomy (NCBI): domain Eukaryota; kingdom Metazoa; phylum Arthropoda; class Insecta; order Hymenoptera; family Formicidae; genus Solenopsis; species Solenopsis invicta. The sequence goes on from NC_052668.1 coordinate 27,617,498, forward strand.
CCCCCTTTACCCTGCCTGCACCGGACGTAACAGAGACGTGCTGTTTTGATCACAAAGTCGCAGAAAATATGATACGTCTTGTGCACGTCGCTGCGACGTAACTAAATAATTTGAATGTTTTAATTAATTAGCTGTTTGTTGAATTTTCTTTTGTATTATGACTTATATTTTAAAGATAAATAACATTTCACTTTTTAAAAATGATGTTTTTCATTTAATGTAATTAAATTTAATACGTAATTGTGAAAACGTTACGTAGAGTAATGTACAGTTGGAAAATACTATGATCGCGGTATCCGGCTATCCGGTAAAAATCACTATTCGATGCATCTCTCATAATAATTTCCTTAACCATGCAATTATAGTCACAAATACTTTTTTCTCTGCATATAGTAGTACTCGAAACCGTCACTAGATGGTTATTATGGCGTTTTCTCGTAAGAAAGAAAACATGTAAATGGTATAAAAGGCGGAGCATTATAAGATTTTTCACCGATGTTCTATTAGAGTAGAATAATTTTTCTGATGAATTCCCTTGAAAATGAAATCAAGTGGAAGATGTTTTAATTTACTATGTGATTAAAACTAACATTTTTAAATTTCCAATATTTGGAACCATTATAAACATAATAGATGTAACCATACATAAAAAGTAGAATATTATAATTCAGAATTACTATAATTTATAGATCGCACCCAAAACCACTACAAATTACAGTTGAATTATGGTAATTGCAATCATTCTCTTCTCTCAGTATAAAACTATTATACATTTTATCTAGCAAGTATTTTACGTACATAATGCAGTAAAAACCAATCTTAATTTTTCAAAATTCGTCGATAATTTTCAGGTCACAATTAGTGAATAAGTCACAAAATACACGTCATTACAACGTCGCTGTCACCAGAAATGGGGATGTTAGTTACGTCTCAGCGACGTCTCAATTACGTTTCAAACACCAGTTGAGACGTCGCTGAGACGTAACATGCGACGAGTTAGCACGTCACAGCGACGTGCTTGTTACGTTTGGTGCAGGCAGGGTAGAGATCTCTTCCTATCATTGAGACAACGCCGCAGTGAAGGACGTGACCAAACTACACTACCTGAAAACGGAGTTGGAAGGCGAGGCCGAGGAAATGTTGAAAAGTCTGCCCACTGCAGGGCCGAACTTTGACCGAACATGGGAACTGTTGACGCACCACTACGAGAACAAGCACTTATTGGTCCGAGGCCATTACTCCACGTTCATCAACATCGCAAAACTCAAGGAAGAATCGGCAAAAGAGATGAAGCGTACCACTGCGTGACCAACACCGCTGAGGCACTCGCTAGCATCGGACGACCCATCACAAGCAGTAAGGATCTCTTCGTCATCCTCGCTACAGATCGACTTGACCCCGACTCGCGTCGCGAGTGGGAGCATCAGCTGCGGAGCGCGACCGAACCGCCCTCGTATGAGACGTTACGCGAGTTTCACGAAAACTTTTATTACATTAGTACGCAAAAACACAATTAATTCGGAACGTTTCTGCTATACTTAGCCTTTATCAGCCGGAATAAATAACTTAAACAAAAATCTTACAAGTTTTCCCAACGAAAGATCAGTTTGTAGTTTCGATCGATCCATCATTTCAAAATATTGAAAATGTGTTCTCCGAGAAATAAATGAAAGATTGAATCTATGATATCTAAACGGTAATTTACGAGAACGCAATGAGTTGATGAGTTCAGCGGTTACTGATATGTGATAATCTCGTATGCTTGGAAGTCGCTGACTCGGGTAAAAGAGACTCGGTCTCTCTTTGCATTTTACGCAAAACGCGACTGCGCCTCTTGACCAATACGACCGGGAGAATCATACATAAAATTATATTGAATTGTAAATCTTGTGAAAATTGTGAATCTTGATAATCACAAGGCGAGTAATTAATTGATTCTAGAAACGCGAGTTTTAATGGAAGATTTTAACGAGCGAGCAAAATTCTAATTGTAGCAGTAGTCACAATCAATATGTCGTGGAAAATTTTTTGCGTAGTAATTTGGACCTAAAATGTGTTACAAAAAAAGTCAATGATTTTTTTATTCAACTGCAACAGAATCGAATAGCATTTACGGTCTGCAATTTTTTCGAAATAAATAAAACTTTGTTCAGTGGTGTGAGTATATAATTTAATTAATTCATTACAATTTCTATAGAAGAGAAACTCTTTTCGAATTGTAATGTAAATAATAGTTATTAAAACAATTAAATGAAGTAAATTTGTTTTTCAGTTTGTCGGGGTGATCTTCACTTATAAATTTATCTTTGTTCAATTTGATTAACAACCAAAATCCTCTCTTCTTTTTTTTCTGAAAAAAAGCATATAAAGAATATATCGAAATTATTGTTGTCGCTTTTCCGCAGTGCCGATTGATGCTCTCGTTGCGCTAACTTCGTGAACGGCTGTCATCGCGGAGATCGTGTATTTTGACTTTGTGTATTGAGGGATTAATAGGGTAATATTAAATTTCTAACTTGTGTGAAATTATGTAACATTAAAAGCTCTGTAGCGCGCGCCTGATAGCAATTCAGTGAAATCTTTTTAATCCACGCACACACATAACAATTAAGATTCCGTTTCACTGTAACGTGATATTTCTTACAGCGTTACTTTTAAGTAACTGATCGTTAAGCATGAAATCCGAACGGTTGTATCATACAAATACAGAAAGCCCACAAGTCAGAAAGAAATCATAACGGCTCGAGTGAGAAGGAAAAACAAATTAATGTGTTCTTCACCGCTGAGTAAATAACACTAAATAAATAAATAACAATAATGAATCTGGATTTTCACAATTAAATAAGTCATAAAATATAAATAATTTACATACAAAAACTATTACAATTTTATAAATAAATTATATAGGTTAAGTCCAACGTATAAAAACTGATTATGAATAAATTATATAAATTAAATCAAACATATAGACACTTGTAACGCTGGTATTTTCTCGGTGCGGTTACGGGATTGTGTTCAGGATCGGTTGCTCGGATGTGCTCGCCGAATGTCCGGGTTCGTGTAAATGATAACGCCGTGGTTTGGTGGTGAAAACAAAACAGCTTAAATGTATTTTGAAACGTGAGTTTCGTACAAAATAATAATGTCCCGATATCTTTATCGGATAGGATTGAAATACACAAGTAGTGTTGCGGCACCAGAGTGCTCGGTTACGCAATAGTCGGATCCGCGCAAACTAAAAGAACGGACAAATATAATTCGCGGCGTAACTTAATACAAAAAAAAAGAACGGATTCGGATGACTAATGAAACGGACGGACTGGTATTATGCGCTATGCGCTCGGAGGTAGCAATCGGAGTTGCTCGGTTAAATAATAATCGGTCCCGCGCAAAATAAAAGAACGGACAAAATATATTAAATAATAATCGGAGTCGCCGTGAAGAGGCTAACTTAACGTGCGGTTTAACGGGCCGTGATTAGCCCGCGCGACGGACGGTCGCGATCGCGGAATCGGCGGCGTGTGGTGCAGCGGACGGCTCCGCGATACGCGAGAGTGGTCGACGTTGGAGACCTAAGTGGTCTCACCCCGTGGGGAGTAGGTTTACGGATTGAGCCGGAGGAAGGCGTCGAGAATCCCCGAGAACGGACTTGCGGGACGGACGGTTCCTATTGGCCGAGAATACCCAGCCGCGGAAACGACGAGTATTTCCGTCGCGGACGGAGGATGGGATCGGCCGAGTATTCCCAGTCGTTAGGACCGACGAGTATGCCCGTCGCGAGAAAGTTAGAACGAGAATACCCTAGCTAAGGAGCGTCGAGGATACCCGGCGCAGGAGCGGAGTAGGTGCGAGATCGGTGGCTCGGAGCGATCTGATTTCGGCTACCCGCTGCCGGCTTATATAGCGGTCCGCGTGGTCGCATGTACCAATCAGCGTGCGCGGTTGGGCCGGCCGGAGTAGGAACGCTTGCCGAACGCGGTGCGCGGCACGCACGGCAGCGCGTGATCGCGGTAAGCTTAGCCGAGCGCGTGCACGTGCTCGGTCTTACGCGTTGTGTTCGGCGTTTGGACCGGAGTGGCGGTGCGGCGGAGGGACGTAACGTTGCACACTGAGTCAAAACGCTAAAAACAAATAAATTAAACATAAATGTAAAGATTAGGTCAGAGAAACGAGCTAAATGATTTGGATGTCAATTAAAAACATATATTATATTAATACGCAAATTGCAATTAAAAAGGAACGTTTTGGCTATACTTAGCCTTCATCAGCCGAATAAACAAGTTACAAGTTTTTCCAACGAAAGAACAAAAGAAATAACGAAGGAAACAAGTTACAGACGCTCATTTCGCAGATCTATGTTTGTTACGTCGCAGCTCACAAGTGCTCTTGTAGATGGAAAGTCGGTGACAACTCCAAGCGAAGCTTTTCATAATATACAAAATTCACCAGTTCCGTCACTTCATTAATTGGCGATTTTGTATATTATGAAAAGCTTCGCTTGGAGTTGTCACCGACTTTCCATCTACAAGAGCACTTGTGAGCTGCGACGTAACAAACATAGATCTGCGAAATGAGCGTCTGTAACTTGTTTCCTTCGTTATTTCTTTTGTTCTTTCGTTGGAAAAACTTGTAACTTGTTTATTCGGCTGATGAAGGCTAAGTATAGCCAAAACGTTCCTTTTTAATTGCAATTTGCGTATTAATATAATATATGTTTTTAATTGACATCCAAATCATTTAGCTCGTTTCTCTGACCTAATCTTTACATTTATGTTTAATTTATTTGTTTTTAGCGTTTTGACTCAGTGTGCAACGTTACGTCCCTCCGCCGCACCGCCACTCCGGTCCAAACGCCGAACACAACGCGTAAGACCGAGCACGTGCACGCGCTCGGCTAAGCTTACCGCGATCACGCGCTGCCGTGCGTGCCGCGCACCGCGTTCGGCAAGCGTTCCTACTCCGGCCGGCCCAACCGCGCACGCTGATTGGTACATGCGACCACGCGGACCGCTATATAAGCCGGCAGCGGGTAGCCGAAATCAGATCGCTCCGAGCCACCGATCTCGCACCTACTCCGCTCCTGCGCCGGGTATCCTCGACGCTCCTTAGCTAGGGTATTCTCGTTCTAACTTTCTCGCGACGGGCATACTCGTCGGTCCTAACGGCTGGGAATACTCGGCCGATCCCATCCTCCGTCCGCGACGGGAATACTCGTCGTTTCCGCGGCTGGGTATTCTCGGCCAATAGGAACCGTCCGTCCCGCAAGTCCGTTCTCGGGGATTCTCGACGCCTTCCTCCGGCTCAATCCGTAAACCTACTCCCCACGGGGTGAGACCACTTAGGTCTCCAACGTCGACCACTCTCGCGTATCGCGGAGCCGTCCGCTGCACCACACGCCGCCGATTCCGCGATCGCGACCGTCCGTCGCGCGGGCTAATCACGGCCCGTTAAACCGCACGTTAAGTTAGCCTCTTCACGGCGACTCCGATTATTATTTAATATATTTTGTCCGTTCTTTTATTTTGCGCGGGACCGATTATTATTTAACCGAGCAACTCCGATTGCTACCTCCGAGCGCATAGCGCATAATACCAGTCCGTCCGTTTCATTAGTCATCCGAATCCGTTCTTTTTTTTTGTATTAAGTTACGCCGCGAATTATATTTGTCCGTTCTTTTAGTTTGCGCGGATCCGACTATTGCGTAACCGAGCACTCTGGTGCCGCAACACTACTTGTGTATTTCAATCCTATCCGATAAAGATATCGGGACATTATTATTTTGTACGAAACTCACGTTTCAAAATACATTTAAGCTGTTTTGTTTTCACCACCAAACCACGGCGTTATCATTTACACGAACCCGGACATTCGGCGAGCACATCCGAGCAACCGATCCTGAACACAATCCCGTAACCGCACCGAGAAAATACCAGCGTTACAAGTGTCTATATGTTTGATTTAATTTATATAATTTATTCATAATCAGTTTTTATACGTTGGACTTAACCTATATAATTTATTTATAAAATTGTAATAGTTTTTGTATGTAAATTATTTATATTTTATGACTTATTTAATTGTGAAAATCCAGATTCATTATTGTTATTTATTTATTTAGTGTTATTTACTCAGCGGTGAAGAACACATTAATTTGTTTTTCCTTCTCACTCGAGCCGTTATGATTTCTTTCTGACTTGTGGGCTTTCTGTATTTGTATGATACAACCGTTCGGATTTCATGCTTAACGATCAGTTACTTAAAAGTAACGCTGTAAGAAATATCACGTTACAGTGAAACGGAATCTTAATTGTTATGTGTGTGCGTGGATTAAAAAGATTTCACTGAATTGCTATCAGGCGCGCGCTACAGAGCTTTTAATGTTACATAATTTCACACAAGTTAGAAATTTAATATTACCCTATTAATCCCTCAATACACAAAGTCAAAATACACGATCTCCGCGATGACAGCCGTTCACGAAGTTAGCGCAACGAGAGCATCAATCGGCACTGCGGAAAAGCGACAACAATAATTTCGATATATTCTTTATATGCTTTTTTTCAGAAAAAAAAGAAGAGAGGATTTTGGTTGTTAATCAAATTGAACAAAGATAAATTTATAAGTGAAGATCACCCCGACAAACTGAAAAACAAATTTACTTCATTTAATTGTTTTAATAACTATTATTTACATTACAATTCGAAAAGAGTTTCTCTTCTATAGAAATTGTAATGAATTAATTAAATTATATACTCACACCACTGAACAAAGTTTTATTTATTTCGAAAAAATTGCAGACCGTAAATGCTATTCGATTCTGTTGCAGTTGAATAAAAAAATCATTGACTTTTTTTGTAACACATTTTAGGTCCAAATTACTACGCAAAAAATTTTCCACGACATATTGATTGTGACTACTGCTACAATTAGAATTTTGCTCGCTCGTTAAAATCTTCCATTAAAACTCGCGTTTCTAGAATCAATTAATTACTCGCCTTGTGATTATCAAGATTCACAATTTTCACAAGATTTACAATTCAATATAATTTTATGTATGATTCTCCCGGTCGTATTGGTCAAGAGGCGCAGTCGCGTTTTGCGTAAAATGCAAAGAGAGACCGAGTCTCTTTTACCCGAGTCAGCGACTTCCAAGCATACGAGATTATCACATATCAGTAACCGCTGAACTCATCAACTCATTGCGTTCTCGTAAATTACCGTTTAGATATCATAGATTCAATCTTTCATTTATTTCTCGGAGAACACATTTTCAATATTTTGAAATGATGGATCGATCGAAACTACAAACTGATCTTTCGTTGGGAAAACTTGTAAGATGTTTGTTTAAGGGGTTAGGCCAGTCTAGGATTTTCAAAAAATCAAAATTTTTTTTTTTTACTTAAAGTACACTTTAGGGTCCTAAAAACATTATTCAATTGGTAGAATAGTGAAAAAAACATTTTTTCCTTGTCCAATCCGCTGTAGTGTCGAAGCGTTCGGAGCGGGCGACGAGCGCATTTTCTACCTGCCGCGGCTTCCTTTTGTCCCCTTTTTACCACTCTTACCTTCTGCACTAATGTACCAATGGGGCCTGAGGGCTCTAATGGTTCCCCAAAAGGTCGTTAGAAAGTGCTAGTTCATCAAGCTGTATGTGAAAAGGTAAACTAACTGGCAAATTGATCGATGAACTGTCAATTTATTGTGGTCTAGCGATACGCAGAAATCATGATTCTGTACAGAAAATGAGGACTGCGATCTACGCAACGCTAGATCACAAATTATCAACAGATGCCAAGCCCAAGCACGATCACTGCCCGAGCGGAGAAAATTCGTGGTGCTCGTGGCAAAGGGCCAAGGCCACTGAAACTTTGGACGAATATACACATAAACCACCTTTACATGAAGAAGTATACAAGGCTATAACTCCAATTTATGAAAAATTAACCAGATGACCTACTCACTCGTTGCATAGGCGACTTCACTCAAAACAGTAATGAGAGTTTCAACGCTACAGTATGGTCGATGGCCCCGAAAGTGACATCCAGTGGCAAAAATGTACTTGACACAGCTGTATATATTGCTGCAGGTATTTATAATGATGGCCTCACAAGTGCCATGAGAGTCATGCAGAACATAGGCATCAAAATTGGGCCAAACTGCTACAATTACTGTCAAGAGACTGATCAAAACCGCATCAAATTATCCGACCGTTCGCTCTCAGATGCTGCAAAAAGGTCTCGAATCGAACAGAAGGCATCCAGAAAGGAAGAAGATGAGTTCCACTTGTCCATGGAAGGTGAAATGTACGGCGCAGGCATCGCAGACTGAAGGTATAACAAAATTTTCAGCACGTAAAACTTTAAACGCGTTTTTCTCGAAACTGCATTTTTCAAATCGGGCGACGATGGTATTCGGAGACTATCGCACGTATCCACTTGAAATTTTAACTGTAGCTTCACAGTAACATTATCTAGTAAACTACGTACGATTTTTTTGTTATCATTGCAACTTTTTTTTTTATAAACAATTTACTGCTCATTTTTTCGGTCAAAAATTGAACCTTTTCTTTACAAGTCCGCCATTTTGCGAAAAATTGATATAAAGCTAAAAACATACGTACTTTACTAGCAAGTCTTATGTAAATTTAAATCCCGTTCTTTATTTTGTTTCAGATAGCACGAGTTCCTAGAATCACCGTCGCCCGTAGAGGCCCTCTTGAAAAAGGTGATTCCGAAGATTGGCCCAGTAGCCGCCATTATCAAAATGTCAATATAAAAATTTTTTTATACACTTAAATACATGCTTAATAAAGCCTGAAAGAGAGAAATTCGATTCCTTTTTCCTTACTTCAAGAATAAATTGTCAAAGTTAGGCCTTTTTTGAGAACTCTAGACTGGCCTAACCCCTTAAGTTATTTATTCCGGCTGATAAAGACTAATTGTAAGTATAGCAGAAACGTTCCGAATTAATTGTGTTTTTGCGTACTAATGTAATAAAAGTTTTCAATTGACATCCAAATTATTTAGCTCGTTTCTCTGACCTAATTTTTAAATTTACGTTTTTTAACATCAATACGAGCATGTCTATTATTTATCACTTTCTATTTTAACCCAAGTGGATGTATTAAATTAAAAAAAATTTTAATAGAATATAATATTTTATCTCAAAGAATTAAAGAGAAAACAATAGAAAATTTAAAAAATTTATTAAAATAAAAAATGTTTAATGTACAAAATCTTGACACTGCTAGATAAGAAATACAATAAGAAAAATTGAATAAGAAAGAATACAATAAATGTAAAAAACAGCTTGTGCATATGGGTAGGTATGCAGATTAGTATGGCTGACTAATGTATGCTAGCATTGCCAGCGATACTCTTTGTCAAAAATGTAAAAGGAAGGACGACGATGATAATGATGTTCCTTAACATGAAAATAGAGACAACTATTAGACGTGTATGGTTTCCGCTTATGGAAGAATTTTATAAATTTTTTTGGATGTTGTCATGCTTCTAGATTTAGAAGTCAAATTACATTCAGAAGATTCTATTTTAAAGTTGCAATCATTAACACATTTTCAATTTTCATTACCAAGATTTAGAAATTTGTTCAAAAACACATGGTACGAAAGTGGATATACAGAAATTAGGCCAGAAGAATTTGAAACAACCGTAGATTTTTATTTCAAAAAAATATTCAATAGCAACATGAAATATTGCTATAATTACTTATTCGCGATAAAAAGTCTCTCTGTTTGCAACATTTTTTTTTACAATCATTATCTTTTTTATAACTATGAACCATAAATTGTATGAACATGTATTTTTATTCATGTAAGTTTATTACATTAACATATTATTACAAAATTCATCTTATAACTAATAAAGAGACTTAATATAACATTTATCTTGATTTAATAGAATAAATTTGCGTAAATGTTAAATTTTTTTCTTTTCTTATTACTTTTCTTGTCCATTTGATATTTTTATCTTTAATCAGCTATTCTAACGTTATAAAGGACATATTCATGTAAATAATAAAAGAACTCACTGGAATATTAGGTGGATGAAGCTCATTACATTTTGCATACGGTTTCATCTTGCACAATTTAATAATAAATGTTGCAAGTATATTATACTGATGCTCGCAAAGCAACAGCATTTTGTATTACTGTTCTAAAGATATATGTTTTCATTATTTACTAACTTTACTTCTAACATTCTTTACATCTTCTGATCCTCTAACATTTAATTTTCTTGCGATTACATTTCTCTTGGTTATTTCAAAATAAAACAACACTACACAGAAGAAAATTATGATTAAATCAACAATTCATTGTTTTATATATAAGCAAGAATATAAAATCTTCTTGGAAGAATTTATAATCTTAAACAGACATAATTTTGTTTACATAAAGAAAATTCTTTTCTTCGTGTAAGCAAATTATGTCTGTTTAAGATTATAAATTCTACCAGAAAAATTTTATATTCTTGCTTATATATGAAACAATAAATTGTTAATTTAATACTATTTTTTTTCTGTGTACATTAAAGAATAATAACAATTACGGTGTTGTAAGACATTAACTTTTTATGTACAAAATAATAAATGTAATTAATATATGTAAGTTGAACACTTATTTACTGGTCTACATGATTCGACTAGAATATTAATTCTCTTCGACATTTTCAAATAAGGAAACTTGATTCGTTATCTTGGGAGAGGTTACGGCCATGACATTCATATGCAAGCACCACTCGACAAGATTTGCTTGATGACGATAGCGTTTCTTACATAAAATTTACGAGAAAAAAAAGGAAAATACTTTTATTATGCATTTTTTCTCAAGTTATCACTCAAAATTACTTACTATCGATTCAGCCATTATTGAAATTGGTAATTTTGTTGACTTATATAAAGAGACGCGGTTTCTCGTCAACGCGTTCACTTGGCGCGAGCGCAACCGTGCATCTTGATTATTTATATGGAAATGGGGTAACACAATTAAAAACATATAAATTGGTATCGATATAATTTCAAACCAAGCTCCAGTCACTGATCACATAATGGCGTTGAGATTCTTATATTTCTTCAGCCTTCTGGTTCTGTCATTCTCTCATCACGTAAGTAATGACCTTTTCGAGTTGTTCTATAATCATTTGTGTAAGAAAATGTAAATTAATGAATCTTTTAGGTACGGTACGCCACTACAGTAGCTTTCCGCGGATACCACCAATTTGAACGGTACGCCACTATAGTGGATAACATTAATGCAGTCTTTATCGGCTGTATTTACCGCCGCGCCGCTCGACATTACTATTCATACGCTTTGGAAAGTTCTGTTAATTCTATTCGACGACTAGTTATCGCAAATTACTAATTGTTAATCAGAGAATAAACGAATTCTGTTTCACTTGACGTGCACCACTTCAGCAAAGAAATCTCCGAGACAATCTTTTACTGTTTGGTACACCAATGTCAGATATTGTTGCATTATATTTCAATACAGGATGATTCTCGCGGTATGCGAAACAAAAGGCATGTCTAACCTATACGTGAATGGGTCTAGGGCCTCGACATTTAGTCTCTAAATGCCTTTTGTTGCGCATGGCGCGAGAATCACCATGTATAAATACTCTTATTGTATTGTTTTTTTACCATTACACTTTATATATTTACAACTTTGTAGAATTCTTGACCCTAATATGTCAATCCAAAACAGAAGGCAGAGATCAATTTTTGATGAGTCGGAAGTGGACTCTGAAATTGAAAACGCACTAAACAAAAATGCAAGTCGTACACAGAAAAAAAGGTTTCTTTAGATTTAGTATTCCTATTTATTTGATTGAAATTTGTTTCATTGAAATAACATGTGCTTATACGAAACATTATTTGTTTGAATAAAAATTTCGTTGTTTCGTTTAAACAATCTCTATTATTTGATAGAAATAACCCTATCATTTAAAGTAATATCTTTCAACCAAATAATATATTATTTGAATACAATAAGTATACAAACAATGAAACAAATAATTTATTTATATGAAAATGGCAAAATATATTGAAAATATATCTTTCGTTTCAAATAAATGATTTATTTAAGATAAAGATACGTATTGTTTCAAATTCAAATAATCGTACTTATTGATTCAAACATTGGTTTATTTGGATCATTCCAAATAACAAATTTGTTTGGATACAATAAAATTTATTAAGTTTAAAGAAATTGTTTTCTCTGTCTAGAAAATTGCAACGAAGAATAGTGAGTTCACCAAAATCTTCTGATTCTGATAGCCCTTTACAGGCGACGTTCAAGGATATTGTCTGGATGCATAAAAATTTGAAGCCAAAAATACATAAATTTAACCCACGTAACTCTGGAATAACAACACAAATTAATCGACGTGCTACTACGTTAGACTATTTTCAGCTATTTTTTTCCGAAAAATTAGTAGCATTTGTCGTAAAAAGAACTAATGAGTATCGTACACATAAAATGAAAAATTTTATGTGCTCGTTTGTAAAACCTCACGAACAAGCAACAACTCTGAATGAGATGTATTGTTTTCTTGCAATTAGATTACTAATGACGCGAGTCAAAAAGTTACATTACAACGAATACTGGTCAAAAGATAAATTTCTGCATACTGCCATTTTTGGACGCATAATGAGTAGAGATAGATATGTTTTTCTACTACGCATATTACATTTTAGTGAGATAACGACAGCTAGTTCCGATAGGTTAGCAAATATAAGAGAATTTTATAATATGCTTCGCCTTTCGTTTAAAAATACTTTTAGGCCGTTTGGTAACTTATGTATTGATGAAAGTTTATTATTATATAAAGGCAGGTTATCATTTAAGCAATACATTCCATCAAAACGGAATAGATACGGCATCAAATCTTTTGTACTTTGTGACTGTAAAACTGGATACGTTTTAAATTTTATTGTATATGCAGGCAGCGAATCCGCGATAAAAACCATAACAGAAAAGTCTCTCGGGAAAGCAGGTGAAATTGTTGTTACACTACTAGAGCCATATTTAAAAAAAAAACACACATTGTTTGTTGATAACTGGTATACCAGTCCGGTTTTGTTTAGTTATCTCCACGACAATGAAACGAATGCGTGCGGTACTGTGAAACGTCGAAGGAAGGATATGCCTAAAATGACGGAAAAGTTAAATGCAGGTGAAATGTGTTTTCGGAGTTCATCTAATATGTTAGCATTGAAATGGAAAGACAAACGCGATGTATATATGCTGTCCACCTGCCACACTGCGGATTTCATAAATACCAAAAAAATTAATTACCAAACACAGCAAGTTATTCAAAAACCATCCTGCATAGTGGACTATACCGTAAATATGGGCGCTGTCGATAACCGCGATAAAGTGATAACAAACGTAGAATCCATCAGAAAAAGTGTTAAGTGGTATAAGAAATATTTTTTTCATTTGCTCGATGTCTCTATTTGGAATGCGTTTTGTTTGTTCAAAATGAAAAAAAATGAGAAATATTCAATGCGCGAATTTCATCTACGATTATTAAAAGAAATAATAAAAAAATATAAGAAGTTAGACCAAAATAGCAGCAATCGCAATAATTCTACTGCCGACCATCCATTAAGATTAACAGAACCACATTTTCCATCATATTGTAAAACTGTTAAAACCAAAAAAACGTTGCGAAATTGTGTAGTGTGCGCAAAGAATGATAAAAGACGAAGATCACGCTACCAATGTGAGAACTGTGATGCTGGACTTTGCGTTGTACCTTGCTTTAAAATATATCATACACAAATAAATTATTAATTAAAATGTAGCATATAATAATAAGTAATTAATTAATAATAACGTTTTTCAATGTTGTTACATGAATATGTATAAAGAGATCATAATTCATTTATTTATAACTCTATTCCCATATAATGTCGTAATGGAAACTGTCATAAACGGTTTTTGTGACATCCGCGGCCAGCCGCGCCGTCCCACGGATACAGTGTTGCGGACAAGCGCGCCGTACTTAAAAGGTTAAACGCACGAGTCTTATTATATATATATACGTGTTTACATTGTTTGTTTATGATTGAAACGTCGAAGGCTTTATGCAACTTTAGTCAATACCATCTGTTAATTTGTCATTATGTCTGCTTCAGTAATAAATAACGATTGATGTAATAAACACAAGAGACATTTTGAAAAGAAATAAAAGATATCGCCATCCAGATGGATAGACTGCTTACTCACAAAATGATATAGTATTTTCTATTGTACGCGTCGTTCACCATGAACGGACTTTGTTCCATCAAATTTTTGAACTTTAAGGGCACCACTCCGGTTGAAATTCATCGCCACATATGGAGAAAAGTGCATGGACACCAAAATTGTGAGGAAGTGGTGTAGAGAGTTCTCTGGAGGCCGTACGAATGTCCACGACGAGCCCGATAGAGGAAGGCCCTCGATCTCGGACGAAACGGTGGCGAAGGAGCTACTGCTTCAAGATCGGCTTTACTCCATATGTGGCTGTCAATTGGTGATGAATTTTAACCGGGGTGGTGCCCTTAAAGTTCAAAAATCTGATGACGGAACGAAGTTTGCACTTGGCAGGAGCGGCTAGCGTCCCTTTCATCGCGAACAGCTGCTGTGCCGAAACTGAGCGTCGGAGCGAGCTTTACCAAGCGGCATTTTGTAAATCAAGAAACACGACCGTATTGTCGGATTTCGTCTAGCGTTGTTCGTTGCGATGAGACGTCGTTGGAGTCCTTAATTTACGGGTAAACGCCCGCGTCGGACGGTGAGTTGTGCCGCCTTTGTCTACCATGTGTACACGGCTCGTGATTCGCTAAGTTTATCGTCTTATTATTCAAAAAGTAAGCGTCGGACAAAATTTTTGTACAGTAAAAATTGTCTCAGAATTTATCCAAGAATACGTCTCTACAGGGACACATGAGTCATTTTGAATCATCCTGTATAGGGCAAAATATCCACCTAGATAAAAAAAAAATTTTGTGCCAAATTTTATTTCAAAAAACCTCCACAATTTCGAGATATCAAGAGCAAGAAATGTAATTTTTATTAATACTTTTTTTCTCCGTTAAATCTAAATTAATCTTTCTCATCATTAAAAAAAAATTCATGATTATAAAGGATATCCATATACACAAGCTCTAATTTTTTTGTCGTCCTTTGCTACAAATTCTGTTTTTAAAAAATCTAAAATTTTTATAATCGTATTATCTCTTGATCTGAAACATTGGCCATTTTTGAAAAAATTTAATGGATAAGTCGTATGACATATTATATTCAATATCTTTTTCAGATTTTTTAATTTGGTGGAACATGTAAAAAAAAAATAAAAATTGATTTTTTAAAATGTATCCAATTGACATATATCAAATTGTTTTTAAATACAATTACCTCCAATTACACATCTGTGCAAACAGTAGTATAAAATTATAGATTTCACATAATTTAAACTATGAGATTTCAGGTGATATTTTTCGCAATAATTACTTTTACAGTTTTTTTAGGGAAGAAAAGGGTTAATATTTAATAATACATGATATTACTAATTTTGTTCAATTTAGAATTGTGTTATAACTGAAAACTAATTCGGTGCGCAGTTGTTGAACTTGAGGAAAATATATAAAATCACACAAACAATACAAGCACGAAGACCTAGCTGCGACCGTAAAAGGCATTCTTGTTCAATTTGTATGAGATTTTTTCAGTCAGAAAAATTAATTTAACAGATTGTAGTAGTTCTTTCATTTTCTTCAAATATATATTAATTTTTAACTTTATTAAGCACATAATACATATAATTTCCTTATCTTGTACTAACATAACGACAACAGTTTAGGTCATCTACAAACCTTTGTTTGACCTTTGTAAATGAAAAACCTTAAATTCACTTTATATCGATAAATTTCTATTTATTTACTTCCTAAAATTATACTTATGCAAATAAAGAAATAGAAGCGAAAATTCATGGAACATAGTGTATTTATTATTATTATTATTATTATTATTATTATTATTTTACTATTATTAAATAAATAGAAATATGACAGTCTTCATTACTGTCGTCGTTTACTTATCACAAGATTTAACTTTTCCAACATTAAAATGTTTGATTAACGCTTCCGCTAGTCTTACAATGCGAGACAAATATCTCGCATGTATCAAGTAATATATAATTGCTGCAATATGTGAACAACTGTCCTTAGTCCATTAGCACATTCGCACATGTAAGGTAAGATACCAGCTTTTCTAATTGTATTTAGCGCGTATTCTATATATAAACTATATCAATAGCTTATATATAAATATATGTTATTGTTAGATTCTGCGTAGTAACAATTCTTTTCTTTCGAAAGCGAATACGCCATTGTTCGACGAAAGATACGCATAAGTTTCGTCAGCAAACTAGAGTCCTATATAAAGAGAGAAGCGACATCGAACCCCCAGCACAACCTTCAGTATCCAATTGAGTCCTCCACCGCCATTTTGGGACCGCTCTAACGTCATCAAACACCATTTGTATCATTCTGCAACTAGCTGTGGTTACAATATGGCTGCTCGCTTAGCCAATCAAGTATCAATCAGATTACCAATCAGAGCTACGGACATCAATGTCGCTTCTCTCTTTATATAGGACTCTACAGCAAACGTAAAAGCCAGGAAGTTGATAGGCACGGGTACTCCAACCTTTTCGGCTTTCAAGAACTCGGCACCTACACCACAATAAATCGCTTTAACAATTGTCATTCACTGCAGTTCTAATAGGTCGCCCACGCTCCTTACCGAGAAGCCTACTGTCAAAAAGAAATTATAAGACTCTTTAAGTAGACGGCGTTCTTCTCTGACGCCTGACACGTGTCCCGTTGGCGAAGCGTTAAGGACAAATAGCGACTCTAAACCTAGAATCTTTAAAAAAATGTTGAGAAACATGTATTTTTTTTAGAATTTTTTATATATGTGTATTCTAAAATATTCTAAGGTTTACATTATATAAAAAAATCTAAGAAATGTTCTTAAAAATATGTTATGTAGGAAATCGAAAAAATTCCAAGAAAAGTTTTCTTAAGTCATTCTTTGTTTGTTAAAAATATAGTTCTCAATATTTATTTTAAGAAGTGAATATTGTTTTCATTTTTAAACATAAAAATAAATCGATTTTTGAAAAATTAAATGTAATCAATAACGTTATTACCTTAAATTTACAAAAATAAGATGATACTTTCAACAATAGTTCTAATTCGAATAAATATCGAAACAATCTTCATTTTTAAACTATTTTGCTTAGTCAGAAATAATTCTTTAAAAAGAGAAAGTATAAATTATTTTTTCGTGCTTTACCGGATATTTTCGAAAAACAAAAATAACTCCTCGAAACGATGTCGTTTTGAGGTCGAATAAAAATTTAAAATTACTCAAAATTGGAGTCAAAAATCCATCAAAATTAACAAAAATTTTGAAATTTTTTGACTTACATTTTCGACATCGAAACGACATCGTATCCATGAACTATTTCCGACTGGGACGGAATTAAACAAGAATATTAATTGTTAATTCTATATGTGTGTATATATTTATGTATTATATGTAGAATAAAGATGGAATGAATACTAACCTAATTAGTTTATGATACAAAATGTGTGATTATTTTATATAACACTAAATATAAATTTTAATTGGTTTTTAAGGAGTAAGTTATTAGAGGAAAAGAGGGTATTGTGGCTATTGTCGACAATATGGTTACCCCTATTATTTCCATTATTAGGTGACGTTATCTAACAATTGCTTATGAAGTTATTTATTTAGTAGCCCGCCGTTATTTAGTGATGCTAATATAACAATACGTAATAAATGACAATTGTTATAAGGCAGTTTTACTTTTGAGCACTTCTAAACTTTTTCAAGGTACATCTTTAACTTTTAATTCTTCTTTAACTCATACTTCTTCATTATTCTTAAATTTGAGTTTATTATCATACGAATGTACATTTACTTGAGTTTTTTTTTGTTATTCATCTTTTTATTTGGTTATACACAGTTAAAACAATAACATAGAATGTCATTAATATGGTTTCTTAAGCAAAATTTTTATATTGTAATATTTCTTCGATAAATCGATTGTCATTCTAGAAAGCTGTCTAGAAACATTAAAGATCATTTTACGCTTATTGTTTCATGTTAAACAAGAAAATAATATTTTTAATTAAATTTCTAATGGTATTTCTAAAGTTTCTGAACGCAGGAAAATTCTAAATCAGAAAAATTCTAAACAATAGAAAATTAAATATACATAATTTTATAACAAGATACTGTGTTACTTTTATATTAAACAAATTATTTTAAATTATTTTTATAAATAGCACAATATTACAACCACTTTTTTTCTGCCACCGATTATGCAGAGCATTCAATTTTTATAAATTACATCCTAAATAATAAATATCTCATTACTTTGAATCTAAAATCTGTCAAATAGCACTTTGACGAACGTAATCGTTCAAGTTTTCATAAAAAATAT
Source organism: Solenopsis invicta (assembly GCF_016802725.1). Lineage (NCBI taxonomy): Eukaryota > Metazoa > Arthropoda > Insecta > Hymenoptera > Formicidae > Solenopsis > Solenopsis invicta. The sequence continues at coordinate 27,636,040 of NC_052668.1, forward strand.
TAATTATAAACAAAATTATTATAAAATAAAAGTGGGTACCATATTACCCTCCTCTCCTCTACAATAAAATATATTAAATGAGTCACAGACATTACAGTACCACGTGAAAAAATAGTCCAGTCTTGGACAACACTCCCCATATCTGTATTCTAGTGATGTCGTATTTTCACTTTATAGTTACAGAATCGGGTGAATATTTTCACATGAGATGAAAGTGTGACAAGTGAACAATCTCACCTAAGTTACAGAATCGATTCCCAGATGCTGCTTTCCAATCACGCAGCGTTTGTATTACGACATAAATCCCGCTTGCTGAAAATGCTATTTATTCTAAACAAGTAAGGTATAAAAAATATCAAACTAAATAAAGAACACAAGAGCTATGCATTTGTATCTTGCTTGTACTCCATCTTTTACTTTCACTCTACATTTACATAATCATGACATTACCATTATGCCTTTTACATTTCCTACAGTAATCATTTTACGTAGATTCTGATACACGAACAAGCTACTTTTACATAAAAAAATTAATTTAACTCACGACATTTTCGTTAATATTAACAGTAAAGAACTGAAATCACAATACAATACTAATATAGCATGAAGGCACATAACATCTAGAATGGTTGTGAGCGAACTATCTTTAATCCTTCTATTTCTTTCTTACTTCTGCAGCGTAGTACATCCCAGCGCAGCATAAATACCAACTTTACCCTCTATGTATAACATCATGTTGAGAAAATTAATGTACTACACGTTTGGCTATATATTTGCTATGCATTTGCTGAATTGAAGAAAAATACGTTATGAATTTGTAGACACGTGATTGCTTATACATGCAATCAATGATGAAAGAGTAAACGAGTAAACGAGTAAAAGAGTAGTATCATTGGTATTTTATATTATCAACAATATGACAGCAATATGATAGAAAAAATAATTCGTTGTTCCTCTTGAGCAACATAATAAAAACATGCAACAAAATCTGCATAATAATTTATGTATATTGCTGCGTATACGTCTTCAAATTATAAAAGTTTTTAATTATAATTTGTTGTTCACAAAGTGTTGGCAATAAGAAACTGTCACCCGCGAGCAGCATGCACTGTCAACAGATAAACGACGAAGAATTTCTTAAATAAAAAACCATACAATATACAATAAAGGCATAGCGTTAAGAGAGTTTTGAAAAAAATAAGGTAACTTCAATATTTTCGCCGCACTTAACGAAAACTTAATTAATTTAAGTCTATTATATTTGAGGAAAATAAACTGTATGAATGAAAACTTTACTGTCTACTATAAAAAAAATTAGAAATGCATAATATTTCTTATTTTTGGGGGAAAAAAAAAACTTTAAAAACCCTTACATTGTTGCTATATTTTAAAATTTGTGGAATCTAGTTACTTATAAATATATCACCATATGTGATATATAATTGTTTAAATATCATAGATATTTATCGTATTTATCATTGTAATATAGCTATTTTTGCCATGATGTGACATGAATTTTTATATATGTATCATCGAAATCATATGTAGACGCTTCTTTTTTTATTATGATTTACATATTCGATCTATTTTTACCTAATAATTTTTTAAATTTCAAGAATTATTTTTTATTTATTATTGAAATATGTTATATGATGACGCAAAGAAAAAATAATAATAAGTGATAAATGAGAATTTTAAGCGAGAGTGCTGAAATAAATCGTATAATAAAATAAGGGAATAGGAATTTATAAGGATAAGTACAAAATGCAAAATAGATATTACATTGCAAACAGATAAAATATTTTATAATGACATAAAACATTAACAAGGGATTAATAACTCAAATCAGTATACGTTGAATTACATTAAACACAAACATTGATCTAAAGATAAAATACATTTGTCAACGAGAAAGGCAAATTCTGTGGATTAATCATTGCAGGAATTCCGAGGAAAAGCTGCCGACATTTCATTGACGTGCCTTACTCATTTGATTGAGTATCGGTTCGTATACATACTTCATCACATCCTTAGCCCACATATAGTCGATATGATTAAATTTCTTGTCCGCTACTAAGGTTTTACTGGCAAGATTGCCCAGCTCGTTGCTCAACTTATCCACATCCTAGAAAAATTATAATATAATTAAAAATGTTTACAAAAATGTGAATCTATAATTTCATTAGATACTTGAATGCTAACGTCAATAGAAAAAACTCGAGATTTTTTACAACTTGTAACAAGTGAGCATCAAACAAGGATCATTTTGATGCTTAGTATTAGAACATTAAATAAAAAAACTTTAATTGTCCTAAAGGAAGATAAATGATCAAACATCTAAAATTAAGAAATATATTTAAAATATAAATAAATTTTTACATACAGAAAAATACGAACCTTAGTATTCGCTAACCAATCATTTTCACTGTAATACAGATGAACCGGTGCTGTGATCTTGCTCACATCATATTTTGGTGGAAAAAGTGAGTGATATTTTTTTATATTACCAAGCCTATAATCATAATGTTGAAACCTTCCCGATGTGATCATTATTCCTGTTAATAGATTTGGTGATGTTATTACAAAAATGTTTAAGAATTTAAGGGGTTACACTACTCTGGCGCACTGAAAAATAAACCTTTTTTTGGGAATTGTTTTCTCGATTACTAACGAATGGATTAAAATGAAATTTTATGGCTTAATTACACATGTATTAAGGTGTACAAAAATATTTTTTATTTTAATTTATAATACAAAATGGCGCCATGGCACTATATTATTGGAAAATATGTTTTTTCTGAAGCGGTAAACGGCGTAGTCGGTTTCAGCACTCGTACGCCACCTAGAGCAAAAAAAAAAATTTTTTCTTAAACTACATTAGTTTTTCTGTGGAAGTACACAGGATTTTAATTTTTTTGTGAAAATTCACAAATTGGCATCAATTTTAATTTTTTTTTCATTTTTTGGGGAAAAAATCGACTTTAAATTGTTCATAAAAAATGTAATTTTTTATCAATCTTAAAAACCCTGTGTACTTCCATAGACAATCTATTTTAGAAGCTACAGTTAAAATTTCAAGTAAATCCGATGAAAATTGACTGAGTTTCTGACAACGCAAGTTTGAAAAACTTAGTTTCGAGAAAAACGCGTTTAAAGTTTCATGACACATTTACGATATGAAATATTTAAACTATTGGCTTGCAAATTTTTTTACCTTTATTCTGCTATCCCAGCACCGTATAACTGCCCTTCCAAGCATTCATTTTGCTCTTGAGCCTCTTTTCTTAATGATGCAAGGTCTTTTCGAGTGTTTTTTAGATTATTCGATGCTGAGCGGTTGGCGGCTGTAACTCGACGTCGATCGACTTCCATGACAAAGTTGTATAATTGTATATTAATCTTCAATTGAAATGTGCTCATAACATCTAATAGTCCTTGAAAACCACAATTAAATGTAATTACAGCGATGTCAGTTGCAATATCAACCACGGTTTTGCCGCTGGATATCGTTTTCGGCGCTATCGACCAAACGATGGAATTTAAACTTTCATTCGCATTCTGAGTGAATCCTCCGAGGCAACGGGAGAGAAGATCTTCTCTCGTTAGATCTTTATAAATTGGTTGAACAGCATCGAATACTTGCATTGGCATAGCTGGTTTATGAGTATATAGTTCGAGAGTATGCGAGGCTTTAGCTCTTTGCCAAGAACACCAAGAATCTTCGCCTTCGGGACATCTGTCGTGTTGAGGATTTTCATCCGTCGATATTTTATGGTACAACGTAGCATATATTTCCTTGCGCATATTATCTATCGAATCTATATTTCGACGTATAGCCAGTCCGTAATAAATACTCATTTCGTCAATCAACTTTCCAGTCAACTTTCCTCGACCACCAAGATGTTTAGCTTCTTTCTTCAAATTGCGCAATCTTGTTCCGATCCTTTTTTGCACATGTCCTATGCATTCTTTTTTAGTCACAGGAAAATCACCGTACGGCTTGGCATCTTGGATACTCTTGTATGTCTTGCTATCACCATCTCCGATGTAGTAAGCGTATCGAACATTGCATGTAGACTCAGAACGCGAGAACATTTCAACTATAGCGTCGGACTCCATTTTTCCTGCACTTCCACTATGATTTACTTGACAGTTGTTTTCGTGTACATTTTTCCATTCTTCGTATTCAGCGGTGTTTTTTTGCTTCTCCCAATGTTCGCACCCCTTGCAGTATTTCGATTTTACAAAAATATCAATTACTTTTCCTGTAAACCATCCAATCAAAGTTGAAAATCCAAAAAGAGAAGAAAAGCCACGCTTTCTCCAGGAGCCGTCCCCCGACACTGACAGTCCTTCATGTTGTCCTTTTTCTACAGAAATCTTCTTTTCCTCTTCGACAGCTTCACGTAAGACTTTACATTTCACAGCGTCCGTAGCTATTGCTATACATTTCACAATTTTATCGTATGAATTTTGAGTCACTGGTTTTGGGAGACACATGAACGCGCAAAATTTATGTATTCCTTGCATCCCAATACCAATTAGTCTCATAGCAAAGATGAAGCGTCTATTTATATCAAAAGCATTGCCGTTAATTAGAGGGCTACTGTCAATAGTAGTACTTCCGCACTTTTCACATTGTACAACGATCTTAAATCCAAGACCGCGTATGCACGACTCCGAAAAAGTAACATTACCTGCGCAATTTTGACACACTAGAATTTGCGACAACATGGTAAAAACATGAATAAAATTTACAATGCGGTAGCCAAATGCACTATCGACTTCAATATCATCTTTGGATGTTGCAGATTTCAGTTTTTTCGCGAGCCTAGAAACTGCCTCGGTGTCGCCTTCGAAGCTACGGCGGCCGGGCGGCTTCCTGTTGGAAATTCTGTTTATACTGGCACGAGTTGATGATGATCTGGTTCCTTTCTTGCCACTGTACACTTTCTCACTCATTTTGTTATCAAAAACTACTTAATAACACTGAAGTAAAGCACATAAGCGCGTAACTCGGAGTAGCACGTGGAATTGCTTGCTGCGTGTTTACCGTTAGCTTAACGGTTACAATGACGTCATATGGCTTTTCGAAAATATTTCTAACGCCATCTGTTAACGCTTCGAAGAAGTATAACTGACTTTTATCGGAAAAAATTACCAACAGAGTTGTAATACACTTAAAATGCAGCGCGCAGCCGAGCGGCCGTTTGAAACGTTTCAGAGCGCTCCAAGGCGCTTACGAAAATAAGATAAAAAAATTATTTATAGTCGGTTTTCACCCAAAATTGCTTTTGGATATTATTTTTAGATAGTTTATACATCATTTAAGCCAATAAAACAAAAATCGAAAAAAAAAAAATTTGCAGAGTAGTGTAACCCCTTAAAATATAATGTATATCACAGGTAGATTTTTATAAATGTATATGCCATAATCAGATCGATCATTTGCAATTACTTTGCTGGTGAATGCTAAAAATTGTTTGTCTGGTATTCTTTCTATTCTTATTTCAAGACCGTCTTAAATAATGTCTTAAGATGCTAATACAGTTTTATGATTGATTAATTAGATTTTAAGATAATATTGTACTTAAAGCGGTCTTAAATAAAAAACCGACTAAATACTGGTTATGTAATAAAAATATTTAATATTTAATTAAATTGATTGGGCGACCATATATGTGAGTTATTTAATAAGTTTTAATCCTGAACATGAAGATAATATTACTGGTCAATCACAGTTGTCAAATGTGATAGTTACATTTTTTAAATAGTTGCTTTCAAATTTTTATATGCGTTATTTATAAAGAGAATTTTGTAGTCGGTCATCACTAATTTTCATAAAATTTTATAAGTATGTAGTATTTACTTAAACATTTACTACAGTAAAGCCGTAAGTTGCAGTATTCAGACATTCTCGAAAAAATATATAAAAAAAAAAAAATTAAAAAAGTTTGCGGTCAGTACTAAAGATATTAACTGTTACACTTAGAATTTCAGGATAAGACTTAGATAAGATTTTTTCCATTTAAATCTTATATTTTTCAATTGTCATGTAAAATTTTTGATTGGTAACACACACGAGCCTATTGTAATTTATCGAATATTTATATAATAACATAGAAAAACTTAGCTGAAACTTTTGTTAGCATCAAATAAATTCTAGTAATAATTAAGGATTAGTTTATTAATATAAAGTTACCAGACTTGATGAGTTGTCCATAGTGTAGAAATTGCTTCACAGATGCACTAGTAGGATAATGTCCTAAGATTGCCGGTAAACGTTCCTAATGACAGTAAACATAAATATAATAAATAACAATAGTTAAGACAATATTACAAATAAATATTTAATTAAAATTACTAATTTCTAGTTAATGCCTACAGTTGATATTGCAAAATAATATCTATTGTACAATTAATTTATTAATATAGTTGAGAGTACTGTAAGTCTCGGTCTACAATAGACATAGTAAACCTTAAGTCGCAGTAAAATAAAATCTTTACAGTTTTAATACAGATTAAGCTAATAAGAATAATAACATCTGTTAAAAAACTAAAAAAAATTTTTTTTAAACTTAAGGATTAATCATGTTTTATTTTTAATTGTATGAGCAGCATACTGCCGTAATTCTTGTAGCATCAGAAAACCTCTTTTATATAATAATTACATTTATCTTATATACGAAGACGCATCTTAAGATATTTATGTAACTATTTTCAATCTTGAAATTTCGTCAATACGCAGACAATATGCTGACATTTGTTTATTTGAGTTATATTTCGGGAATATACAGCCCCAATTTAGCGCCATAATAATTTTATAACTGAATTAAGAATAGCTATATCAAGCCTGAATAGTACACGTATTTAACGCCAAATCGGACGAAGCGTCGCCTCCCTGTCTTTGGGCGCTATTTAGTTTTCCACTCTTGCCCCCGAATAGAAAAAAAGATTAAGTGCCTAGACTGGCTTATGATGTAATTTTCACATGGGATATTCGATTCTTATTTAAGATTATCTTAAGTACCATTTTAAGATGTCATCAGAGATTCGTAGTAGCATCTTATTAAGTCATTACTTAAGATGGTCTTGAAATAAGAATCGACCGGCCTTACATACCTAATTCAATATCAAAAGTTTATACAAAAATTTATCTGTACGTCCAATATTGATGTAGTAGTATATAATGATGTACCGATATTTCGTAAATTGCACGTATGTATTATAGGTCGTATACGTATCGTTGTTCAATTGGTGAAACTCATGACTTCATTATCCCGTTAAGGGGTTGTTGGCGACATTAGCTTTACCGGCTGAAATGATTTATGTATGCGTGCGATATTAATATTTGTATCAAACATCAACATATCTCTACAAACTTCTATGTCGATGCACGCACGCTCATATGTGCACAAAGTTTCAAAGTTTTTTCTTATACTGAAGTTCTTAATTCATTTCTAAAAACACAAAATTGTTCCTATTTGCTTTTCAGTGGGAATTATACTTGTTTTATATGTATAAAGTATAAAATTTTTATACAAAGTTGTTGTGTTACTACAAGTTGATGTGAGACGTTGATAACAAAACTATCAATAACAATTATTATTAAAAAATTTTTAAATTTTTTTATTTTTTTTTTGTTTTTTGTATAAATTTGATTTCACCATGCGTTATTGTCTATACTTTAATTATGGAAAAGAATTTATAATTTTGAGTGATCAATAAAAAGATAACTTTAGGTGAAAAATATTAAGTTCAATTGGTAAAGCAAAGCTGTCGCCAGCAGTCCCTTAAAAGTATGTTTGAAGAATAAAACGTATTTATGAATAAATATTAAAGGCATACCGAATCAAATTGCTCAGAATTGAATCCAGCTGTTAGGAACAACGCATTCTCGCATATCGGTTGGGTAATAGCTTTATTGGAGCATACTAATTGTGCACCTATATTCGTTAATTTGTTGTTAAGATTGAATTCGTTCACGCCAATAAACTGCGCAATCTGCAATAGTACATTCAAAATTTAAATTATCGGATTCTGAAGAATTATTTGGCATCGAGAGAGAAAGAGAGAGAGATCAACTTTTTTAACATAAAAGTCACGTACCTCCCCAAGTTCGGTAATCTGTGACAGCAGTTGTAAAAGGGGACTCTTCATCCTGCCGCAATAAGCGATCGGAGCCATAGCGTACATCTCCAGGATATGCTCCTGATATTCAGGACGATCCGTTGCCATGACGAAGAAAGAAGTGGTACCTTGACTATGTCCTATGTAAAACATTTTTTCACGGCCAGTGTTCTTCACAATATAGTCTATGTTCGCTGGAAGATCAATCGTACCAATCTCGTGCCAACTATAGTATGCAACCAATATATACATAAATTATGTTTAATTAAAAAAGTTATTTCCTTAAAACTAATAAATCTAATTACATAAACATTTATGTAGAGGTATACATACTGGATGTTTATTTAAAAAGTTTCCAGCTGATTATATCAAAAAATTTGAAAGGTACAAGAAACATTTTTCCATGATTTTGAGGGGGAAAAAAAACGGCACTCTCAATTTTTTATTTGTAAGGCGTTTTTAATCTAATTTAAAGGTCAAATTTGTTTTTTTTTTTTTAATGAAAATGTATATTTTTTATTACAGAATTTTATTTTACGTAAAAAAAAACAAGTAACTTTTGTAGAAAACATTTTTTTGTTCAATCACAATTTTAGGAAATATAAAAGAAAATGGCAAGGCATAGTTACTGCATAAAATTTCGTCATTTATTATAACAAATGTTCAAAATGTTCATTCAGAATTTCCGAATCGCTTTTATTATTGTTTAGCAAATAACGGAGAACATTTTGACCATTTGTTACAATAAATAACGAAATTTTATGCAGTAACTCTGCCTTGCTATTTTCTTTTATAAGTATCTCCTAAAATAGTGATCGAACAAAGAAATGTTTCTTACAAAAATTACTTGTTTTTTTATGTAAAATAAGATCTTGTAATAAAAAATATACATTTAAAAAAACAAATTTGACTTTCAAATTATATTGAAAAACGCCCTCCAAATAAAAAAAATTGAGAATGCCGCTTTCTTTCCCCCTCAAAATTACAGAAAAATATTTTAACTGTTTCTTGTACCTTTCAACTTTTTCGAAGTAATCAGCTGGAAACTTTTTAAATGAACACCCTGTATATCAATTTTTACCTGAAATTCCAGTAGTCCCTATCCGAGATTGTTTTATCTGTGTGTTCACGAGAATACGTAGTGCCACGCGGGTTAGCGATCCACACATCGTACCCTGCATCCGCCAGAACAAACCCTAAAAGAGCAATATCAGAATGTAATAACAAAGACAAATATAGTCAATACCGACGCTGAAACAAATAAAAGTTGATAAACATTTGATAAACATCTACATTTTACACGATTATATCCTTTTTCTGAATTAATCCAAATACAATATAAAAAAATTCAAATTTGAATTCCGAAATAATATAACAATTATTTTAATGCAATCAATAAAACGTGAATATAAAAAGTGTTTTGATATCTTATTTTAATGTTTGATTTAAAATAAAAATGAATTTATGCATACACGCGAAATTATTAATTCATGATTATGATTGGAACAAAAAAGTTTTTTTGGTTTTTAATAAAAAACAATTTAATATTTAAATATAATTGCATGAATATGATTGCATGTTCATGCAACAATATTTTTCCTCATTTGAAAAGGAGTAGGGAAGACCAGGGCTATTCGAAATACAGAGCAATTCAAAAAAATGAAAACATTTTTTTGTGGATACATGTTAAAAATTCACTTTAAATATTGTAAACACGTCCTAATGTAACAACACTGTTAAATAAAGTTTTGTTGGCGACGGTGTCGGCGTCGGCGTCATATTGAAGTCGTGATAGTGAAAAAATGTGTTTTGCGACAGTCGAAGTAATTTTTGACAGTTAACATTTCTTCGAAATTTAAGTAAAAAAAATAAAATTTTTTTTCAAAACTTTGAATATTTAGTGTCATTTAAATGTATTTGCAACAATTTGAATCTACTTTTTGTATCTATTTTTGTACCATACGTAATAATGCGCAGGATTTACGCCGGAGCTGTTTGAAACAACAAACATCGAACCGTCATTCGGATGATTTTTTTCTTCCACATTCGCGTTCTATGAACCAAAATACACAATTTAGTATTCAACAGATGTAATTACACAAAATACGAATAGTCTTTGACTTGTTTCGAAAACACTAAAACAATAAAATTCTCTATTGTATGTTTGTTTTTTTTTATTATATGTAACTTTTCTAAATAATACTATATATTCTTTTCGTAATAAAATAAAGTCTTAACATCAGCTTCTTTACATTTTTTTTAACTAAAAATACAAATTTAAGAATATTCCCGGATTGGATTCGAATTATCCCGGACTGAGAACTATTCGAAACACTTGTCACTGGTCGATTCTTATATGTAGTTTAAAGCAGGTACATTTCTGTGTTTTATCCATGACAGCATTGTGAAGGGGAAGATTCAACCTTTCAAATCGGTTACTTTTTTTTTAGTAGATACGGAAATCAGGAGACGCAAAAGAAAGAAAAGTGTTCCGAATAGCCCCGGTTTTCCCCATACCAAAAATAGCAGAATTTTTAAAAATTAAAATTAAACTTGAAACTTTCATGATAGGCTCTACTGATTGTGAGTCCAAGGATCATAATCATGTGCAAGTTTCAGTGTTCCGAAAGTACCAAAATGGTAAATTACGACATTGGGCTACAACGCTCAACCAACCGCAAAAAAAAATTTTATACATTTAATTACGTGTAATTATATATAAAATAAGCATAATTATATTTAACTATGTACAAAATATGTACAAATGTACAATTATATATATTTTAATATACATATATAGGGTGTCAATTTTAAAGGACCCACTAAAATATCTCGGAAACATTACGTTAAATCGAAATATGTTTCAGACAAAAGTTTGATAACTTTGAAAAGAAAAGTTACAATATTGTAAATAATGTAATTTTTAAGTCTCATAACTTGGAAAATATTTAACTCGAAGTAAGCTAGTGTATGCAAGAAAAAATGGCGAGTTTTATTTAAAAAATGCAAAGTAACCTTATCCCGACCTTAACAACGTTATTCAATGATATTTTATATACCTCTCAAAGCCATAAAACTTTTGTCTAAAGCATTTTTCGATTTAACGTAGTTTTTCTAAGATTTCTGAGTGGGTCCTTTAAAATAAAAATTTCTTTATATTAAAAAATATATAATTATACATATTTTATATATAATTTTATATAGTTATGCTTATTCTACATATCATATATAAAAATTTTCTTCCTGGAATTGGTTGGACGCTGTAGCTCAATGGCGCACCCGCCATTTTGGTACCTTCGGAACACCTAAACATTTAAATTTACACATTACTTATTATGATTCTTGGATTTAGTAGAGTAAATCCTGAAAGTTTAAAGCTTTAATTTTAACTGTGACAAATCCCGCTACTTTGGCATACCCCTTTAATGTTTTAACAATTTACGTCATGGTTCCTTTACCTAAACTTCGGTTGCCAGTAATAGTATAACAAGACGAGTCGCACAAAATGCCGGGCACTACAAACGCAACAGGTTTATTCGAATCGGTAGAATTTACTGGTCCTGTTATCCGATGAATTGCCAAAATGTAACCATCAGAAGTTGTCACATTATGCTCCTCACCATTATATCCGTATTTGCTTATTAGTTGCATCTGTACAACAGAATGACTGCTTTGAATTCAAATTTGTTTATATCATAGAATTGAATATGATTAGCAAAAAATAAAAAAAAATGTTATCAATGCGATGAATAAACTTATAATAATTTATTAGTTGTCACGTAACGACTTGTGTTTGCCGTCCGTTAAAAGAACCGCATGGCTCAACCGCGACACGGACATTGCGTCTTTCCGACTCTCTCGAAAGCACGCTAAAAAAAAACTGATAATAACTACCAAATGTATAATAAAGTAGTATCAATTAAATATTTGGTCAATGTAACCAGAAATAGTTATACTTTTCCAAATATTTAGTAACTTACATAGACATCTAAGATAGACCCAGCATTCACCCATTCCGATACATCTAAAGATGAAGTTGACAGAACGGAGTGAGAGGCAAAATGCGGGAAATGCTGTCTTTTTCTGTCCTTTTCTGTCAATAATGCGCGCACATCATTGACAGAAATTCTCAAAACTAAAAGATAACTAAGTAGAGAATCAGACAAAGAAAGACTTCCTTGCATTTTGCCTCTCGCTCCGTTCTGTCAACTTCACATGTATATATAGCTAATATATGTCTTTGATATGTTTTTGATAATTTATACTATATTTGATAATACTAAATACTTAGAAAAATAAAATCATTTTTCATTAGATTGTCAAAATATTTAATTGATACTATTTTACTATACCTTTGGTAGTTATAAGCAGATTTTTCTTTCAATGCAACCGTGATTCCCTCGGCGTGATTTTTATGTGTGTGTCACTCTACCGTTTTTTTTCTCGTGTATTAAAGTTACGAAATGAGCGCCAGAGAACGAGTGGAAAAAAGAGTCGGCGATCGCGATGATCACTTTGCTAAACAATTTCGACGTCTCGCCTGCTCAAAAGTAAGCGAGAAGACGAGGACTATCGCCGAAGAATTAACAAAGCAGGATGCGATAGACTTGCCCTTACTGCTTTATTCATTTTCCATGGAACAGATGCACCGTTCTCAGGAAATCTGTTTGCAGGAACAGCAAAAATATCGGCCTTTTAAAAGCAACATAAGAAAAGTGCCGCACCAACCATTGTATGAAAGGGGACACGAATATGTCCATCGGCAATAAGAAAATTCTATGACAGGATCATTAAGGGATGGAAGCCATTTTGAGGTGGAGGTAAGCGGCCACTCTCTATCGATTTCCGCAGGCGCAACGCTGCCGCTCTGCAAATTATGCCAAATTCGAGACTTAACGGCCGTGCAATTCGCACCTCGCAAAGATCGAACCACCTGTCCGCGACTAATGCGGAAGCGACAATTAGGATAAGTGGGCGCGGCACCGCAAGCTTCCCGCAGGATCGCCGAAAATCGATGATCACTTGAATCAATTTTTAGACGCGTTTCGTGCTGTATAGAGCCTTCATAAGCGATATCATTTAAATAATGAAAAAGTAAAAAAAAAAATATTTGTGCAATGAAAATATTTAACGTTTGGAGTGGCATCTTGAGTATCATGGCAAATTACAGAAATCTAAATAAAACTTAAATCCAAATTAAAGATTGACATTTTTATTGCAAAATAATTTTTTTTATTTTTTATCATTTAAACGATACCGCTGATGAAGTCCCTGTGCGTCCAACACTTGTTAAAAAATTAATTTTTATAATATCATACATATCAAATCAACATTCTTAAGAATTTCAAATTTGTTACTCAATTTAGTTGCTTCTTTAAAAATAAATATTTACTTTATATTATTTTTAATTTGCTCGTCGAAAGACTTATTTACTTATTGAATTTCGGCAAAATTCCTATTTAATTTTATAGCAGTCAGTCTACTTTTAGTAGACTGGCAAATCACTCAAACACTGCATAAGTTAAGCTTGTGCAATGTTTGTGTTTAATTTGCAAATTTATTAGGACTCTTATCATATAGATATTTCAAAATTATTTAGAAAATAATCACGTTTTGAATATAATAATGAAAATGGTTTTTATTCAGTTTCCAATTTATTTATTTCTTAAATTTGATTTCAATTGAATACGTAAATTTGTGTTAATTGAAAATAAAGAAATGATTGCACTCACCGTGGTAAGTTTTGCATCCTCAGGAACATCAGGTGACAAATTCGGGATTTCTGGTATCATTTCTGATGGATCCAATTTCGGTATTTTATTTATTATATCATCTATCAATCCAGCGTTTGTGGATGTCAGAATAGAGATGAGAAGAATCGGTAACAACATGGTTGCTCGACAAGATCCTTACTATTCGACAAAACAGAAAAAAGTAAAGTGAATTTCTTAAACGTACGACTGTTATATATACGGTGTTTACATTGTTTATATATATGATAGCAACATCTGAGGCTTTATGCAACTTTAGTCAATACCATCTGTTAATTTTTCATTATGTCTGTTTCAGTAATGAATAACGATTAATGTAATAAACGCAAGAAACATTTTGAAGAGAAATAATGATATCGCCATCCAGATGGATCAAATGTTTACTTAGGAAATGATATAGTATTTTGTAGACTATTCCACGCGTAGGTATACAAAGTATCCCCGTATAAGTGGCCACTCCTTTTATCTTGTAAATTAACAGAGATAGAGCCAACAAATGTAATATTAAACGTGGACTCACAATCTTTACATTTGATTTTATATATCACTCCACTGCACGACATCCGGTCAATGTCATCTTCTTTCGTGGTTATAAATATTTTTAAAGTATTATTAATACTAAACTTTACTTAGCAGTTATAGAGAAGAAGAGGGTAATATTTTCATTTTATTGAATAACTTTGTTTATAATTAATATTTTCTATTAAAACTTGAACTATTACATTCGTCAGAGTGTTGTTTGGTAGATCCTAGACTCAAAGTAATGAAATATTATTATTTAGAACGTGATTTATAAAAATCTAATGCACTGCATAATCGATGGAAAAAAATAAGTGATTTTAATATGGCTATCCATAAAAATACATTTAAAAAATTAATACAAATTGAACCAGAATGCCTCCTACGGTCGCAGCTAGGTCTTCGGGCTTGTATTATTTGTGTGGTTTTATATACTTCTCTCAAGTTCAATGAACTGGGCGCCGAATTAATTTTCAGTCATAACACAATTATAAATTGAACAAGATTAAGTAATATCACGTATTATTAAATATTAACCCTTTTCCCCCTGAAAAAAACTGTAAAGAAATTATTGCGAAAAATATCACCTCAGCTAGGGTTCAAACTTGGGGCGCGGTTCTCCCGAATCTCCGGTACGGGTGTCTTAGTCATTTCGTAAAAGGCATTCTGGTTCAATTTGTATTGATACAAAAACGGTCAAAATATCTCTCTCTACTGCTTAAAAAAAATTAGTTTAGTTTAAAAGAAACATAGTACCTCGTTACAAAGTTTTATATTTTTAATTTTCCATTTTTTAGAATTTTCCTGATTTAAAATTATTTTGCGTTCAAAAGCTTTAAAAATATCATTAGAAAATTAAAAATATCATTTTATTTTTGTTTAACATTAAGCAATACGCATAAAGTGATGTCTTTAATGTTTCTAAACACCGCTTTTTAGAATGACAATCAATTAATCGAAGAAATATTTCAATATGAAAATTTTGCTTAAAAAATCATATTAACATAATTCCATGTTATTGTTTTAACTTTATATAACTCAAAATGTATACGGCCAAATAAAAAGTTAAATAACAAAAAAACACTCGAGTGTAAGTACCTTCGTGTGATAATACACTCAAGTTTAGGAATAATGAGGAAGTGTATGTAATTAAATGTGTACCTTGTAAAAGTTTAGAAATGCTCAAAAGTAAAAATACTTTATAACAATTGTCAGTCATTATGTATTGGCATATTAGCATCACTAAAAAACGGTAGGCTACTAAACGAATAACTCCCTAAGCAATTGTTAGAATACATCAACTCATAACGGAAATAATAGGGGTCGACAACCATATTGTCGACAGTAGCCATAATACTTTCTTCTCCTCTAATTATCGAAAAAGAAAAATGCCTCAGAAACTGAAATGACGTACGGTAAAAATTAATTGTTTTCTTCAATACTGTGGAATTAGTTTCTAAATTAAAGGTATTGTTTATTGTGAGATATTTTAATCTTTTTTATCGTCTGGAATATAAATTTTATTAGATAGTCATTCTTTGAAAGAATATTAATTATATTTTGGAAATTTTTTTGTTAGAAAACAGAGTGAAATAGGTGGATAGTTTTGTCCACTAGACCAAAAATAATACATTTTTTTATGAATTTAATTACTGATTTATATTTTTCTATATCTCGTTCTTCCCGTTTAACTCAGCATCCCCTTTCCCTTTCAAAACATCAACTAAGGTTTTGGAAATAGAAACAATGTTATTATTTCAGTACATTTTTAATTCTTCGCACGTACCAATTCACTTAAGCTTTGAAAATATTATATTGTAAAAAAAATGATTAGGTAATTTGTGAGTATTAATTTGTCTTGTACACTAGGAACTCTACATTAGAGTAGTTGTAATTTGAATTATTATAATATTTATAATTTGATTGGTAAGTTTTTGACTTTAATTATTAGGTGCGCAACTAAGTTCCCGCTGTTTGTCAATAGATGGCTCCAGCAGTAAGTGCTGGTCGATTTAGACATATTCCTGCAGGGACGGCTAATCCGCACAGTCGTTTGGGTTTAACGAACCCACGGACCCGAGCTCATGAACTGCGGACATTCACACACATTTACACTACATACATACACATTTACACATTTTTGATAAAGTAGCGTTATGGAGTGGGAACCCTCTACACTCCCCTCCTGATGTACATTTCTAATGTTTGGACATTTCTGATGTTTGGACCGGCTAGATGGCTTTGCCAGGCCTTACTTTTTTTTCCTAATAAAAAAAAAGATTTAGACATATCCAAATCGTCATGAACCAAGCTTAGACATATGATAAACAAACCGCGTTGACACGTTAGTGATTTTGTTTTGGCGTCATATACTTTTGATTGTGTGAAAATGTCTGAATTTGTGCCAAATAATCGTCATTTGCGGGAAGTGTTGATTTTCTTATTTCATTCGAAGAAAACGGCGGTTGAAGCGCATCGAGAGCTCCAAAAAGTTTACGGAGAAGCTGCTCTAAGTGAAACAACGTGCCGTGATTGGTTCCGTCGCTTCAAAAACGGTGATTTCGATGTTGACGACCATCCGCGTGAAGGAAGGCCAAAAACATTCGAAGACGCTAAATTAGAAGCATTGCTTGATGAGGATCTGTGCCAAACACAAGAACAGCTTGTTTCAGCATTAGGAGCTTCAGCATTAGGTCCCTCTTAGGAAAACCCGCCAAGCCATTTCCAAGCGATTGCATGCGTTGGGAATAAGATTCAAAAGCAAGGAACTTGGGTTTTTTATGATTTGAAGCCAAGGGATTTGAGCGTCGTTTTTTCACCTGTGAACAACTGCTCCAGTGGCAAAAAAGGAAAGGTTTTCTTCATCGCATCGTGACGGGTGATGAAAAATGGATTCATTACAAAGAAAAGAAAGTCATCGGGACTTCCTGGTCATGCTTCTACGTCGTCGGCTCGGCCAAATATCGCTGCGAAGGTTATGCTGTGTATTTGGTGGGACGAAGTCGATGTTATTTATTATGAGCTGTTGAAACCGAACGAAACCATCATTGGGGAACGGTATCGACTTCAATTGATGCAACTGAGCCGAGCACTGCGCGAAAAACGGTCAGAACACGAGTAGAGGCACGACAAAGTGATTCTACTGCATGACAACGCTCGATTTCATGTTGTCAAACCCGTTAAAACCTACGTGGAAACGTCCGATTATTACTTGTTCCGTTTGATGGCACATGGTCTGGCTGATCAGCAGTTCCGCTCATATAAAAACATGTCAAATGTCATAGCTTGATTCATAGCTTGATTCAGCCTAAAAAGATGAACACTTTTATTGTAACGGTATTCGAGCTCTGCCAGAAAGATAGGCAAAAGTTGTAGCTAGCGATGGGCAATACTTTGAATAATTTATTTGTAACCATTTTTTCATAATAAAGTTGCATTTTCATAAAAAAAAAAAAAAAAAATAGCGAGAACTTAGTTGCGCACCTAATAATTATACTTAGGTACAAGGGGTACTTTATAAGTGATCGCGTCTTTTCCAAATGTAAATTTTTTGGTGATTTTTGAGGCCTCTTAGCGTTTATCAACATGTGATTTTGTTTCCAAATTACAAAGGGTATAGCGGAATAAAAAAAGTGATTTTGGGCCCCTCGCGTAATTAATTGTTATATAGGGCCAAATATCCATTCAGATAAAAGAACGTTTTGTGTCAAGTTTCATTGCAAAAGACCCCCACAATTTTGAGATATCGCAAGAAATGTGATTTTTTATTAATATTTTTTTTCTCTGCTAAATCTAAATTAACACTTACCTAATACATTCATGATTATAAAGGGTATCCATATATATACAGTCTGTTAAATAAGATCGTGGTCGATCTTATTCACAACTGGTAAAAGTATTGCTCTCCATTTTTTGTGAGCCGATAGAGGAAACCTTTGTCTTCGATGCAATTTGGAGAAAGATTCGTTCTCTTTTATAAGAAAAACACAAGCGCCATGAGTGCTAAATACGCAACGCGCTACGAGGCTGTGTTTCTGTGCAGCCATCCGAAAAGTTCGAAAATGTCTCGAGATATTATATGCTTGTTGAGATTGACCAAATTTGTTTGAAGCTATTATATTCTCGTATGGAACATTCGTCAGTAAAAATTACGTCACTAAAATCTCGATTGTGTTCTAGTTCGTGCAGCCAAGCAAATCACTTTTTTACACGTTTTTCACTCAACAGAAGTTTCTTTTATTGTAACTGCGGCATTTCATGCCATGAGCACGGATATGAGTTTGAATAGTTACATATGATATATCTAAACCTTGTTGCTTCAATTTTGCTTTTTCCTTGACGCAGAATTAGGCCAGGATTCCGCGAAAACAAATTTGCGATCATTTTAACGTCTTTTTTCTTCAATTTTCCTATCGATCCACGTTCCGACTTTGCCGCTTGTTAACCGCTTTATTAGAAACATCTGTTACTGACTGCGGCACTCTCAATACCGTTTCTGATATTTACAAGCGTTAAATTCTTATCCAGGGCTTCGTCAATTGATGTCTGATGGGTGATCAAATCTTTCCTCATATCACGTTTGGAAAGTTGCACTTTGTATTTGGCAAACCGGAAGTGTCAACCATATTGGATCGACGATGACTAAACTATTAACTTGTTAGAAAGAAGCGTTTTTTATTGTAATTTTTTGCCAATGATGATTCAAAAAAGAGTCAAAACGTTCAAATTGTATCGAATGTAGAAAATGTTATGGTTAAAAAATACAATTTTTTTGCGCAACTGACAGCGCTGGACTCTCATTTGCCCTTTTTTACATATTTTTTTTTAAATCGCATTATCTCTTCATACAAAATATTGGCTATTTTTTAAAAAAACTTATTAGATAAGTCATATGACATATTATATTCGATATTTTTTCCAGATTTTTCAATTTAGTGAAACATGTCAAAAAAAAAAAAAATAAATAAATAAAAACTGGTTTTTTAAATTATTTTTCGATATTAAATGTATCCGATTAACATATATTAAATTGTTTTTAAATACAATTACCTCCGACTATACATCTGCAAAGCGTAGTATAAAATTATAGAGTTCACTCAATTTAAACTATGAGATTTCAATTTTTCTCAGTCAGAAAAATTAATTTAACTGATTTTAATAGTTTTTTCATTTTCTTCAAATATATATTAATTTTTAACTTTATCAAGCACATAATACATATAATAAACTTACCTTGTACTAACATAACGACAAGATAAGGTTTTTCATCTAGAAAGTTGTTTGACCTTTGTAGATAAAAAACCTGAAATTCGTTTCATATCAATAAGTTTATATTGATTTACTTAAAATTATACTTATGCAAATAAAGAAATAAAAGCAAAAATCCATGACACATAGTGTATTTATTTCATTGTTATTATATAAATAGAAATATGGCAGTCTTCATCACTGTCGTCGTTTACTTATCACAGGATTAACTTTTTCAACATTATAAAGTTTGATTAACGCTCCCCCTTACAATGCGAGACAATTATCTTACATGTGTCAAGTAATATATAATTGCTGCAATATGTGAACAACTGTTCTTAGTCCATTAGCACATTTGCACGTGTAAGGTAAGACCAGCTTTTCCAATTGTATTTGGCGCGTATTCTATATGTAGAATATATCAATAATCTATATATAGATATATGTTATTGTTCTGCGTAGTAACAATTCTTTTCTTTCGAAAGCGAATACGCCGTTGTTCGATAGAAAGATGAGCATAAGTTTCGTTAGCAAACGTTAAAGCCAGTAAGTCGATAGGCACGTGTATCCCAACACTTTCGGCTTTCAAAAATTTAGCACCTACACCGTAATAAATCGCTTTAACAATTGTCGTTTTCTGCAGTTCGCTAATGGGTCGCCCACGCTCCTTAGAGAAGCCTACCGTTAAAAAGAAATTATAAGATTCTTTAAGTAGACGGCGTTCTTCTCTGACACCTGACACGTGTTCCGTTGGCTGTTAGAGACAAACAGCATTATTAAACTGAAACTCTTGGAAAAGCGCGTAGGCATTTCAATAAATAAAATCGGTGCGTACAGCTTCAAGAATCGTCGGCCAAAACTATCATAAATAAGCGCCATGATTCCAAACTTCAATTGTGGCAAATCGTGGCGCTCTGTCACGATTCCGATCGTCAATCGTGGCAAATTTTAACGCTCTTTCGCGCTGCGAATTATCTCGCTCTACGCTCTGCAACACTGAAATTTCTGAGTCAGTAACGATTCCTCGATGCAATGTCGTTTTAATATCGTTAAGATCAATTCGAAACTTATGTTGTCATTATAATATTTTCAAGGAACGAAAAGATTTGTATGTAAAGAGTATAAAGAAAGTTTTATACATTTTTTAATATTTTTGTCATATGCATTATACAGGGTGATTATTAATGAATGTCCCCACTTTTTGTCATAGGAGCACGCATTTGTAATTTTTAATATAATAACATGTTAGAAATACGTTTTCGTCGGTAAATCATGCTCGTATGGTAAAAAGTGGAAACATTCATTAATAATCACTCTGTATATTATGTCATAAATAATTTTATATTCTTAAAAATTTCGTTTAAAGATCGATTTAATATCGATTCAACATTGATTCGACGATGCGATGATCTGAAAAGCAAATTAACTAATTGCATTTCTACTTTTGCATCGTTTATTTTTATCGTTTATTAACAAGTAAAATGATATCTGCATGTAATCATTTAAAAATTTGACATCAATTTAAACAATAATTGTTGATTACCTCAAAAAATTATTCAGAATTTTTATACAAATTTGGAAACCTTAAAAATTGGAAACCTTAAAAAATGTAGAGAAACTTATATTTTTTTTCATAATTTTTTATATATGTGTATTTCAAAATATCTAATGTTTACATTAAAATTCAAATGTTTACATTAAAAAATCTGAGATTGTTCTAAAAATACGTTATACAGGAAATCGGAAAAATTCCAAGAAAAGTTTTTTTTAATCATTCTTTGTTTGTTAAAAAAATAATTTTTCATACTTATTTTAAGAAGCGAATATTGTTTTTATTTTTAAACACAAAAATAAATCGATTTTTTGAAAAATTACATTCCACCGATAACGTTATTATCTCAAATAAAATGATACTTTCAACAATAATCCTAATTCGAATCAATATCGAAACAATCTCGATTTTTAAATCATTTTGCTTAGTCAGAAATAATTCTTTAAAAAGAGAAAGTATAAATTATTTTTGTGCTTTATCGGATATTTTTGGAAAACAAAAATAACTCCTTGAAACAATTTCCATGTCGATTAAAAGTTTAAAATTACTCGGAATTGGAGTAAAATTTCCATCAAAATTAACGAAAATTTCAAAAATTTTCAACTTACATTTTCGACATCGAAATCGTTTTGAGGAACTATTTTTGACTGGAAAGAAATTAAACAAGGTTATTAATTTTGTACGTGTGTATATATTTATGTATTATATGTAGAATAAAGATGGAATAAATGTTAACCTAATTAGTTTATGATACAGAATGTGTGATTATTTTATATAATAGTGAGTTCTAATTGGTTTTTAAAAAGAAAGTTATTACAATAAAATATATTAAATGAGTTATGAACATCACGTGAAAAAATAGTCCAGTCTTGGGCAAAGCTATGTTCCCCATATTTGTATTCTAATGATGTTGTATTTTCACTTTACAGTTACAGAATCGGGTAAATATTTTCACATGAGATGAAAGTGTGACAAATGAACAATCTCACCTAAGTTACAGAATCGATTCTCAGATGCTGCTTTCCAATCACGCAACGTTTGTATTACGACATAAATTCCGCTTGCTGAAAATGCTATTTATTCTAAACAAGTAAGGTATACAAAATATCAAACTAAATAAAGAACACAAGAGCTATGCACTTGTATCTTGCTTGTACTCCATCCTTTACTTTCGCTCTACATTTACATAATCATGACATTACCATTATGCCTTTTACATTTCCTACAGTAATCATTTTACGTAGATTCTGATACACAAACAAGCTACTTTTACATGAAAAAATTAATTTAACTCACGACATTCTTGTTAATATTAACAATAAAAAATTGAAGTCACAACATAATACTAATATAGCATGAAGGCACATAACAGAATGGTTGCGAGCAAACTATCTTTACTCTTATTATTTTTTTTTGCAGCGCAATATGTACATCCCAGCGCGGCGTAAATACCGACTTTACCCTATGTATAATATTATATTGAGGAAATTAATGTATTACACGTTTGGCTATATATTTGCCATGCATTTGCTGAATAAAAAAAAATACGTTACGAATTTGCAGACATGTTTATACATGCAATCAAGAATGAAACAAGAGTAAACGGTTAGCATCACTAGTATTTCATGTTATTAACAATATGACAACAATATGACAGCAATATGATAGCAAAAATAATTCGTTGCTCCTCTTGAGGAACATAATAAAAACATTACGGTAACAAAATCTGCATAATGATTTATGTATATTGCTGCGTATACGTCTTCAAATTATGAAAGTTTTTAATTATAGTTTGTTGTTCACAAAGTGTTGGCAATAACAAACTGTCACCCGCGAGCAGTATGCACTGTTAACAGATAAACGCCGCAGATGTTCTCGTAAGTAAAAAGCATACAATATACAATAAAGGCATAGCGTTAAGAGAGTTTTGAAAAAAATAAGGTTACTCTAGTATTTTCGTCGCACTTAACAAAAACTTAATTAATTTAAGTCTATTATATTTGAGGAAAATAAACTGTATAAATGAAAACTTTACTGTCTATTATAAAAAAAATTAGAAATGCATAATATTTTTTATTTTTAGAGAAACATTTTAAAAACCCTTGCATTTTTGCTATATTTCAAAATGGAATCCAGTTACTCATGAATATATAACCATATGTGATATATAATTGTTCAAATATCATAGATTTTACCGTATTTGTCATTGTAATACAGCTATTTTTGCCATGGTGTGACATGAATTTCTATATAACATCGAAATCATACGTAGACGCACCCTTTTCCATTATGTTATATATCCATTGTGTTATAATTCCATTTTCAATCAATTTTCACTTAATATTGTTTAAAATTTAATGAAATGTGTTTCTTATTTATTACTAAAATATTTTATATGATGACGCAAAAAGAAAATAATAAATTAAGTGATAAATGAGATTTTTAAGTTGGAATGCGGAAATAAATTGTATGATAAAATAAAGGAATAAAAATTTATAAGGATAAATACAAAATGCAAAATATTACATTGCAAATAGAAAAAATATTTAATAGGGATATAAAACATTAACAAAGGATTAATAACTCAAATCAATGTATACTGAATTACATTAAACGCAAACGTTGATCTAAAGATAAAATATATTTGTCAACGAAAAAGGCAAATTCTGTAGATTAATCGCAGGAATTCCGAGGAATAGCTGCTGACATTTCATTGACGTTTCTTATTCATTTCATTGAGTATCGGGTCGTATAAATACTTCATCACATCCTTAGCCCATAGAAAGTCAAGATGATTAAATTTCTCGTCCGCTACTAAAATTTTGCTGGCGAGATTGCCCACTTCATCGCTAAGCTTATCCACATCCTAAAAAATTATAATACAAATAAAAGTGTTCACAAAAATGTCATTTAATTATATATAATTAATATATAATTTCATTTAATATTTAATGCTAACGACAATAGAAGAAACTCTAGATTTTTTTACAACTTGTTATAATTGAGCATCAAACATGGATCATTTTGATGCTTAGTATTAGAACATTAAATAAAAATTATAGAATAATACAAACCTTAGTATTAGCTAACCAATCGTTTTTACTGTAATATAAATGAACCGGTGCTGTGATCTTGCTCAAATCATATTTTGGTGGAACAAGTGAGTGGTATTTTTCTAAATTGTCAAGCTCATAATCATATTGTTGGAACCTTCCCGATGTGATCATCATTCCTATTAATAGAATTGCTAGTGTTATTATGGAAAATGTTTGAGAATTTAAAATATAATGTATATCACAGGTAGATTTTTATAATGCATATGCCATAGTCAGATTAATCATTTGCAATTACTTTGCTGGTGGACGCTAAAAATTGCTTATGGCTGGTATTCAGTTTATTCTTATTTCAAAACCATTTTAAATAATGCCTTAAAATGCTACTATAGCTTTGTGATTAATTAGATTTTAAAATAATATTGTACTTAAAACGGTCTTAAATAAAAAACCGACTAAATACTGGTTATGTAATAAAAATATTTAATATTAAATTAAATTGATTGGGCGACCATGTAAGTGCGTTATTTAATAAGTTTCAATCCTGAACATGAAAATAATATTACGATCACTGTTGTAAAATGTAAAAGTTGCATTTTTAGATAGTAACTTTCAAATTTTTATATGTAACGATTATAAAAAGTACCGTAGTCGGTCATCACTATTTTCATAAAATTATATAAGTATGTAGTATTTACTCAAACATTTATTACAGTAAAACTGTATATTGCACTATTCAGACATTCTTGAGAAAAAAAGTATTAAAGAAAACAAAAATAAAAAAGTAAAAAAAAATTAGCGACTAATGCTAAAGATGTTGACTTACACTTTTGGTTTCAGGTTGGACTCTCAAGGATAAGACTTTCTTCCATTTAAATATTATACTTTTAAATTGTCATATAAAATTTTTAATCCATTCTTAATTATTTAATATAAATGTTATTTTTGTAAAAATTATGAGGAATTTTTAAGTGTACTTCTATTATTAATTAAATTAAAATTTCTTACGAACACAAAAAATATATTAGGATTGTATGTATATGCATATGAACTAACAAAAAATGTGGACGTTTTTTTTTCTATCGTCATTACATGCGTTTCTTTATATAAACATTTTTTATAAGGTACATTACAAAATCTTTCAACGACTATTTCAGAAACTATTTATCGGACAAGGCTAAAATAAATCATCTTAAAAATAATTTTATAAGCTTTAACTGTTCCTACATTTTTTGCCTTAGACAAATCAGAAATATTACATTTACATAAACTTACTTAGAAACACATATAATAAAAGTTTCTTAATTTTATTATTAAACCTTAAATTGAACATAGCAAAAGTTATTCAACTAAAACAATGTAAAAAATAACTTTTTTACTTAAAAAATCATAATCTTTTAGATTTTTAATGTTGTTTTAAAAAAATTTTTGAGTATACTTTTCAGATATAATATTATAATAAAAAAATCAGTGTCATAGAATACGTTTAAAAAAATATTTATTTTGAAGTATAAAAAAATAATTTTCGAGAAAATGAATTGACACTAGGCAACGCCTTCGCTTAGGCAAAACTTGAAACTGTCGATATATAGTAACAGAGAGAAAAATCGAATATTTAAATAATAACGTAGAATAAACTCAACCAAAACTTTTGTTGGCATCAAATAGATTTCAGTAACTGTTAAGGGTTAGTACAAGTTTATTAATACAAATTTACCAGATTTGATGATTTGTCCATAGTGTAGAAATTGCTTTACAGATGCACTAGTAGGATAATGTCCTAAGATTGCTGGTAAACGTTCCTAATGACGGTAATGTAAACAGAAATATAATAAATAACAATAGTTAAGATAATATTACAAATAAAAATTTAATTAAATTTACTAATTCCTAGTTAATGCCTAAAGTTGATATTGTGAAATAATATCTATTGTACAATTAATTTATTAGTTAATATAATTAATATAAAACAATTAGTCAAAGATTAAGGCTCGCTTAAATAAATTAATGATGAGGAAAATTGAGCTTGAGAGCCACGCAAGATGTCAGGTGCGAATAAATAAATAACAGCATAAATCCAATGATAAACGTTTCGACCTTTAATGTCGGTCATCCTCAGTATAAAAGTCTATGAGAACAAAATAATCGCAATAATTATAATAATGTTACAAATTTTTTCCCGAAACAAACGAAAAAAAGAAGACACAATTAAATCTAGTTACCAAAAAATTAGAAATTGTGATGAGCCGCGATGTACATCCTCTATCCTCGTAACATAATAAACAACCTCAAGGAGCATGTGCCGAGACAAGAGCTTCGAAAAATCAACATGACTTGATTTGCTGATTAAAATAAAGAATAATATTAAGGAATGAATATTAAACTTGTAACAAACAACAATACGAATTTAGTAATTAAAAATAATTAACAGGAGATTAAAATTAAGAAATAAATAATAAAATAAATATTGTAATTAAATAATTAAGTAAATGTGGAAAAAAAGTAGAAAACTGTACAAGTCAAGAGATGTAAAATAGTAAATAAGAAATAATACTCGAAACAAAGAATTGTATACTAAATACCTCTAGGCACCAAAACTCGTGTCACAGTAATATGAGGAAAGATGTTACATCTTGGAAGGAATAGATACAAATAATAAGAACCGAACGAGTGGGATGGCCTCGGCGGACCGCACGAAAAGAGTACAAAGAGGAGGGATGATAAACCTAAGAAGGGGGAATACGTTCGAGAATAGGAAGATACGCATCCGAGAGGAGTTCGGTATCACTTTGTTTGTTGAGTCCATGCGATTGATTTTTGATGTGTAACATCTCGGATATAGATCTTTTTACGTAAGAAGGCTCTTTGTCTAAAATTTCGACGTTCTCCCAATCAAAATCGTGGTTTTCAGAAATACGATGTGACGAAATAACCGAAGGAGAACTGGCCTTTCTAATATCCGCTTTATGTTCGTTTACTCTTGTTTTTAGCTGACGCTTAGTCTGTCCCACGTAAGAAGAATCGCAGTCTTTACAATTGATTTTATAGACCACGTCATTACAAGAAAGACGCTCTATGTGGTCTTTACCGGTGGTTATAAATTTATTCAATTTAGAAGGGATCGTGAACGCCACACTGCAATCAAACTGACATGAGAAAGACGAGAATTTCTCTGATACCGACTCAATGTAAGGGATCGTAAAAAATCTTCTCACATGTTTATCCATAACACAACTGTCATCTCTATAAAAAAGGTGTTTGAGTCTACAATGAATCATGGCAAAAATAAAATTTAATGGATAATTATTTTCTAATAAGATATTGATTAAAATTATGAAGTTCTTACGATGAAATTGCGGATGTGATAAAGAAATTAATTTGTCAACCATACCGAAGATGACACCCTTTTTGTGACACAAGGGATGATGTGAGAAGAAATTCAAGTATCTTCCCGAGAACGTTGGTTTGCGATACTGATCGAAAATAATTCTATCATTCACCCTCAATAGCATGACATCAAGAAAACTGATTTTTCCCTCGCTCTCTCTCTCCATAGTAAATTGTAAACGTTCATGCATAGAATTGAACGTGTCAAGAATGTCCGGTAACAAGCTTACAGGAGCTGCTAATAATATGTCATCTACATATCTATAGTAAAATGGCAGATGAAAGGAGAGAGATTTAATCGCCTTGCACTCCAAATCTTGCAAGACTAAATCCGCCAAGATAGGAGACAACGGGGAACCCATCGGCAAACCGAAGATCTGTTTGTAGCACACATTATTAAATTTGAAAAATGTAGAATCTATTATTAAATTAAGAGCTTTGAGAAATTCAACGAGCGGAATAGTAGTATTTTTAGAAATCAAATCCCATCTGGACGTGACGCTTTCCACCGCTAAGTCTTTTGGAACATTGGTGAAAAGTGACACGACGTCCAAAGACAATAAGACGTGATCTGATCTCAAGGAAAGGCCATTTAGTTTATTAACTAAATGGACACTGTTTTTTATGAAACTATCCGCTTCTGGTAAACTGTTATAAATTATTTCATGTAAATGATAAGCTAATGAGTATAGTGGACTGTTTATAGAAGAAATTATGATTCTTAATGGAATATTAGGTTTATGGATCTTCGGCAGACCATAGGCTCTCGGTAAGATGCCGTCCGTTGTTAACATACTCCTATATAAATGTTGTTCGATGAAACCTTTCTCCTTCCAATTAGAGAGGAGGGAGCGCGCTTCTTTTGTTAATATAACAATCGGATTTTTGGATAATTTGACGTAAGTAGAATCGTCTGAGAGCATGCCTTCCATCCTCAAGATGTAGTCATTTCTGTCAAGGGCAACAGTTATGTTACCCTTGTCTGCCCTGGTAAACAAAATGTTAGGATGCTCCCTAACAAATCTACTCGTGGTTCGTAACCAGTCTTTAATTAGCTGGTCATTAATATTTCGCGAACGGTCTCTGCGGAACAGGCCCTCCAGGATGGATACAGATCGGTTTCTAATTGCGTCATGTATATTTTTCCTGTATTTAGAGATAATTAATATAATTGAGAGTACTGTAAGTCTCGGTCTACAATAGATGTAGTAAACCTTGAGTCGAAGTAAAATAAAATCTTTACAGCTTTAATATAGATTAAGTTAATAAGAATAATAAAATCTGTTGAAACACTGAAAAAATTAATCATACTTTATTTCTGATTAATATTTAAGCAGCATGTTGTAATTTTTGCAGCATCAAAAAATCTTTTTTATATAATGATTACATTTATCTTATATGTGAGGTACCACATTTTAAGGTACTTATGCAACCATTTTGAACTTTAAAATTTCGACAATACGCAGACAATATGCTGACATTTGTCTATCTGGGTTATATTTTGGAGACATACAGCCCCAATTTAGCGCCAGAATAATTTTATAGTTAAATTAAAAATAGGTATCGCGCCTAAATAGTAGAGGATAAGAAGGTATTACTCCTACTACTATCGGCAATATGGCTACTTATATTATTTCCGAAATATGTATAGCCAAATAAAAAGGTAAATAACAAGAAAACACTCGAGTGTATGTACAATCGTGTAATAATACACTCAAGTTTAAGAATAATGAAGAAGTATGAGTAATTAAAGGTTAAAGATGTACCTTGAAAAAGTTTAGAAGTGCTCAAAAATAAAATGTCTTATAACAATTGTCACTTATTATGTATTATCATATTAGCATCACTAAAAAACGGCGGGCTACTAAATGAATAACTCCATAAGCAATTGTTAGAATACCTAATAACGGAAATAATAGGGGTCGACAACCATATTGTCGACAGTAGCCATAATACTCTTTTCTTCTTTATACATTAAAGACATACCGAATCAAATTGCTCGGGATTGAATCCAGCCATTAGGAACAACGCATTCTCGCATATCGGTTGGGTAATAGCTTCACTGGCGCATACCAATTGTGCACCTGTATTTATTAATTCATTGTCAAGATTGAATTCGTTCACGCCAAAGTGCTGCGCAATCTGCAACAGTACATTCAAAATTTAAATTATCGGATTCCGAAGAATTATTTGAGACCGAGAGAACGGGAAAGAAAGAGAGAGAAAAATCAATTTTTCTTAACATAAAAGTCACATACCTCCCCAACTTCGGTAATCTGTGACAGCAGTTGTAAAAGGGGACTCTTCATCCTGCCGCAGTAAGCGATCGGAGCCATAGCGTACATTTCCAGGATATACTTCTGATATTCGGGGCGTTGCGTTGACATGACGAAGAAAGTGGTGGTACCTTGGCTATGTCCTAGGTAGAACATTTTTTCACAACCGGTGGTCTTCACAATATAGTCTATGTTCGCTGGAAGATCAATCGTACCAATCTCGTGCCAACTATAGTATGCAACCAGAATAAACATAAATTATATTTAATTAAAAAAAAGGCAAAGCATTAAAACTCGAAAAATATTATTTTTATTGTATACGGTTTTTATATCTATATTGTGCTTTATGCATAACTATTTTTTTATTTTTTACTTATAATTTTTTTATCTGAAAAGATAGAGGTATTAATTCTTAAGTAATCTGCTCAGGTGTCTTGAGTATTTATTATAGTCAAGTAATCGAAGGTAATTCATTAAATTTTTTTGCTAATGACATATTACAAATTATTAAAACAACTCTTATTTGAATATAAATACTAATTTAAAAAGTCAAAGTTTTTTTTTCAAATTAGTCTTTTTATTTATTTGTTCAAAAAGATAAAGAATAATAATAAAAAAAAAAAAAAACGTTTTGAGTTGAAAATTATAAAAATTGTAAAAATTAAAAGTTATTATTTGGCACCAAGAACCGCTGATTGACATAAACCTTCCAGTCTTGTGTTTTAATTTCGTCAATCCCTTATAACATATTATTGATTAATAAAAAAACGTTTTCTTAAAAATTTTAAGACAACTTTTTTCCTTGTAATGGATTTGTTTTCGACAAATAAACCGGATATCAAAAACAGCTTATAGGATCAACTTGCGGCAATGTTTTACACGTCACAATTAATTGGGTTTAATAATATCGGTAGTTATAAAACTGATCAATCACAAGTATTCCTCTGAAAAATGGAATGATTGTAATGGGCCAGTTTAATAACTACGAATATTACTAAACTTTATAAATGGTGACTTGTAAACATAGTATAATGTGATTGGCCAGATTCATAACTATGGATATTAATTAAATTCGAGTAATGCTGACGTGTAAATGAAGTCGATGATAACTTTTGATCAGCGCAATTTTCATAAGAAAAATGCACAATCCTATCTAAAACCATGGAATTGAGTAACATTTCATCAATACACTCTTTTTAATTTTTATAATACTTAGTCGCTCAAAAATAAACTTCAAAATTATCATTTGAATGAACTTAATTCCAATTTGATTACAAAACAAAAGAAATCTCGATTCATTATACATAAAGGTCCTTAGTCTATTTTGATTTATTGTTGATATTATCAACAATTATCTATATGGAAAGAAATTTATTCTTTTTAAATTAAAATATGTATACTTTCTTGAATTATTATATAACATCCAAATAGAAAGAAAGAATTAAAATAAATATTTATTTGTCTCCACAAAATATTGTATTAAAAACAAATAATTTATCATTTCAATGAAAATATTCCAATGGAACAGAAACACATTTCATGATCAGTGTAAAATTATTTACTTAAAACTAATAAATCCAATTACTTGAACACACATGTGCACGTAGAGATATACATATATCAATTTTCACCTGAAATTCCAGTAGTCCTTCTCCGAGATTGTTTCATTTGTATGTTCACGAGAATATGTAGTGCCACGCGGGTTAGCGATCCACACATCGTACTCTGCATCCGCCAGAACAAACGCTAAAAGAGTGATATCAGAATGTAATAACAAAAACAAATATTAGTTAATACTGGCGCTGAAGCAAATAAAAGTTCATAAATATTTGATAAATATCTACATTTTACACGATTATATCTTTTTTCGGAATTAATTTAAATACAAAAAAATTCATATTTAAATTCCGAAATAATATAGAAATCATTTTAATGCAATTAATAAAACGTGTATACAAAAAGTGTTTCAATATCTTATTTCAATGTTTGATTTAAAATAAAAATAAATTTATGCATACACACAAAATTATTAATTCATAATAACGATTAGAACAAAAAAGTTTTCTTGATTCTTTAACTTAAAAAAGCAACTTGACACTTAAATATAATTGTATGGATATGATTGTAAGTTCATGTAACAATATTTCTCCTCATTTGAAAAGGAGTAGGAGAGACCGGGGCTATTCAAAACCCGGAACAATTAAAAAAAATGAAAACTTTTTTTGTGGATACATGTTAAAAATTTACTTTGAATATTGTAAACGCGTCCTATAAAGTAACAATGCTGCAAATAAAGTTTTGTCGGCGACGGCGCCATATTGAAGCCGTGACAGTGAAAAATGTGTTTTGCGACAGTCAAAGTAATTTCTGACAGTCAGTATTTCTTCGAAATTTAAGTAAGGAAAATAAAATTCTTTTCGAAAACTTTGAATATATTGTGTCATTTGAATGTATTTGAAACAATTTGTGTCTACTTTTTGCTATATCTATTTTTGTAGACCATACGCAATAATGCATAGGATTGACGCCGGAGCTATTTAAAACATCGTCGAATCGTTGTTCGGATGATTTTTTTCTTCCACATCTGCGTTCTATGAACCAAAATACACAATTTAATACTCAACAGATGTAATTACACAAAACACGAATAGTCTCTGACTTTTTCCAAAAACGCCGAAACAATAAAATTTTTTATTGCATGTTTGTTTTTATATTATATGTAACTATTCTAAATAATGAGAGTGTCCCAATTGCGCACAGATTCGATTGGACACCACCAATTATAGCGGCCAATGCTTAGAGTATTTCCCTTGGTTGGGTTAGATTAGATTACGTCATTGGTGGTGTCCGATCGGGTCTGTACACAACTGGGCCTTACCCTAAATAATACTATAAATCTTTTTTGTAATAAAATAAATTCTTAACAAGACCTTTTTTACATTTTTTTTAACTTAAAACACAAATTTTAGAATATTCCCAGACTGGATTCAAATTATCGCAGGCTCAGGGCTATTCAAAACACTTGACACTAGTCGACATTTTTATATGTAGCTCAAGACAGGTATATTTCCGCGTTTTATGTATAACGGCATTGTGAAAGGAAAATTTCAACCTTTCAACCGTTTATCTTTTTTTTTTAATGTATACGGGACTGAGGAGACGCAAAAAAAATAAAAATGTTTCGAATAGCCCCAGTTTTCCCCATACCAAAAATAGTGAAATTTTTAAAAATTAAAATTAAAGCTTGAAACTTTAAGAATAGGCTCTACTAATTGTGAGTCTATCATAATCATATATAAGTTTCAGTGTTCCAAAAATAGCAAAATGATGAATTGCGACATTGAGTTGCAACGCTCAACCAACCCCGGAAAAAATTTTTTTATACATATTATTACATATAATTATATATAAAATAAGCATAACTATATATTAATAGCACAATTATATATAAAATAAGCATAATTATATATAACTATATACAAAATATGTACAATTATTTATATTTTAATATATATATAGGGTGTCCATTTTAAAGGACCCTTTCAAATATTTCAGAAACACTGCATTAAATCAAAATATGTTTCAGACAGAAGTTTTATAACTTTGAGGAAAAAAGTTACAATATAGTATATACTGTAGCTTTTAAGTGTCATAACTTCGAAAATATTTAATTCAAAGTAAGCTAGAATATGCAAGAAAAAATGGCGAGTTTTATTTAAAAAACGCAAAGTAACCTTATCCTGACCTTAACAATACCACTCAATGACATCTTATGTACCTCAAAAGGCATAAAACTTTGACTGACAAGGAGATGAATTTCAATTGCGAAATACGAAATGAGACGAGCCTTAGTTCATTCAAAAGGGGGGGTCGAGGGTATAAAAAATATCAGAGCGTTTGCGTGCATGGGCCTTCGTTTCAGAGAAATTTGCATGTAAAGTTTGGCATTCGCCGCGAGGTACGTTAAGGGGGAAACCTCATTTACACGGTCGAAAAATACATGATTTTCACGAATTTTTTTCTGGGGTGTAATAAACTGAAACGTTTTGAAATTTTTATGACAATTTAGTACGCAATCAAAGAGTACACAGGAATTTTTTCATAAAAAAAAAAGATGTTTACTATATAAACGGACGCCATAATAATATTGCTTCGCTTATGGTGTGTCTCCGCTGTGTACACTGTAGCGTCCTTAATTTTGATCTGAAACAAAAAAACCAAAATTTTTTGTAATGTTTATGATACTAGTTTCTATGTGACATTTCGATTTTTTAAAGAAAAAGTCAAAATTGCATGTTTTTACACAGTTTAAAATTGAAAATGCGTTTTTCGTTAAAAAATCGACTTTAAAATACAAAAAAAATATGAAAAAATTCTTTTTTCAAAAAACAATTAATGTCACATCGAAGAGAATTTAATTATCTTTAAAATAAGAGGTCGTGAAACCAAATCGGTTCAGTAAATTTCTCTTAATCGTGTACACAAAATCGAAAAAACGTGTTTCGAGAAAAACGCGTTTAAAGTTTTAGATGCATAAAAATACTACATATTCACAACTTACGGCAGTCTCAGGCTAATCAACGATTCCAGGTGCATAAAGTAGCCCCTCCGCTTCCTCGTAGAACTCGTTTTGTGCCATCATCTCCATCCTATGAGCCGTTCTTGCCTCTTTTGAGCTGTTATAGCTTCGGCGGTTCTGTGTGGTTATTCGTTTCTCGTCCTTCGCTATGGCAAAATTGTGTGCCTGTATCCCAATTTCTATGTCCAATTTGTTCATGATCATTAATACTGCATTGTAGCCTTCGTTAAATATTGATGCAGCAATATACGCAGCAATGCAGACGATTTTTGCTCCACTGTGAATGTGTTTAGGCGATAAACGCCAAACAGTCGAATTAAAACATTCATTTGCATTTTGTGTGTAACCGCCTAAACACCTTTCCAAAAGATTGTCATTCGAAAGATCGTCGAAGATTGGTTGCAAATGTTTCTCAACATTTGGGTGAAGAGGAGGGGGATGTTTAAATGACGCTGCACAACCTGCTGCCTCAGCCTTGCGCCACTTACACCAGCTATCAGCTCCAGCCGGACAATTTCCATGTTTCGGTGTCTCGTCGGTGGATGTTAGATGATCGAGTGTTGCTTGAATGGCTTTTTTCATGCCCTGGACCGAATCAGTATTTCGACGTATGGCTAATCCGTAGTATCGAGTTATTTTGTTTATCAGTACATCGGTCAACATTCCACGTCCTCCGAGCTTCTTATCTTTTTTTACATTTCGAAGTCTTGTGCCCATTCGTTTCTCGACATGCCCAACGCATTCACTTTTTTTTACAGGACAGTCATTGCCGTACGGATTCAAATCTAAGATGGCTTTGAAGGTTTTTGAGTCGCCATCGCCTATATAATTCACGTACTGAACGCCATATTTTTCTTGTGATCTGGAAAACATTTCTTTCATGGAATCGACTTCCATTTTCCCTGATGAACCGGAATGATTTAGTAGGCATTCATCTTCGTGTTTTTCATACCACTCAGTATATTCATCAGTACCTTCTTTTGGTTTCCACGACATGCAACTCTTACATATTGAACTTTTAATAACAAGATCGATTACTTTTCCGGTTAAATTACCAATTAGAATTACAACACCTAACAGCGACGTAAAACCTCTTTTCTTCCACGATCCATCTCCAGACACATAAAATTTTGATTTTGGTCTTCCATTTTCTTCATTTAATTTTTTTTCTTCATCAACTGCTTTCAGACATGTAGCATCAAAGACAAACTTTACTGCATCATACACGTGTTTCACAATGTTCTCGTACGCACTGTTACTCAAACCTGTACCGAGATCCATAAGTCCAGCAAAAATATTGATGCCTTCTTGTCCGATGCCTAAAAGTCTCATAACAAAAACTATTCTTCTGTTAATTTCATAACCGGTATTTATAAGTGGACCAGACTCAATCTGTGTAGAGCCACAAGAACACAACACAACTATCTTAAAACCGAAACCACGAATTCCTGATTCTCTAAATTCGACATTTTTCAGGCACTTTCGACATATAAGCAGTTGCGCGAGTGTTTGAAAAACGCTTAGAAAATCTATAATTTTATACGCATGAGACCTATTCACTTCTGCGTCAAAAACATTAGCACTGCTTAATTTTTTACTCGAAGCACTCGTATTATTAATTTCTTCTTCTTTGGCTTCTTCTTCTTGAGCTTTACTCCAAGGAGATTTTCTTTTTCGAGGCCTCGTTGAACGTCTGGACTGCCCGTGTGTCGCTTTTGGATACGAAGTCATGCTGCATTCAACAACGTATTCACTCGACAAGAGACGAAAGCGAACTGATCGTAGGTCAAAACAAGTTTGAAAGGGAAGACGGATAAAATTTCTACCAACGAACTTTTCAAACGCAGGTATAAACAGGGTCCGAGAACGCAGGTATAAACGCGACCGCCCGAGGGTCGCCTAGGCCTGTCTGAACTCGTCATCCGACCCGTCCGCTTTAACTTCGTAACTTCGTAAATACTGCAGATATCGACTTGAAATTTTCAGGGAATATTCTTGAATAGTTTAACAATCGATTAAGACTATTTCCAAAAAATCGATTTTTTTGACCCGATAAATGAGGTTTCTCCCTGTACGATTGTGAAACATTTTTTGATTTAACGTAGTATTTTTGAGATTTTTGAGTGGATCCTATAAAATTTTTGATATTAAAAAATATATAATTATACATTTTTTATATATAATTTTATATAATTAAGTTTATTCTATATATCATATATAAAAATTTTTTTTTGGAATTGGTTAGACGTTGCAGCCCAACGGCGCATCCGCCATTTTGGTACCTTCGGAACACCTGAACATTTAAATTCACACATTACCTAAAATAATTCTTAAATTTAGTTGATTATGTCCTGAAAGTTTAAAGCTATAATTTTAACTGTGACAAATTCCACTATTCTGGCACACCCCCTTAATGTTTTAACAATTTAAGTCATGGTTCCTTTACCTAAACTTCGGTTGCCAGTAATAGTATAACAAGACGAGTCGCACAGAATGCCGGGCACCACAAACGCAACAGGTTTATTCGAATCGGTAGAATTTATTGGTCCTGTTATCCGATGGAGTGCCAAAATGTAACCATCAGAAGTTGTCACATTATGCTCCTCACCATTATATCCGTATTTGCTTATTAGTTGCATCTATACAACAGAACGACTGCTTTGAATTCAAATTTGTTTATATCGTAGAATTAAATATGATCAGCAGGAAATAAAAAAAATCTATTATCAATGTGATTAATATTAAACTTATAATAATTTATTAGTTGTCACGTGCCGACTTGCGTTCGCCGTCCGTCAAAAGAGCCGCTCGATCACGAAGGCGTGACACGGACATTGCGTCTTTCTAGCTCTCTCGGAAGCACATTAAAAAAAAAGTTGATAATAACTATCAAATGTATAATGAAATAGTATCAATTAAATATTTGGTCAATGTAACAAAAAATAATTTTTTTTTTCTGAATATTTAGTAACTTATACCAGATTTGATAATACTTACTAATTATTTAGAACAATAAAATTATTTTTATATTAACAATATATTTATTAATATTATTTTATTATACATTTGGTGGTTATAACTAGACTTTTTTTAGTACAAGCGCGATTCCATCGTTGTAATTTTTATGTATGTATTATTCTACCGTTTTTTTTTCGTGTATTAAAGTTGCAAAATGATCGCCAGAGAACGAGCGGAAGGAAGAGTTAGCGACCGCGATAATCACTTTGTTGTACAATTTCGACGGGTACATCTCGCCTGCCCAAAAGGAAGCGAGAAGACGAGGACTACCGCCGAAGGATTAAGGAGCAGGATGCTCAAATGCGATGGACTCGCCCTTACTGCTTTATTGTTTTTCGTGGAACAAATGCACCCTTCTGTCAGGAAATCTGTTTGCAGACAAAAATATCGGCCTTTTGAAAGTAACATAAGAAAAGCGCCGCACCAACCATTGTACGAAAGGGGATGCAAACATGTCCATCGGCAAGAGGAAAATTCTTTGACAGGATTATTGAGGGATGAAGGCCATCTTCAGGTCGAGGTATGCGGCTACTCTCTATCGATTTCCGGAGGCGCAGGATCAACGCTGCCACTTTGCGAGTCATGCCAAATTCAAGACTGGCGCTTAACGGTCGTGCGATTTGCACCTCGCAAAGATCGAACCACGTGGCCGCGACCAATACGGAAGCGACAATTAGGATAAGTGGGACGTGTCACCGCGGGCCTCCCGCAGGATTGACGATCGATGGTCCCTTGAATCAATTTTTGGACACGTTTCGTGCTGCACAGAGCCTTTATAAGTAGTATCATTTAAATAACAAAAAAGTAAAAAAAAAAAAATATTTG
The DNA here is from genome assembly GCF_016802725.1 of Solenopsis invicta. Taxonomy (NCBI): domain Eukaryota; kingdom Metazoa; phylum Arthropoda; class Insecta; order Hymenoptera; family Formicidae; genus Solenopsis; species Solenopsis invicta. The sequence goes on from NC_052668.1 coordinate 27,674,397, forward strand.
TTCAATGAAAATATCTAACGTTTGGAGTGGCATCTTGAGTATCATGACAAATTACAGAAATCTAAATTAAAACCTAAATACAAATCAAAAATTGACGTTTTTGTTGTAAAATAATTATTTTTAATTTTTTATTATTTAAACAATTTCAAACAATTTCAAATTTGTCACTCAATTTAGTTTCTCCTTTTGGAATAAATGTTTATTAATTTTCTATTATTTTTAATTTTCTCGTCGAAAGTTCTATTTATTTATAGAATTTCGACAGAATTTTTGTTTAGTTTTACAGTAGTGAGTTTTGACTCTTAGTAGAGTGACAAATCACCCAAACATTGCATAAATTAAGCTTGTGCAATGTTTATGTTTAATTTGCCACTTTATTTTGACTCTTATCAAATAGATATTTAAAAATTATTTAGAAAGTAATCATGTTTTGAATATAATAATGAAAATGATTTTTATTCAGTTTTTAATGTATTCATTTCTTAAATTTGATTTCAATTGAATACGCAAATTTGTGTTAATTGAAAATAAAGAAATGATTGCACTCACTGTGGTAAGGTTTGCATCCTCAGGAACTTCAGGTGATAAATCCGGAATTTCTGGTATCAGTTCTGATGGGTCCAATTTCGGTATTAGATTTATCACATCATCTATCATTCCAGCGTTCGTGGATGTCAGACAAGAGATGAGAAGAATCGGTAACAACATGGTTGCTCGACACGATCGTTACTGTTTGATGAAACAGAAAAAAGTAAAGTGGATTAAAACGTATGACTGTTGAAGGAGAAGAGGGTATTATGGCTACTGTCGTCAATATGACTACCCCTATTATTTCCGTTATTAGGTGGAGTATTCTAACAATTGCTTATGGAGTTAATCGTTTAGTAGCCCGCCGTTTTTTAGTGATGCTAATATGCCAATACATAACTGACAATTGTCATAAGGCATTTTTACATTTGAGTACTTCTAAACTTTTCAAGGTATCCTTTAAGGGGGCAGGACCCTTTAGAGGGTCAAAAAAAGTCTATTTTTATGAATTTTTTTAACGGAAACTATATGAACAAATAATTTGAAATTTTGCGTACATATTTATCTGTATTTGATTGTTAATTAGGATTTTTCACAAATAAAAATAACAAAATTTGTCATAATTATAACATTTTTCGCGCGACGTGTCCGAGCGTGCAACGTCTCATGGTGACCATAAAATCTCGACACTCAGTTATGTGAAACAAAAAATCCAAAAAGATTCTTAATCTACAGATGTTTGTTTATCGTCGGAACCAGAATTATTAAAATCAAACTATTTCTGAAATAATTATTACGCTTGTAAGAATAAATTTAAAAAAATCACTAAAAATGTTAAAAGTTTAACGTAAAAAGAATATTAATGCAGTAATATAATTCAATTTCGCTGTTTCGGTTCCAACAATAGAAAAAAGTGTTTCTAATATACAGTTAAAAGGCAAATTCAATTGGTTCATTAGTTTGCTTGAAATCGTGGTCAGTTTGAAAAACCTTGTTTCGAGAAAAATGAGTTTAAAGTTTTGAGTACAATTTACTCGTATATTTTTAGTACTTATGCGTCATTCTAATCAGCAATTCCAGGCCATATAATATAAGCCATATAGTATAATTTGTACAATAATTTTGATATATTATACATCATTGTACTCGCTAAAAAGAACGCTACAACTTTTATCACTTAAAAATATTCACTTTACCGTTCGAAAGTTACGCATGTCTCTCCGTTCTTTAATATAGATAATTTCTTTAAGTAATCATTGTACTTACAATAAAGTTTAGCTCAAACTATTTAATTTGATATTACATTTATTGGGTCTATCTCTGTTAGTTTATGAGACAAAAGGAGATGGCCATTTATGCGGAGACACCCCATAGTAGGATGTTCCCAATTCTAATTAAAATCATGTGCTTTAATATTTGGTAGTTTGTGATAATCGACGGATTAAGCTACTCTTTTTTATGTGTAAGGCATGTTTGTTAACTCAGGTTTTCAGCTGCCTCTTTGTTTGTCCAACGTTCGCGGACTCTTCACATTTGATTTTATATACCACGCCACTGCACGACATCCGGTCACTGTTATCTTCTTCCGTGGTTATAAATATTTTTAAAGTCTTATTAATAGAACATGTTACTTGGCAGTTATACTTAAATACGAAAAAGATAAATGCCTCAGTAACTGAAATGACATACGGTACTGTGAAAAAAAGATTGTTTTTTTGATACTGTGGAATAAGTTTCTAAATTAGAAGTATTGTTTATTGTGAGGTATTTTAATCTCCTTTTTATCTGGAATATAAATCTTATTAGACAGTCATTCTTTGAAAGAATGTTAATTATGTTTTGGAAATTTTTCTGTTAAAGAACATAGAGTAAGATAGGTGGATAGTTTTGTCCACTAGACCATAAATAATACATTTTCTTATGAATTTAATTACTGATTTATATTTTTCCATTTCTTGTTTCTCCCGTTTAACTTAGCATCCCTCCCCTCTTTCCTTTCAAAACATCAACTAAGGTTTCGGAAACAAAAATAATGTTATTATCAGTACATTTTTAATTCTTTGCACGTACCTACTCACTTGAACTTTAAAAATATCATATTATAAAAAATGATTAGGTAAATATTAATTTGTCTTGTACATTAGGAACCGTACATTGGGATAGTTGTAATTTGAATTGTTATAATATTTATAACTTGATTGGTAAATTTATGACTTTAATTAATCGTACTTAAAGAAGAACATTAGAAGTTATCGCGTCTTTTCCGAATGTAAATTCTTTTGGTAATTTTTTATACCAAAAATATATACGTGTCTTACAATTATCGTTTATCAACATGTGATATTGTTTTTGAATTACAAAGTGTATACCGAAATACAAAGGATGATTTTGGGCCCCGCGTGTAATCAACCTTATATAGGACAAAATAATAAATATTCACCTAGATAAAAGAAAATTTTTACCAAGTTTTATTAAAAACTTTTATTAAGTTATTAAAAGACTAAAAGTTTTATTAAAAGATCCCCACTATTTCGAAATATTGCAAGAAATGTGATTTTTTATTTACATTTTTTTTTCCGCTAAATCTAAATTAACCTTTACAAAAAAATTCATGATTATAAAAGGTATCCATATACGTAAGCTCTAACTTTTTTTTGTCGTCCTTTGCTACAAATTCTGTTTTTAAAAAATCTAAAGTTTGAAAAATTGCGTTATCTCTTGATATAAAATATTGGCTAATTTTGAAAAAATTTTTTAGATAAATTATATGACATATTATATTCAATATTTTTTCAATTTGGAACGTGTCAAAAAAAAAGAAAATAAAAAATAAAAACCGATTTTTAAAATTATCTTTCGATCTAAAGTGTATCCAATTGACATATATTAAGTTGTTTTTAAATACAATTACCTCCGATTACACATCTGCAAACAGTAGTATAAAAGCATAGAGTTTACGTAATTTAAACTATGAGATTTCAATTTTTTCAGTCAGAAAAATTAATTTTATTGATTTTAGCAGTTTTGTCGTATTCTTTAAATATACATATATCAATTTTTAATCACTTTATCAAACATATAATACCTTTAATAAACTTATCTTGTATTAACATAACGACAACATAAGGTTTTTTATCTAGAAAGTTGTTTGACCTTCGTATATAAAAAACTTTAAATTTGCTTCATATTGATAAGTCTCTATTAATTCATTTCCTAAAATTATACTTATGCAAATAAAGAAATAAAAGCGGAAATCCACGGCACATAATGTATTTATTTCATCGTTATTATATAAATAGAAATATGTCAGTCTTCATTACTGTCATCGTTTACTTATCACAGGAATAACTTCTTCAACATTAAAAAATTTGATTAACGCTTCAGCTGTTCTTACAATGCGGGACAAATATCTCGCATGTGTCAAGTAATATATAAATGCTGCATATATGAACAACTGTTTTTAGTCCATTAGTCCTTTTCACACGTGTAAAGTAAGACTTCACTTGGCGCGTGGCGCGACCGCGCCTCTTGATAGCAGCTTTTCTAATTGTATTTGACGCGTATTCTATATATATGTAGATTATCTAGATATATGTTATAATACTTACAGGTTTTCCGATTAATGTATCGTAATCTGACTTCGAACTTAACTATGCTTTTGTTTTCTTTTAAAGAATTAGCATTTATGATACCGTTATCGTCCATAATCTGTACCAAGTAAGAAACTGCTTGTGATAACTGATAAGAGCCCGTAAATAAAACTTTAGGTTATTCATTGCCATTAACTCGATTGAAGACAGTTTCTGAAAAAGCAATTTTTATTGACTCCATCTTTTTGTTTTTGTTTCTGTTGCTAACGAATTGTCAATGTTTCTTTTTAAAAATATTTGCTCCATAACTTTTTCATAAATACCCACATCTCAATTTAAATTCTTATCAAGAGTATTAATGAAAAAATAGGCTATTTTGCAACAAGAAGCAGCATTATTCAATAATTTGTTATTTAACTAGTGACGAAGAAGGTTGAATTTTTGTCTTATTATCCCGTGCACAGTCTCAATCAGCCAACGCAATTTTGTAATTATGCCTAGGGTGTCTCGTCCGGATGGACAATAATGTAGTCATGTCTCTGCGTGCGCTACGCCCAACAGTTTTATATCTGCCTAAAAATTTCAAAAAAGGCAGAGAGGTCACGTGACTCGTGACTCTGCGCCGTGCACCGATACCGGCGCCGCTCCTGGCGCTAACTTCATTCTGTTTCTGTTGCGCAACAACCAACAGTACGAGCACCAAGTTTTTTCAATCCTAGTTAATAGAGTTACACTTCCCGGCACAGGATGCCGAAGGAGAAGCATCTTTATCGTCGCAGGAGTCACTCAGACTATCCCCCCTATAAGAAAAAGCATAGGGATAGGGAAAAGTCGCGAGCTCGAGAAATGGAGGTTAGTTCGCCCACGCCGCGTTTGCGAGACAGTACGCGACATTCTTGTCAGCGATCATTTTCGTCCGGATCTTCGAGGTACACACCCCTTCGGCAGGAAACATCCGGTAAAATCCTGACTGAAACCCTAAGAGAGATCCTGGATTTTATGAAACGCCATACCACGCAGGACGAGACAGGCACGAAGGAAACAGGTCCCCCGGTGCCACAACCTGTAGGCGAGGTTTTTCCCCCCTCAGAGGAAAGCATTCCTCAAGAGCTTGAGTATGCAATAGATGAGCAAACGGCTTGCGGAAGCCGGGGCGTTGGACCAGGTATATTTTCTCATCAAGGCAAAGAGAAAATATAGCCGATTGTCTCATCTAAACCTCATTCGCTTTTCTTTCCTCTTTCTAGAAGCTCAGGTGCCGGACAGGCACTGAGTTGTCTTTTCCATCCCGGAGGAGCCTCAGAGGGCAGCCAATCTGGAGGAAGGTGAAATAACCTCCCTGGTTAGTGAATTGTTTGGCGAGGAACAGGACTCGACAGGTAATTCAGAACGGGATCCTATCATCCTTACGTCTACAAAATCTGAGACTCGCTTAGGGCTCAAAGAAGAGCTGCGTCAACGCTTGCTGTCAAAATTTGAGCTTAAGGGCGACCTTCTGAGTCTAGGCCCGCCAAAAATCAACAACGAGCTAAAGGCAGCCATCGGCAAGCAACAGTCTCTTTTAAAAAGAGACGAGTATCAGATCAACAGGCAAGTCCAGCTTGGAGCCTGCTTGAATGCTCTAGGTTCCAGTATAACCGACCTTCTGAAACTTCATCAAGCTGCTTTCCACGACGATCAGTTGAAAAATGTAATTTCTAGGTTAGCAGAGGGACTTCACCTTATGGCGGATTTACAGTTCCGTTTATCCCTAGCCAGACAGGCGTATATAAAACCGTGTCTGACTTTTGTTGGTAAATCGGCAGCCGATTCATCCAAGGTCGACGACTGGCTCTTTGGAGCTAATTTTGCAGAAGACTTGAAGGCACTTCAAACATGTGAGAAGACAGGCCGGTTAATATCAAGGTCTACCTTTGCCCAGCCAATGACAGTTAAAGCTAACAATCAACCAATACGGCAACACGCTCCCCAGCAGAAGCCGTCAAACTACAAAGCCCCTGTGCAACGGACCTCATCTTCGGCTCGCCGGACAGGGGCGAAGCGACCAACGAGCCACAGCCGAACTCGCCATTCCAGATCCCGGTCCCGAACGCGCCGTTAGTACAAGTAAGATCGGCAGGACGTTTGTCCTTGTTCCTTCATAAATGGAAGGAGATAACAAAAGACCCCGAGGTTCTTCGAGCCATTAAAGGTTACCACATTCCGTTTGCTTACCCCCCACCGCCCCGCGCGTATTTGCAAGAACCTAACTTCTTACCTGCTATGGCGGAATCATACGACAAGGAAATTTCGCGACTAATAGATAAAGGAGCTATAGTGGCTACGTCTCCATCTGAAAATCAATTTTTATCCAGTTTTTTCCTAATCAAAAAATCGTCAGGAGAAATGAGATTTATACTAAATTTTAAGGATCTCAATACCTTCCTTTGTCCACAGCATTTTCAGCTAGAAGACTGGCGTACAGTAGTCCAACTTATGATCCAGGAGTCCTGGATGAGTACAATTGATCTAGAAGACGCTTATCTGCTAGTCCCTGTAGCTCAGGAATATCGTCATTTTCTCCGTTTCAAATGGCGGAAGACAATCTACGAATTTACGTGTCTTCCTTTTGGCTTATCTACAGCCCCTTTCATTTTTACAAAAATTCTACGTCCGGTAGTTGCTTATTTAAGGGCAAGAGGATACTGTTCAGTTATTTATTTGAATGATCTCCTGATCACAGACGCCTCAAGGAAAGACTGTATAGACAATCTAGACGCCTCAATTGAATTGCTATCTTCGCTGGGACTCCTTATTAATTACTCTAGTCGTAACTGTCACCCACACAAAAGTGCAAATATCTAGGCTTCATCTTTGACTCAGTGCATCAATCTGTGACGATTCCCCCAGAGCGCCGCAGAAATTTATATAATTTGATATTAGATTTTTCAAAGAAAAAAGAATGCACAATTCGAGATTTCGCACGCATGCTCGGATCACTAATTTCGGTTTGTCCGGCGGTCCAATATGGCCCCTTTCATACCAGAGCATTTGAGAGAACCAAGTTTCTAGCTTTATCTAACTCTAATGACAACTACTCAGCCAAGATGCACATTCCAGATCATCTAAAAGAAGACTTTGATTGGTGGATGAAGATATTCTCAGATCCAGAACAGGCGAACTTTATCCGATCAGATGTAGCGATCTTAGAAATATTCTCCGATGCATCCCTATCAGGATGGGAAGCTTCTTGTGGTACTAGTCGTACCCATGGATGGTGGTCAGAAGAGGACAAAACTTTTCACATAAACTTTCTAGAACTTAAAGCCGTTTATTATGCCCTTCAGTGTTTCGCATCGGATCAGCGAGATTGCCAAATTCTCCTCAGGGTAGATAACACGACAGCTATCGCAAATATAAATCGTTTTGGATCCATCCAGTACCCGCATTTTTTATCAATGGCGAGACAGATCTGGTCCTGGTGCGAAAGTCGGAATATCATGATTTTTGCCTCATACATTGCTTCCGTTGATAACGTCATAGCTGATCGAGAATCCAGATTAATTAGTATAGACACAGAATGGTCCCTTTCAGCGGATGCCTTCCTTCGGATATTTTCCGAGTTTGGCCCTTTCGATATTGACCTCTTTGCCTCAATCATCAACGCAAAATGTACAAATTACGTATCTTGGTTTCCGGATCCAGGCGCTATTGCAATTGATGCATTTACATTATCATGGTCAAATGTAAAGTTTTTCGCTTTTCCCCCGTTCATTCTTTTGCCTCGTGTACTCAGGAAAATTCTGAACGATCAAGCAGGAGTTGTTGTCGTTCCCTGGTGGCCTTCTCAAGCGTGGTTTCCATTATTCCGCCGCCTCCTGATAGGAGACCCTCTAATTCTCAATCCAGCTTATAAACTCCTCTCTTCACCTTTCAGGCAGTTCCACCCAGCATGGAGGACACTTTCCCTGGCAGCGGGGCTCTTATCAGGCAGGCATTCACGACCCGAGGAGTGCCACCGGGAGCAATAGATACCACTATGGCATCTTTATCAGAGACAACTATCAAACAATATACTAAACCTCTTCGCAGTTGGTGGCTGTTTTGTAAAGCGGCATCTGCCTCTATATGGTCACCAACCCCGACACAGCTCCTCCAATTCCTAGCGCAGGAATTAAACCAAGCGAACTCTTACTCGCTAATTAATAACACCCGATCCGCAATATCTTTAATCTCAGACAACGAGATTGGAAACCATAAGTTAATTAAGCGATTCTGTAAGGGAGTAGGGGTTCTTAAACCCCCTCGTCCTCGATATGATTAAGTGTGGGACCCGGCCCCAGTCCTAGAAAAACTTGCGACTATATACCCGTATGACACATTACTTCTAGACGTAATCACAAAGAAGTTAGCCCTCCTCCTCGCTTTGGGTACAGGCCACAGAGTACAGACGCTCACGTCAATCAAAGTTTCACAAATCTCTATTGCAGATAAACTCATAATCAGGGTGCCAGATAAAATAAAAACATCTGCACCAGGTCGATCTCAACCCCTATTCATTTTTTCTCCATTTAGAGATAACGAAGCCTTGTGCATTTTTACTCTAATGAAAACCTATTTAGAAGCTACAAAAAGCTTTCAAGCATCTTCCTGTGACAAGTTATTTATCTCCTGGTCAAGGCCACATAAAGCAGTAGGCCATCAAACGGTTAGTCGATGGATAAGATCGAGCCTAGAAGAGTGTGGAGTGAGGTCTGATTTCTTTTCCGCACACGTCATGCTTCCACCTCATCTGCGGCACAGAAAGGGGTATCTTTAGAGACTATTAAACACGCGACAGGATGGACAGGTCAATCGCGAGTGTTCGCCTCCTTTTACAACCGTCCTCTAATAGACCCCGAAGAGTTTTCAAAAACAGTGTTAGCCCGATAAAATCACCCCATTGTTTCCTATGCGTTGCATTATATTATTGTAAGAGCTTACATGTTATTTAAGTCTTTTCATAAATTAAGGTTTATATCAAGAACATAATATTACGGTTTTTTATAACAAAAACACAATATTACAATTTAATAAAGTGCAAATCACCGGGATCTAAACAACTACATTATTGTCCATCCGGACGAGACACCCTAGGCATAATTGATAAATCAAACAAACTTGGCAAGTGAAGTTCTATTTGAATTATGCCGGGTATCTCGTCCGGATGGACTTCCCACGCTGCAACTAGGAGCCTTTCTCCCACCCGATAGATTTTTTTCAGGTGATTTGCAATTCTGAACTAATGAAGTTAGCGCCAGGAACGGCGCCGGTATCGGTGCACGGCGCAGAGTCACGTGACCTCTCTGCCTTTTTTGAAATTTTTAGGCAAATCTAAAACTGTTGGGCGTAGCGCACGCAGAGACATCACTACATTATTGTCCATCCGGACGAGACACCCGGCATAATTCAAATCGAACTTCACTTGCCAAGTTCGTTTGATTTATCAATTAAACGAGATTCGTTCTTCAAAATTTGGCATTAACAATATGCAATTTAATTATAGTATAGTATATTTAGTGTAACATTTACTCGAAGAGTATAATTTAAAAAATTGGTTTTTATTTTTTTTTATACATTCCACCAAATTAAAAAATCTGAAAAAAATAGTGAATATAATATGTCATATGACTTATTCACTAATTTTTTTTTAATAGTCAATATTTTAAATCAAGAAAAAATGCAATTTAAAAAATTCTAGATTTTTTAAAAACAGAATTTTCAGCAAAAAAAATTTAAAAAAAATTAAAATTTATGTATATGGATACACTTTATAATCATAAATCTTTTTTGTAACAGTTAATTTAGATGTAACAGAGAAAAAATATATTAATGAAAAATCACATTTCTTGCGATATCTCGAAGTTGTGGGAGTCTTTTGAAATAAAGCTTGGCACAATTGTTATTTTATCTGGGTGGATATTTTGCCCTATATAACTTGAAAACACAACCGCATGTTAATAAACGCTACAACACATATATTTTTTTGGTTTCAAAAATCATCATAAAAATTGGTATCGAAAAACATGAAATATTGCGAATATAATATAGGAAAATTAGAAATCGAACAGTATAATTCCAATAAGAGAATGATATTTCCAATCCAATAATTTATTAAGAAAGTTATATTTATATTTACGAAAAATAATTTATATTTACGAATCGTTTATAACACTAAAAAAGTCCACATTTAAAAAATCGCTATATTTATTCGTAATTTAAATAATGTCAACAACAAAAATATAAATATATGTGTCAATTACGTAAATATAATATTTGAATAATTAATAACAACGTATCCAGCATGGTGCTAAGAAGCCCATATTAGTATTGTATTAAATTTACTTAACTGAGATCAATAACTTTGATTATTTTTCGAGATGGAAGTGCTTTCGAAATTTCGAAAAGATTTCCACAGTTTAAGAAAAAATCAAAGAATAATATTATAAACATTTTCCATATTATTGTTTCTTATGCGATAGTTCATAATATAGATAGTTCATAATATAGATCAAGACAAATCTTATAAGTGTTGAGATAAATATAGTTGTTATTAGTCTTTTATTTCATACAATCTGTTTCATCATGCTAATTACTTCCACGTACCATCTACAGCGGAAACGATAAAAAACAATTCTGCATTGCCTGTGATGTAAGTCCCAGATAGGAAGTTTCCCGCATGTTGCAATTTGATAACAATACGTTGCTAAGTTGTCATCTTTTTTTAGAAAAATGGCCTTCAATTCTGATAAAAATATTGCTGGCAATGTATGCCGCGTATGCGACTTTATAACAAGTTATTGGAAATTTTATATTAATAAGTTTTGTAAGCTATTGTTTTTCAATTGCCTGGGAAAGAGTTTCCTTCCTGTTGCCTTTATGTTCTTCTGTATTAAAGAGATTAGCATTTCCATTAGCAGTTCCATAGCAACATGATTGCAAACAAAGGAAAATTTGTAGTAGTAAATATTTCTCTTTTTGTGCGAGAAATACATTGCTATTTGGGATCAATAATACGCGCAGAAATTGAAAGTACGCAATAAAATTTTATCTTTTATATAAAATCACGATTCCAATTTTGTAAGTTTGTAACGTAAAGGCTTAATAGGTTTTTTTTACAAATAATTCATTTATTTATAATATTTTTATTTCTGTTAAATTTTCTTTTAAACTGATGATTCGCTTCGCCTCCAATGTTAAAGCAAATCACACAATTACTTTTTCTTGATTTTTTTTGTTGTGCAATAAGAAATATCATAGTTCGGGGAAAATCTTATAAATGTTTATAAAATTTACTTAAAAAATTATTAAGCACTAAGAACTATTTTTGACTGGTATTAATTATTTCAATTACTGCTGTATTAATTATTTCAAGAGATATCATAGTTGTGTATTATTTTATTATATTTTAAATTTTATTTTTTTACTTATGATGAAAAAGTGACTCGATTTGTCTCGATCTACGAGTCAATAACAAAATTTTTAAATATAATGGAATTGAACTTTTTTAAATAAACTTTGCAAACCTGTATATGTCAAGCCACTTGAAAGCATCGCTGCGTGTAAAGTATCAGTTCGCAATCACTTGACGTAATTAAGACCAAAAATAAAAGTAAACAAAATTTTATTTGTTGATTTAACATTATTTAAAGAACAGGAAAGTATGTGTGAACTATAAACGTACGTATGGAAACTGCAGTAAAAAATTTTTGAATAGATGTAAATAATAAATTTAGAATAATAGAAAGAGAAAGAGAGAGAGAGAGAGAGAGAGAGAAACGCATTTATAAAATAATTAAAAAATCTAGAAGTACATACTTGTATAAAAATGTTGAAATGGCGAAGTTGTTCAAAGATTGACATGTATGCTCGTCAGCGGCAAGCGTATAAATGACTGACGTGGGAAGAAGTGATAGGCAACTTATAACGAAATAGTCGGTAGGAGGAGATGGCTGACAGAGTTGGAAATATTGTGACCATCAAAAGAAAAGAGTCTACAAACGATCAAAATCTGCCCCAAAACGGACACATTTGAAACCTATGCAGTTATCATGTTGAGAGGCCGCAAATAAATGAAAGAAAGCTTATTTATCAAGAAACCATCGGAAAACCTTTCAAAAATAATAAAATAAGTTTGAACGCTTTGTAAAAAGTTAAATCTGTTTCTAATAAACGATAGATTCAAAACTAATAGTGTAATTGTACGTAATACATGTTGGACCATTAAATACTGTAAGAATGAACTACCAGGAAGATCCACAAAAATAAATAAATAAATAAATATATATATATATATATATATATATATATATATATATATATAAGATGAGCATTATAAACCCCTTATGAATATATCTCGAAAAATACGCAAGATACGAAAAAATATTTCAGAGAGTAGTTGTAGGGTTTAAATATGTATATTTACTAATTTTATGAATTTGACCTTGGGTGACACACGTTTCTGAGAGCAGAACAAGATCACTGTGAAATTGTTAAACAAAACAACATATGTTTTTACAGCATATTTTTGTAATTCAAATTGAGACATTTTCAAAATATATTTTTACTCTAATAAAGTATATTTTTCTTTAAGTACATTTTGAGTTATAAATTTCCACGTGGTAACCTTGGGTAATCCTAATGCCAGACGGTAACATTCAAGTTTTATAATTAAAAAAAAACTTAATGTATGAAAAATTACTTTGTTCAAAAGTTTCAAAGCGACCTTGCTCTGACCTCGATAAAGCCATCTAAGGTTAAACTGATAAAATCAGTAAATAGACATATTTAAATCCTACAATTACTGTCTGAAACATTTCTTTGTATTTTGCGAATTTTTCGAAATATCCGCATAAAGCGATTAAAATACTAACTTTCTATATATACAGGGTGTTAACAAAAGCCATTCAGCATTTATATCGTACACACCATACTGAGTAAAAAGTCCTTAATAAATATAAGTCGAAAACTCAACCGTTTCTAAGATATAAACATTTTTGCACATTAGCATCATAAATGACTTATCCTGGCTTTTACGTGCTGCATGCAATATTTACCTTAGTGTTTATTACGCGCACCGATAATCAGTCGGTTGATGACAACAGGCGGTTATTGCGGATCTATACATAATTTGGTGATTATAAAGTAATAAAATATTATGCTAAAAATGTCAGTGTATTATTCTAATCAAAAAATGGCAGATATACTCTTAGATAAACATTGAATAGGACACGTACAAGCCAAAAAATCATTCATGACGCTAACACTTCTTGATCATTTATGAACATGTGATGTTTATAAATAATTATTTGTGATAGATTAGTTCAATAGTTGTCAAAAAGAAACACTGCTTGTTCTTCACTATGCACTTAAAATATTCTTTTTATAAATAAATACAAAGTTACAGTTTTTACTAATACTCACATATGTGAAACTATTACACAAATTAATTTAAATATACATATTGCTTCTTTCAATAACACATGTAAAATAATTTATGAAAAGGCCTTCTTTTGCTGTTTTTTCACATAAAATAAATTAGATGTTTTTTTATAATTTTTAAATCAAAAAAGCTTATGATACTTTATGTTACATGACAGCAACACAAAAATAGTTAAGTTTAAATTTGGAAAACACGTAGTGTTGCAATCATTGCTGCACTACATTTATCGGTGGAATAAAGTGTGATGCATCATAAGTTTTGATAATAAAAATATAGAATATCTTACAAAAATAGTATATTTAATAACTGAAGCGTTCCATTTGACTACATTGCGACTGACCACAGCCACTCAACGGCCAATGTTTAGAATTTGTTACTGCTATAACACTGTAAGTGGCTGCATTGTGATCAATCACAACGTAATCAAGACTTCTACCTTTAATAACAAAAATATCAAACCCAATAAATTTTCGTGCGATAGCATTGTTCCGTAAAGGAAGGCGATTTGATCATATTCGTGCAAAAATTTTTACTGACATGCTTTATACACTATTATATAGAAAAAGTAGTAATAAAATCACACAATATGTAATTCAAAATTAGAAGTAAATAGCTTTATGCAGTTATCAATGACGAGATATCATTTTGTGGAGGAGGGAATCTCATTTATCTACAAAACGATTTCCTACAGCTTCGTGTGGACACTATTGTACATAGTCATTGCACACACGACAATATTGCACAATGTATTACGCACATGAAAATATTGCACAAAGCGCATTGAACACGTGACAACATTGCTCACAGTGCTTTGCACTCACGACAGTACTATACACGTGACAATATTGCGTACAGCGCTTTGCATATACGACAATATTGCACACATGACAATATTGCGTTCACGGATGTGCTACAGCAACGCTTAGGAGCTACAAACTGTATGATATTGGACGTGAGATGCGTTGTATTGACGGCGAGTTATCTTTCACTTGTACATGCATCCTCTTTTTCATTTTTGCTTATTATGTTGCTATTTGATGCGTTTTGCAAAGTATGGCTGCAAATTACACATTATAGATTCTTATGATATAGAATATTTTAGAGAAACGTAATAAGTCTATAAGAAAAACGTTTTGACAAGCACACACGTCGTAAATTTTCTTTGATGTTTCATACAGAATGAAGAACATTTTACTTGCAACGCATTAGATTGCGTTCCCTTTATAAACGTAACACCGTTTCAGTAAATTAAGTGTATTTAATAAAGTAGTTAATTAAGCTGTGCACGTGCAAACGAAGAAATACAGTGGTCAATGATAAGAGTAATTAATACAATTAAAAAAATAAAATTATATTTTTCGTAAGTGGATAGATGCTTTTATATTGCTATTTATTTGTTTAAGTGTGTGTTTATGATACATTAAGGATTTTTTTAAAGCAAGTATTTACGGTTTCACAAATAAATTTAGCAGAGTAGTTATTTGTTAAAAGAATATCAGTAATAAACTCTATATTTTTTTCATGGAATTTTGGAGCTGATAAAAATGAACTGTCAACCATCCCCATCGTTGTTCCTCTTTTTTTGTGATAAGAGATATCCCGAAAAAAGTAAGGCATCCGCCTAAAAATGTAGGCAACAGTCAAAAACTTAAAAACTATTATTTTTAATAACGATGATATCCAAGAAGTTTATCTTGTCAACTTCTATTTCTGTCATAAATTGCATTTTAGGAAGAAAAGCGTTAAACATTATTAGAATGAAGTCAATCAATTTACTCGAAATTGTAATCACGACATCGTCAATGTATCTAAAGTAAAAAGATAGAGAAACTCCAATATTTTATAAGACTCTTGCTTAACTAGGTTATTTATAGGATAGTGGAGATCCCATTATTGTTAGGAGAAGAATAATTTATTCTTAAATGGGAAAACTCTTAAGACTAGAATAAAATAACTTTCGTGTTGTCTCATTAATTTCTTCATTTAGGTTAGACAATGGAAATTTATGCAAATTTTATAACATTTAGACTAGTACGATACACCACGAAGAGTTAACTAACAAGCCTGGTTTCCAAATTGTCCTAGCATACATCAGGGAGATGCTAGAACAATTCGGAAACCAGGCTAGTTGGTTCCCGACAATTAATCGCTAAGGTTTTAACATAACGGAATCTGTTAATTCTGTGAGTATGTTTGGTTTTTCTTTGTCATTTTCAAAATAAGCTTCTTCAGCATGCTTACATCTTTAGGTTGTTTATAAAGTTGACTGACGACTACTAGATAAGTGATAATCACCTCGACAAACTGAAAAACAAATTTACTTCATTTAATTTTTTTAATAACTATTATTTTCATTAAAATTCAAAAAGAGCTGATTCTACGAAAATTGTAATAAAATAAATAAATAATATATTTACCGTTGTGAACAAAGCATTGTTTATTTCAAAAAAATTGCAGGCTGTAAATGCTATTCGATTCTGTTGCAGTTGAATCGAAAAATCATTGATCTCTTTTGTAACACACTCTTGATCCAGGTTTCCACGCAATAAATTTTCCTTGATGTTGTACCTCAAATTGTGATTCCGACTGAACTCTTGTTGGCCACCTAAATCTTCCAGTAGAGGTCGCATTTCTAGATTCGATAGATTACTCGCCTCATGATTATCAAGATTCGCAGATTTGTAATTTAATATAATTATATATATAATTTTTCCAGTCCTGTTAGATTCTTGACATGCAAGCGTACAAACCCAGCAAATCAAATAGAATTGCGTGACATATGCAATGAAACAGAAATTCTGTAACAGTGTAAACTCGTAGTCTTTGTGGTCCATGTCATAAATGTAAACCTTGAATAGCACATCCAAAGCCACGGTAAAACAATTCGCTAAGCAGAAAAGGAGATGAAGACTATGAATGTCGTGCACCATGTTGACGAGATCACAAATATCTGTACAACAGAATTTACAATTCGACTATGATATCATCACAGTCTCTTCATAGATTGTATTAAATTATACGTATTAAGAGCAATATACATTTATATTATCAGATTATTTAACTTAATATGCGCAAAGCTTACCAGTATGTAATTTTCTGATGTTTCTAATCTTCAACGCGATCCATAATACATCAGATGACTTGTCTACCTGACCGATTAATTTATTTACTGTTTGAAATCTGCAATATAACACATAAACGATAACGTCGAAGACGAAGCTATTAATCAACGACTGGCATAACATGTAGTAAAGACGCAAATCTGACCCTCCAATCACGACAAGGTATCTTATATGTGTTTGAAAGCAATAATAATATAAAGAGGTAAAGATCAGTATTAAAGGATAGGGTGTGAACGTCGCGAATACTGCTAGCGCTACGACAATTTTTATAGATCGGTCATTCATTGATATTTCTTTCTTCATCTTCTGATCGAGTTCCTTTAATCTATCCATCAGTTCCAGCCACTTGTTGTACTGTCTAATTCCGTGATAAATGTAATAATAGGCTGATACGTAACACATCACTTTATTTAGGCAGTATACGTATTCAAATATGTCTAACTCATGAATGTAAGGGAAGATATCTGATGCTTCGTATATTACGCTAATGAAACACACAGTCATATGAATTATACGTATGATTATTGTTATAGCTTTGGGACACTTTCGCGGATGAGCAACACCGACACCTAGGAACCATGATGCGTATGATATTGGACGTAAGATGCGCTCCATCGACGGCGAGTTATCTTTTACTTGTACATGAATTTCCTTCTCCATTTTCGCTTCTTAAGCGAAAGCAACTGTATAACAAAGAAACGCGTTTTACAAAGTATAACTACTGACTACCAGAGTCTGGATCTTAGTTAGTTAGCGCTTTCGCCCACTCCGAGTAGTAGAACATGCTTAAGGAAATAGACCAATTTTCTTATAAATCTGGTTATGAAACTATAGAACTATACAAGAATATGTGCTTCCTGCTTCACGGCATACTAACGCGCGTGGCCTTGCCTCTCGCGACGCACGGTATTCGTAGTGGGGAAAAACGCTACGGAAATCCAGACTCTGCTGGAGAAGGACGGCGACTTTAGTGTGGTGAGTATGGAATACTCCACATTCGAGTTTTTTCCAGGTATGAAATTCCACACTTGGAATCCCGAAAAAAAAACAAAATTAAATAAATTTTTTTCTGAATTATATGTATACAGGGTGTTTGTTAAGGGGATGCTAAAGTCGTCCTTTTTTACCGACCGAACGTTAATTTTCGGGTATGCCGTTCTTCTAATTGCATTTACAGATTTAAAAATCCTTTTCCATAATTAAAGTATAGACAGTAATGTATAATGGACGCTATATAAAGATAATGAAAACAAAAAAAATTAGAAAATTATTCTCAATTTTTTTTGTTTTCTTTATCCTTATATAGCGTCCATTACACATTACTGTCTATACTTTAATTGTGGAAAAGGATTTTTAAATCTGTAAATGCAATTAGAAGAACGGCATGTCCAAAAATTAACGTTCGGTCGGTAAAAAAGGACGACTTTAGCATCACCTTAAGAGGATGCTATAGTGACCGAAGAACTTCCTCGACGTCGGCATTGCAGATTATTTTTCGAGGGAGACCAGGCTATCGCTCTTTGTCCAACGCATAGATCTGTCTTTGTTTTTCGATTATTTCGCCATCTGCGAAAAGACCTATCAACTACAGCCACTGCTCTTCTTGCCATCGTTTACGTGCGTTAAGCGAAATTTGGACACGTACAGCTGTTCACCTATTAAACTTTTTTGTTAGGTTGTCGACTGAAACGATACACAGTCAGTGTTGTTTGTTAGAGTTTTCTGAAGTTCGCCCTGGTCTCTTTTATACATACGAGCTACAGAACGTCAGTAAATAACAAAAATTAACCTTGGTTGACAGATCCACGAGTCGAAAATAAATGAATTTTTAACTTTTTGATCGATCATAAAATTTACCAGAGCAGACTTTGTTTTGGTGCGTACTTTTATTTTGCAAAAGGATTTTGTGATCTGTAAAGCCAATTCAAAAATTAATGAACACTGTAATGGTCGGTAATTTCCGTCAGTATAGCATCCTCTTAATGGTTGTCCTCACGTTTTACATAAAAGCATGTTTTACCGACTGCACTTGTTTTTATAAACGCTTCTTTCATGACGTAGAGCCTCGAGCAGTGTATGTACATTGCAATACCCATACTTGCAGGGTGCTTTCCAGCTACGACACAAGTCGACACTGTGTAACACAGTGTCCATTAGTGTAAGAGAGAAAATTTTAGTTGTCTTACTCACACTAATGGACACTGTGTTACACAGTGTCGACTTGTGTCGTAGCTGGAAAGCATCCTAAATCTAGTAGTCCAAGATGGGATGGAGCAAGTATCTATTGCAAAAAATTTCATCGATAGTGTAAAAGAGATGATAAACTTCATTCACGACTCTCCTAAGCGACTTGCACAATTTAAAAACCTTTAATCAGAAGATAGTCCTGCATTAATGCAATTTGTCCGACCAGATACAAATATTTAATTTAAATAACATATACTTTAATCTTTATTAGAGAGTATAGTATTCATATTTGCATTGTGTAGGATATATATTAGCATATAATAGTATCATATAGGAGAGACCGGGGCAAAACATCGATAATTAAACTTTAATTTTTTAATTAACTTTTGTTTTTCGTATTAAAATATAGCTAGCAAAACGTGTTTTTGTTACTATTTTAATTATGTAAAAGGATTTTGCGATCTGCAAAACCAATTAAAAGTTATCTATGCACAAAAATAAGCATGTATAAAAACCGGTCCAGCATCGCTTTAAGAAATCCATAATGTAACACTGGATGTTTTTAAAACGTTTTCAAGATATCCACAGATCTAAACTGGATGTTTTTAATCTGTCCAAAACGTCCAATATAAACATTTTAAGTATGTTTTTAAAACGTCACTGTGTTGTTTGGGTTCTTTTTTAAACATCAAAATAAATCGATTTTTGTAAAAGTAAATTTAATCGATAACGTTATTATTTTAAATGTACAAAAATATAAAAATACCTTCAACAAACCTAAATCAAACCAATACCAAAACGACCTTGATTTCTAAATCATTTTACCTAGTCAGAAATAATTCTTTATAAAGGGAAAAGGTAAATTATATTTTTGTTCTGGACGGGATGTTCTCGGAAAACAAAAATAGCTCCTTGAAACGATGTCGTTTTGATGTCGAATGAAAGTCAAAAATTTCTCGAAATTGGAATCAAAAATTCATCAAAATTAACGAAAATTTCGATAATATTTTACTTTTATTTTCTACATCTTAGCGACATTGTTTCGAGAAACTCGAACTATTTCGAACTATTTCTGCCTTGGAATGAATCAAACAAGGGTATTAATTATTAATTCCATGATGTGTATATATTGCTGTACTCGACAAGACGAGCACACAAAACACTCGCAAAAGGAAGAACAAACGCACGACACGAAATAATTAAACACTCTTTTATATAAAAGAACACTGACTTTAATCTAATAACTTTGTACAATAAAACCGTAGCGGAATAATCAGAATATCTCGTGACAGCTCCGCGTCTCGAAACAGAACAAAAGCCGGCCGCGCTTCTTTTATCAAATCGATCGATCTTCCTTCGGCCAGCTTCTCAAGCTCAGCCGAAAAGCGAGTATAACAATATATTTATGTATTATATGTAGAATAAAGACGGAATAAAGGCTAACCTTATTCGTTCATGATACAGACTGTGTGATTATTTTATATAACATTAAATACAAGTTTTAATTAGTTTTTAAGGAGAATGATTATTACAGTAAGATATGTTAAATGAGTCACAGATACCATTTGAAAAAATAGTCCAGTCTCGGACCAAACTATATTCTCCATATTTGTATTCAAGTGATATCGTATTTTCACTTCATAGTTACAGAATCGCGAATTTTCTTGTGAGATGAAGTGAACAATCTCACCTAAGTTGCAGAATTGACCCCAGATGCTGCTTTCCAATCAGCGTTTGTATTAGGGCATAAATTCCGCTCGCTGAAAACATCTTTTATCCTAAACAAGTAGGTTATACAAAATATCAAACTAAGTAAAGAATGCAAGAGCTATGCACTTGTATCTTGCTTGTTATCCATCCTTTACTTTTTCTCTACATTTACACTTCATGAAATAATCATTACGCCTTATATTTTCTACAGTAATCATTTTACGTAGATCGTGATACACGAACGAGCTACTTTTACATAAAAAAATTAATATAACTCACGACATTTTTGTTAATATTAACAATAAAAAACTGAAATCACAACATAATACTAATATAGCATGAAGGCACATAACAGAATAGTTGTGAGCAAACTATCTTTACATCTTCTACTTTTTTTCTTTTGCAGCGCAATATGTACATCCCAGCGCGGCGTAAATATCGACTTTACCCTCTATGTATAATATCATGTTGAAAAAATTAATGTTAACTACACGTTTTGCTATATATTTGCTACGCATTTATTGAATCAAAGAAAAATACGTTACGAATTTGCAGACATGTGATTGCTTATACATGTAGGAGGATGGTACAAGGGTAAACAGTTAGCATCATTAGTATGATCATATGACAATATGACAACAATATGACAACAATATGATAGCAATATGATAGCAAAAATAATTCGTTGATCCTCTTAAGGAACGTAATAAAAACATGACGGTAACAAAATCTGCATAATGATTTATGTATATTGCTGTGTATACGTCTTCAAATTATGAAAGTTTTTATTTATAGTTTGTTGTTCACAAAGTGTTGGCAATAACAAACTGTCACCCGCGAGCAGTATGCACTGTTAACAGATAAACGCCGCAAAATTTTTTGTAAATAAAAACCATACAATATACAATAAAAGGCATAGCGTTAAAAGAGTTTTGACAAGGAGAAAGTAACTCCAGTATTTTCGCCGCATCTAACAAAAACTTAATTAATTCAAGTCAATTTATTATATTTGAAAAAAATGAACTGTCACAATAAAAATTTTACTGTCTACTATTATATAAAAATTAAAAATTTATAATATTTCTTATTTTTGGAAAAAAAACTTTAAAAACCTTGCATTTTTGCTATATTTCAAAAGTGGAATCCAGTTACTCATGAATATATGACCATATGTGACATATGTATAAATATAGATTTTTCAAATATAGAGAGGTTCAAATATAGATTTTTCCGTATTTACCATTGTAGTATAACTGTTTCTGATGTGAATTTTCATATAGCATCAAAGTCACATGTAGACGCTTTCTTTTCTATTACATTTACATTTACGTTTTACATTTTTGATTAATTTTTACTTACAATATTGTTTAAAATTTAATGAAATGTGTTTCTTATTTATTATTGAAATATATTATATGATGACGCAAAGAAGAAATAATAATAAGTCATAAATGAGAATTTTAAGCAAGAATACGGAAATAAATCGTATAATAAAATGAGGGGATAGAAATTTATAAGGATAAGTACAAAAGGCAAAATATATATTACATTGCAAATAGATAAAATATTTTATAAGGACATAAAACGTTAACAAAGAATTAATAACTCAAATTAATATGCAGTGAATTATATTAAACGCAACTGTTGATCTAAAGGTAAAATACATTTATCAACAAGAAAAGCAAATTCTGTGGATCACAGGAAATCATCACAGGAATTCCGAGGAAGAGTTGCCGACATTTCGATGACGTGTCTTATTCATTTGATTGAGTATAAGGTCGTAACAATTCTTCTTCACATTCTTACCCCATAGAAAGTCAAGATGATTAAATTTCTTGTCCGCTATTAAAATTTTACTGGCGAGATTACCCAGCTCCCTGCTCAACTTATCCACATCCTAAAAAAATTATAATATAAAGAAAAATGTTTACAAAAATGTAAATCTCTAATTACATTAGATACTTTTATGCTAAGATCAATAGAAGAAACTCTAGATTTTTTTATAACTTGTCACAATTGAGCATCAAACTAGTAGCATTTTGATGCTTAGTATTAGAACATTAAATAAAAAAACTTTAATTGTCCTAAAGGAAGATAAATGATTCAAATATCAAAAATTAAGAAATATATTTAAGATATAAATAAGTCGCTCCATATAGAAAAAAACACGAACCTTAGTATTTGCTAACCAATCGTTTGCACTGTAATATAGATGAACTGGTGCTGTGATCTTGGGCAAATCATATTTTGGTGGAACAAGTGAGTGGTATTTTTCTAAATTGTCAAGCTCATAATCATATTGTTGGAACCTTCCCGCTGAGATCATCATTCCTATTAATAGAGTTTGGTGGTGTTATTATGGAACATGGTTTGAGAATTTAAAATATAATGTATATCGCAGGTAGATTTTTATAATGCATATGACAAAGATCGAACATTTACAATTACTTTGCTGGTGGACGCTAAAAATTGTTTATGGCTGGTATTCAGTCTATTCTTATTTCAATACCATCTTAAATAATGCCTTAAGATGCTAATACAGCTTTGTGATTGATTAATTAGATTTTAAGATAATATTGTTCTAAATAAAAAAATTGACTAAATACTGGTTATGTAATAAAAATATTTAATATTTAATTAAATTGATTGGACGTCCAAATATGTGGGTTATTCAATAAGTTTTAATCTTGAACACGAAGATAATATTACTGATCGATCATGGTTGTAAAATGTGTTAGTTTCATTTTTTAAATAGTTGCTTTTAAATTTTTATATGCGTCATTTATAAACAGAATCTTGTAGTCATCACTAATTTTCATAACATTTTATAAGTGTGTAGTATTTACTACAGTAAAGCCGTAAGTTGCAGTATTTTTAATTATTTACTACAAACGTTATTTTTGTAAAAATTATAAGAAATTTTAAATTCTTTTCTCTTCTATTATTAATAAAATTAAAATTTTTCATGAACACAAAAAATGTATTAGGATTGTACATGTATGCATATAAACTAACAAAAAAATGTGCAAACTATTGTTTTCTATCGTCATTACATGCGTTTATTTATACATAATTTATATAAATATTTTTTTATAAAGTCAACACATTACGAAATCTTTCAACGACTATATCTCGGAAACTATTCATCGGACAAGGCTAAAAAAATCGTCTTAAAGACAATTTTATAAGTTTTAACTGTTCCTACATTTTTTGCCTTAGACAAATAAGAAATAATACTCTTATAAATACGTACTTAGAAACATATAGTAAAAGTTTTTCAACTGTATATCAGTAATTATTAGCCGTATATCAAATCAATAACCAAAATGGTGAAAATTTAATAACTTTTTGTTTTGATAATAGCTATTTTAGGCACAGGAGTAGTCGTATATAAGATATTTCCAATATATTTGCGATGAAATATTTCATTCAATGCAAATTCAAATGTTTTTAAAAATATCACCGAAACTATTAATCGTGTAATTTTAAATAAAAAATCATTTTGCAGATAATTTGTACACTCTTTTGATTTCTTTTTATACGTTTTGTACGTAGAAGTAGCCAAATGAAATATACTCAAAAAAAGAACAAATTGTAACAAAAATAAGGAATTTTTGTAAAAATCTAATTCACAATCAGTAACTATATTGGTCGTACAAGATTTGTAAAAAAAAAACTAAATTATGAAGAACTTTATTAGCTTTATTTTTTATTTAAATGTTAATTTTTATAAAATAAATTTAAAAGATAAACAAAAAATTAACTTTTTAAAAATAGCGCAATCCGCCATGACTCTACAAATGGGGTCATTTGGTATACATGTTTGTAAATATTACAAGCCTTTATACAAAAATTCAGCTTTTCAGCAATTATTTCACTTATTTTGTCAAAAACTTATTTCGTCAAAAACTTATTTCGTTGGCCTAATTTTATTGGGTTACACACAGTTCTCCTCTTGTTTGATATCTTTATAGTAGTATTATTTATGACACTATAACACGTCTGTCTAATTTACGGTCACATATCAGTAAAGTGTCATAACAATCATATAAGGTCAAAATGACGCCAATTGACTTTAAACGTTTGTCCTGCCTTAACTATTGATTAATTAAAGTAAAATAATTATTAAACGTTTTTCAAATAATGTAAAATGTAAATTAGTTTCATGGTACATTAAATCTTAAATCGAACATAGCAAAACGTTATTCAACTAAAAGAAACGTAAAAAATAACTCTTTTTACTTAAAAAATCATAATTTTTTTTATTTTTAATGTTGTTTTAAGAAAATTTTTAGGGTATACTTTTCAGATATAGTATTTAAAAAAAAAATTATTTGTGTCATAGGGCATATTTAAAAAAAAAATATTTATTTTAAAGTATAAAAAAGTAATTTTCGAGAAAATAGATTGACACTAAGCAGCGCCTTCGCCTAGGCAAAACTTAAAACTGTCGATATACAGGGTGATTCAGAACGACCCATGTGTCCCAGTAAAGACATATTCTTGAATAAATTCTGAGACGATTTTTCCTGTACGAAAATTTTGTCCGACGCTTACTTTTTGAATAATAAAAGGATAAAGTTAGCGAATCACGGGCCGTGTACACATGGTAGACAAAGGCGCCGCAACTCACCGTCCGACACGAGTAAGCGCCCGCGTCGGACGGTGAGTTGCGGCGCCTTTGTCTACCATGTGTACACGGCCCGTGATTCGCTAACTTTATCCTTTTATTATTCAAAAAGTAAGCGTCGGACAAAATTTTCGTACAGGAAAAATCGTCTCAGAATTTATTCAAGAATATGTCTTTATCGGGACACATGGGTCGTTCTGAATCGCCCTGTATAGCAGAGAGAGAAATCGAATATTTAAATAATAACCTAGAAAAAACTTAGCCAAAACTTTTGTTGGCATCAAATAGACTCCAGTAACTGTTAAGTGTTAGTATAAGTTTATTAATATAAACTTACCAGACTTGACGAGTTGTCCATAGTGTAGTAATTGCTTCACAGATGCACTAGTAGGATAATGTCCTAAGATTGCCGGTAAACGTTCCTAATAACAATGTAAACATAAATATAATAAATAATAACAGTTAAGATAATAATATTACAAATAAGTATTTAATTAAAATTACTAATTTTTAGTTAATGCCTGAATATGACGATATAATATCTATTGTACAATTATTTTATTCATATAGTTGAAAGTACTGTAAGTCTTGGTCTACAATAGGTGTAGTAAATCTTAAATCGTAGTAAAATAAAATTTTTACAGCTTTAATACAGATTAAGTTAATAAGAATAATAAGATCTGTTAAAAAATAAAAAAATAAAAACTTTTAACTTAGGGATTAATCATATTTTATTTCTGATATGAGTAGCATTCTGCCGTCATTTTTGGAGCATCAGAAAACTTTTTTTATATGCTGATTACATTTATCTTATTTATGAGGACGCATCTTAAGATATTTATACAACTATTTTCAATCTTAAAATTTCGTCAATATGCAGACAATATGCTGACATTTGTCTGTCTCAGTTATATTTTGGGGTTATACAGCCCCAATTTAATGCCATAATAATTTTATAGCTAAATTAAAAATAGCTACATCGCGTCTAAATACACATATTTAGCGCCAAATCTGGCGAAACGTCGTCTCCCTGTCTTTGGGCGCTATTTAGTTTTCCCTTCTCGCTCCCGAATAGAAAGAAAGAAGGCGATTTAGTGCCTAGATTGGCCCATGATGCAATTTCCACATGGGATATTTGAGTCTTATTTAAGATTATCTTAAGTACCATTTTAAGATAATATCAAAGTATTAGCATCTTATTAAGTCATTACTTAAGATGGTCTTGAAATAAGGATGACCGGCCTTACACACCTAATTTAATATGAAAAGTTTATACTAAAATTTAACCGTATGTGTGCGTGTAATATTGGTGTAGTAATGATATACTGATATTTCATAAATTATATGTATGTATTATAAGTCGTATGTGTGTCGTTGTTTAGTTGATAAAACTCACGACTTCATCATTCCCTTAAGGTGAATGCTGAATTGGTCACGATACGTATTTATTTTCAGATATCTCTTAGGGCTCGTGACTCCTCAGGCCGAAAACTCCGCGTTGACTGTAGCGACATTCCGTCGCGGACAAAATTAGAACTAATAGACGTGAAACGTGACAGATTGACGATGAGATGTTGTGTATGTCATTATTATGTGTTTCATTGTGAAAATATGACTTGTTTCGTATTTAACAAATTCGTAAAAATGGACCGCGAGTAAAGTTTCTTTGAATTTTATACATAAAAATACATTTTTCACTCTTTTCAATAACTATCTGTGTGTTTTCCTGTCTAAATATCACTTTACGTCCTTTTTACGACTATTTACTGACTGCTAGGCAAAAAAAAGATAGTCGTAACTGATATTTAGAAGTGTTTTAAAACCGTATAATTAGTCTGTTTTATCCAAATTGGCCTTATTTACAAATGGCATGATTGACAAAATTATGTGTTTTCCTGTTTCAATAGCTTCACTTTACATACTTTTCACGACTATTTACTGACTGCTAGGCAAAAAAGAATAGTCGTGACCGATATTTAGAAGTGTTTTAAAGCCATCTGCTTATTCTGTTTTATCGAAGTTGGTTTTATTTACAAATGGCATGTTTGATAAAATTACGTGTCATTTCACGGAATTTCTCGCTTCTGACGTCACGACTTCAATATGGCCGCGGCGAGTACTCAGGAGCCTCAATTAACAATCTCTCTATAAGCATATAATACGACGTCTCTTAAGCTGACATAGACAATGAAACACAATCGAATAAAACACAAATAAAAATTTGTTGTTAATATGTTGCTCAATTCCAGATTTTGTTGCTCCAGCCGATTCGAAGAAAATAGTGGTTGTGCTGACTTAAGATTAAAGCTTACACAGCCATTTAAAGAAATAAAAAAGAATAAAAAATTTATACAGATTTTTTTTTACTAATTTGTTGCTAATTAGTTGTTAATTAGTTATTTGTCACTAATTTGTTGCTCAATTTCCAATTGTGGTGCTCCACCCCCAACTCTTGAAAAATGATTCCTAACAGACATACGTTTAGCAAAATATAATAAAATTGATAAATAATGAGATATTAATTGATTACGATTTCCCGAATTTGTTTTTCATGATTTTCAACAAATCCGATATTTTTGCTCCCTCAATCCTCCAAATAAATAACAAAATTGGATTTGTTGAAAATCACGAGCAACAAAATCAAGAAAATGTAATCAGTCGAGATATCTTAACTACTTGCAATTTTCAAATGTTGTACTGACGTAGGGCAGCTAGGGGTAGCTTTTGAAAAATCGAGGGTGAAGCACCAAAATTGAATTTGATGAAAATCGCGAGCAACATATTCGGGGAATCGTAATCAGTCGAGATATCTCATTAATTATCAATTTTATTGTATTGTGCTAATGTATGACTGTTTGGGGTCATTTTTCAGGGGTTGAGAGTGGAGCAACAAAATTGGAAATTGAGCAACTAATTAGCAACAAATTAGTAGAAAAAGAATTTATATCATTTAAAGATTTATTTTTTTAATTTTTTTAAATAGTTGTGCTAGCTTTAATCTTAAGTCAGCACAGTCACTTTTTTCTCCGAATCGGCTGGAGCAACAAAATCCGAAATTGAACAACAAATTAACAACAAAGAAACAACAAATTTCTATTTGTGTTTCATTCAATTGTGCTGCATTGGCTGTGTCAGCTTAATAGACGTCGTACCATGCACTTATGGGGAAGATTTTTGAATTAATTTGGAAAATGAAAATGTCGCAACATAACTTTATCATATACCATTGAATTCGTAATAAAATAAGCTTATTTTGCTTATAAAAAAATAAAGATTTTTTAAAAAAAAGTAGGTGGTGGGAAACAGTATAAAAAAAATTTTTAAAAAGTTTTTTAATCACTGTTATAAAATACTCTTCAAGCCATTTAACTTTTAATTAGAACATTTTTCTCTATCTCTTATAGTTTTGATGATATTACACTTCGGAAAAAAAACCGATCTTTTTCAAAGGGGTGATTCACCCCTTAAAAGTGAAAACGGGCACGCATATAAAAAAAATAATAAAAATATTACTTATTTTTATTTGTACTACAACATCTTAAAAATTCGTCAAAATCGGAGAGAGACACCTCGAGACCTTTCCTTGTTAGAAGCTTTATAGAAGCTTTAGAGAAGAAGACATTGTGTGTATGAAATAAGTAGCTAACGAGGTGTAAGTTAAATCGAAGAACAATACGGCGCTTGCAGAATAATCCTTGATGCTTTAATATAAAAGATATAAGTGCATGAAAATTGTTTATGTAATTGTCACGTGTATTGGTGCAAAAAGCAGAAATTGGGTTTATTTTAGTTCAGAGATTTTGCATTAGAGGCGCTGAAGTCAAAAAGACAAAAACAGATGAGTGTGTTTGACAAAGTGTGCTAGCCTATTTCCCTTACTCTTTGCTTCGCGCGCGACCCAAAGTTCGTCAAAGAAAAATCTATAGCAATCTGCAGTACCGATGTCGAGTGAGTTTCACCGTCAATCCAGCATCGCCTTAAAAGGATGTTGGCGACATTAGTTTTACCGATTGAAATAATTTATGTATGCGTGCGATATTAATATTACTATAGTAGCAAACATCAACATATCTCTAAAAATTTCTATATCAATGCACGTAGAGGGAAAAGTAGGTAAATTGCACGCACCTAAAGGAAATTTACCGCAGTGAAGTAATTTTTAAAGTTGAAATCGAGTAAAGAAATAGAAAATACGAGTACAGAAATAGAAACTTTAAACATTTTTTTATCATTATGTATTGTCATATTGAACAATTTTTTATTTGGTAATGCTATATTCAGCAAAAAGAGGCAAGTGGATAAAAAAAAATTTCTCGCGTTTTAGGTAATTGTACGCACGGTTGGACGTAGAGGAAAAATGAGGTTATAGTCCATTCTTTTAGCTGCACTACACTGCACTACACTGTACTAGTGACACTATGGTTGTAGTCTCACATGGTCACGCCTTTCAAGATGGATGCGTAAAATTGTCCACGGCGGACTTGATTTAATAGAAAAACAATTACTCGATGACTATTTAATTAAATTTAATAAACAATAGCTCAGAGAACGCAGGAAAAAACTTTTATTAGGCATAAGAAGATGAAATGAATAAAATAAAAATACGGACTTATTGCCTTATTTTCTGAACGCCGAAATCGCAACAAAAATCATGATTTTACTTCTTCTTATCTTTTCAATTAACTATGTTTTTAAATGATAACGTATGGTTCTACATTTAAAAAATACCTTCAGCCTACAAATATCGTCGTGATATAATCTCTATTCATCGGGAAGATACCAAATCACGAAGCATACAATTACCCAGTGCGTACAATAATCCTACTTTTCCCTACGCACATACTCGTATGTGCACAAATTTTCAAACAAAGTTTTCTCTTATACTGAAGTTCACAATTCGTTTCTAAAAACACACTATTGTTCCTTTTTGCTTTTCAGTGGGAATTATACTTGTTTTATATGTATAAAGTATAAAACTTTTATATAAAGCAGTTGTGTTACCACGAGGTGATATGAGATGTTGATAACAAAACTATCAATAACAATTGTTATTAAAAATTTTTTAATTTTTCTATTTTCTTCATTTTTTTGTATCAATTTAATTCTACCATGCGTTATTGTTTATACTTTAACTATGGAAAAAAATTTATAATTTTGAGTGATTAATATAAAGATTACTTTATGTGAAAAACATCAAATTCAATTGGTAGAGCAAAGCTGTCGCCAGCATTCCCTTAAAAGTATGTGTAAAGAATTATATGTGCTTATAAATAAATATGCATTAAAGGCATACCGAATCAAATTGCTCAGGACTGAATCCAGCGAACAGGAATAACGTATTCTTGCATATCGG
Source organism: Solenopsis invicta (assembly GCF_016802725.1). Taxonomy (NCBI): domain Eukaryota; kingdom Metazoa; phylum Arthropoda; class Insecta; order Hymenoptera; family Formicidae; genus Solenopsis; species Solenopsis invicta. The sequence goes on from NC_052668.1 coordinate 27,704,977, forward strand.
TTGGGTAATAACTTTACTGGCGCATACCGATTGTGCAATTTGATTACTTAATTTGCTCTTAAGATTGAATTCGTACACGCCAAAGTGGTTCGCAATCTGCAATAGTACATTCAAAATTTAAATTATTAAATTCCGAAGAATTATTTGAGATCGAAAAATCAATGTTTTTTTAACATAAAAGTGACGTACCTCTCCAACATCGGTGATCTGTGCCAGCAGTTGTAAAAGAGGGCTCTTCATCCTGCCGCAGTAAGCGATCGGAGCCATAGCGTACATCTCTAGGATATACTTTTGATATTCGGGGCGTTGCGTTGACATGACGAAGAAAGTGGTGGTACCTTGGCTATGTCCTATGTAGAACATTTTTTTACGGCCAGTGGTTTTCACAATATAGTCTATGTTCGCTGGAAGATCAAGCGTACCGATCTCGTGCCAACTATATAAGCAACCAGAATATACATAAATTATGTTTAACTAAAAAAAAGGCAAAGCAATGAAACTCGAAGAACATTTTTATTGTATACAGTTTTTAAACATATAACGTGCTTTTACGCATAACGATCTTTTAATTCTTTATTTATTATATTTTTATCTGTAAAGATAGAGATATTAATCTGCTCACAGAGGCTTGAGTATTTATCACAGTCAAGTAATCGAAGATAATTAATTAAACCTTTTTTCTAATGAGATATGACAGATTGTTAAAACAATTGTTATTTCAATATAAATACTGATCAAAATTTAAAAGATCAAAGTTTTTCTCTCGAATTAGTCTTTTTATTTATTTATTCAAAAACATGAAAGCTAATAAAGAAACATTTTGAGTTGAAAATTGTAAAAATTGTAAAAATTAAAAGTTATTATTTGGCAGCACAAACCGTTGTGCTTAATATAAATCTTCTGGTCTTATATTTTAATTTAGTCAGTTTGATATAACATAGCGTAAAGTTGGTATGTACGCCGCAGCAGTCAGAAAAAATATAAAGAATGAAGACAGTTTTCTCATATCTACTTTGTTATGTTCCTTTATGTTATATTAATATTATGTTGTAATTAAATTTCTTTAGTAATATTGACGAAAATATCGTGAATTGAATTTATTTTTTTATGTAGAAGTAGCGCCATTGTGTATTACCATCTACGTAAAATAATTACTGTAGGAAATATAAAAGGCATGATTATTTCATGATATGTAAATGTAGTGCGATAGTAAAAGATGGATTATAAACAAGATACAAGTGCATATCTCTTGTATTTCTTATTTAGTTTGATATCTTATACGAGTATATCCCACTTGTTTAAGATATACGGCACTTGCAGCGAGCCGGATTTATGCCGTAATACAGACGCTGCGTAATTGAAAAGCAGCACTTGCCTCTATATTGAGAATACAATGTGTATATATCTGCACTTTGTTGATGTCTGTGTATACTAATTTTTTCAATATTGCATTATTATTACTTTATGTGTATACACACACACACATACACACACACACACACACACACACACACACACACTGTTGTTATTCCATAATAATCTTTGTAAACACATTTTGTTAGTCATTATGTTACTTTATATTATATTTGTAAATGTTATTTGTAAATTATCGATGCGCCGTGTACCTTACATATGAGTAGTCGTAAATCCCGTCACTTTTTTTATATGACAAAAATGTAAGAGTTTTTTTTAAATTTCTTTTTCAAGTATAAGAAAAGAACACACATATACACGTAGAGGTATACATATATCAATTTTTACCTGAAATTCCAGTATTTCTTTTTCGAGATTGATTTATTTATGTGTTTACGAGAATACGTAGTGCCACGCGGGTTAGCGATCCACACATCGTACCCTGCATCCGCCAGAATAAACGCTAAAAAGCAATATCAGAATGTACAAATAACAAAGATAAATATTATTCAATACTGACGCTGAAGCAAATGAAAGTTGATAAACATTTGATAAACATCTACATTTCACACAATTATATCTTTTTTCTGAATTAACCTTTAACGCTCCGTGGATTCCGTTATAGAGCCATCCGTCATTTGTTTCGTAAACGTGAGGAGCGCTAAGGGTTAATCCAAATACAATATAAAAAAATTCAAATTTGAATTCTAAAATAATATAAGAATCATTTTAATGCAATCAATAAAACATATATATAAAAAAAGTGTTTCAATATCTTTTAATGTTTGATTTGGAATAAAAATAAATTTATGCATACGCACGAAATTATTAATTCATGACTAATGATTATTAAAACAAAAAAAGTTTCTTGATTCTTTATCTTAAAAAAGCAACTTGACACTTAAATATAATTGTATGAATATGATTGTATGTTCATTCACCAATATTTCTCCTCATTTGAAAAGGAGTAAGAGAGACCGGGGCTATTCGAAACACATGTTTGAATATATCATGTCATTTGAATGTATTTTAAACAATTTGTGTCTACTTTTTGCTGTGTGATGTTTATTTTTGTAGACCATACGCTATAAAGCGCAAGGTTGACGACGAAGCTACTTGAAACACTGAACGTCGAATCGTCGATCTAATGATTTTTTCTTCTATTTACATTCTATGAACAAAAAAACAAAATTTAATACTCAACAGATGTAATTACACAAAATACAAATAGTCTCTGACTTGTTTCGAAAACACTGAAACAATAAAATTTTCTACTGTACGTTTGTTTTCTTTTTTATTGTATGTAACTTTTTTAAATAATACTATAAATTTTTTTTTGTAATACAATAAAGTCTTAACAACAGCTTTTTTACATTTTTTAAATTAAAACACAAATTCTAGAATATTCCTGGGCTAAATTCAAATTACCTCCGACTAAGGGATATTCAAAATATTTGACACTGTTCGACATTTTTATATGTAGTTCAAAGTAAGTACATTTCCATGTTCTATCTATAACGGCATTATAAAGGGAAAGATTCAACCTTTCAAACCGTCCAACTTTCTTTTAATGAATACTGTATGTAATACTGTTAGTATTCATTAAAAGAAAGTTGGACGGTTCTACTGATTGTGTGTCCAAAGATTATAATAATGTGTAAATTTAAGTGTTGAAGTGTTTTGAAAGTACCAATTGGTGAATTGCAACATTGAGCTGCAATGCTTAACGAACCTTGGAAAAAATATTTTTATACATATAATTACATATAATTATACAATAAAATAAGCATAATTATATATAACTATATAAAAAATATGTACAATTATAATACACATGGTGTCCATTTTAAAGTACCAACTCAAATATCTCAGAAATACTGCGTTAAATCGAATTACGTTTCAGACAAAAATTTTATAACTTTGAGGAGGAAAGTTACAATATATGTATATTGTATATGCTGTAAATATCAAATCTCATAATTTGGAAAATATTTATCTCAAGGTAAACTAGAATATATAAAAAGCATGGGAAGTTTTATTAAAAAATGCAAAGTAACCTTATCATGATTTTAACAACGCCACTCAAGGTGATATCAATGACATTTTATATACCTCTTAGAGTCATAAAACTTTTGCCTGAAACATTTTTCGATTTAACGTAGGGTTTTTGAGATTTCTAAGTGGATCCTTTAAAATAGAAAATTCTTTATATTAAAGGATATATAATTATACATATTTTATATATAATTATGCTTATTCCATATATTATTATATATAAAAATTTTCTTCCTGAAATTGATTGGACACTGTAGCCCAATGACGCATCTGCCATTTTAGTACCTTCGGAAAACTTGAACACTTAAATTCATACATTATCTATTATAATTCTTGGACTTATGTTAAAAGAGTATATTCTGAAAGTTTAAAGCTTTAATTTTAACTGTGACAAATTCCGCTACTTTGGCATACTCCTTTAATGTTTAAACTATTTAACAATAAGTCATTGTTCCTTTACCTAAACTTCGGTTGCCAGTAATAGTATAACAAGACGAGTCGCACAGAATGCCGGGCACTACAAACGCAACAGGTTTATTCGAATCGGTACACTTTATTGGTCCTGTTATTCGATGGAGTTCCAAAATGTAACCATCAGAAGTTATCACTTTGTGCAGCTCACCTTTATATCCATATTTGCTTATTAGTTGCATCTGTAGAATAGAACGACTGCTTTAAATTCAAATTCGTTTATATTGCATTGTAGAATTAAATATGATTGGCAAAAAATAAAAAAAAATCTATTATCAATGTGATTAATATTAAACTTATAATAATTTATTAGTTGTCACGTGACGACTTGCGTTTGTCATCCGTCAAAAGAGCCGCATGGCTCGACCGCGGAGGCGCGACACAGACATTGCGCCCTTCCAGCTCTCTTGGAAGAACACTGAAAAAACAAGACTGGTAATAACTACCAAAATATGTAGTGAAGTAGTATCAATTAAATATTTGATTATTGTAACAAAAAATGATTATACTTTTCTGAATATTTATTAACTTATACCAGATTTGATAATACTAAATATTAAAAAAAAAAAATTATTTTTAGTTATATTTACAAAATATTTAACTGATACTATTTCACTATATATTTGGTAGTTATAACCAGACTTTTTTTTAATGCAGGCACGATTCCTTCGGCGTGATTTTTATGTGTGTCATTTTGCTTTTCTTTTTGTGTACTAAAGTTACGAAAAGAGCGCCAGAAACGAGCGGAAAAAAGAGTCGACGGCCGCGATGATCACTTTGCTGTACAATTTTGACGTCTTGACTCTGCTCGGAAACAAGAAGACGAAAACTACCCGCTGAGGGATCAACGAAGCAGGATGCTTAGAACGCGATGGACTCGCCCTAATTGCTTTATCGTTTTCCGCGAAACAAATGCACCCTTTTATCAGAAAATTTGTTTGCAGGAACAGCAAAAATATCGGTCCTTTAAAAGCAATATAAGAAAAGTGCCGCACCGACCATCGTACGAAAGGGGACGAGCATGTCCATCGGCAATAAGAAAACCCCGTGATCATTGAGGGATGAAGGATAATTAGGATAAGTAGGATAAGTAGCATCATCGCAAACCTCCCAGGATCAACGATCGATGATCACTTGAACCAATTTTTGAACGCTTTTCATGCTGCACAAAGCTTTCATAAGCAGTATCATTTAAATGACGAAAAAGTAAAAAAAAAAAAAATACTTTTTACAATGAAAATATTTAATGTTTAGAGTGACATCTTGGATATCGTGGCAAATTACAGAAATCTAAATAAAACCTAAATCCAAACTAAGGATTGACATTTTATTGCAAAATAATTTTACAGCAGTGAATTTTAACTCTTACCCAATCAGCACACAATATTTAAAAAATGTTTCTAAAAACATTTAAAAAACATTTTTAAAAACATTTATAAAAAAGTTAAAAATGTAAATAATACAGGACTAACTCTTTTTCATTACAAAAATGTTTATTTTAACGTCTAAAAGAATGTTCCGCACCGACCATCGTACGAAAGGGGACGAGCATGTCCATCGGCAATAAGAAAACCCCGTGATCATTGAGGGATGAAGGATAATTAGGATAAGTAGGATAAGTAGCATCATCGCAAACCTCCCAGGATCAACGATCGATGATCACTTGAACCAATTTTTGAACGCTTTTCATGCTGCACAAAGCTTTCATAAGCAGTATCATTTAAATGACGAAAAAGTAAAAAAAAAAAAAATACTTTTTACAATGAAAATATTTAATGTTTAGAGTGACATCTTGGATATCGTGGCAAATTACAGAAATCTAAATAAAACCTAAATCCAAACTAAGGATTGACATTTTATTGCAAAATAATTTTACAGCAGTGAATTTTAACTCTTACCCAATCAGCACACAATATTTAAAAAATGTTTCTAAAAACATTTAAAAAACATTTTTAAAAACATTTATAAAAAAGTTAAAAATGTAAATAATACAGGACTAACTCTTTTTCATTACAAAAATGTTTATTTTAACGTCTAAAAGAATGTTTTTAAAATATTATAAAAACGTTTTTTAAACATTTAAAGAAAATGTTTGTTAAACGTTAAAGAAATGTTTCTTTTAACAAAGCATAAATGAGCAAAACAATATTTAAAAAAAAAATATTTTAAAAACTTTTGCAATAAAAAAATTTTTTAAAAACGTTAAAATTAGTGAATTCATGCCTTTTTTACATTAAATAAAATTTTTTTTTAATATTGAGATTTTATTTTAAGAATTTTTTTTCGGAAATTTCCACGCGGTCATCCATCCAAGTTGCGACCCCGATGAACGTTACTTGATCTCTATGATCGTTGCAAACTGATCCCTCGTGATGATCTGTAAACACTTTGTGCTAAGATATGTACATCACTGATAGATCAGGTCAATACATGTTATCGAAAAGACAAAAAACCCAGCAAACACAGTTGCATAACAGCAATGTTAATAGAATAAAATCGGAAGTAACATACAATATAACATGCGCGTTACATGTAATGTCCATGTTAGTTATAATTTCCTCACTCACAAAAAAAATAACAGTTACATAACAGTTATATTATATTTGTTATACAGGAGTCATATTAATAATTCAGTTTTATAACAGTTATATTATTAAAATAAAATGTTTGTTATATAAACCTAATAAACGGTAGTTATATGACTGTTATAAGTTATGATGTAATATCAAGAATTCAATTTTACATAACTATAATATTGCTAGAATGTAAAAATTTGTTATGTAACGTGACACGCACAAGTTATATAACTATTATTTTCTGTGCTTGCTGGGAATATATAATTAATATATATTATTTATATAAATATATATAATTAAGTTAATTTTTTACTGATGTTATTAAAACATTTGTTTAACAAATTTTGAAATTAATAATAATTGAAAAATAAATAACTTAAATGTTAAATAAATAATAAATAAACATAGTTTTATAGAGATGAAAAATAAATTAAAATATTAATATTGAATAAACATTAAATAAATATTAAATAAATATTTAAAAATGTTTACTAAAATTATTTTTTCAATTAAATAATTCACGAAAAATAAATACTTAAACAATATTAAATTAACGTTTAAAAAAACTGGTAATTGTGCACAATAGGGGGCTCAGCTCCAATCATATTGACCTTGACATATGTTATAGAGGCAAGGATACTGAACAACTTTTCCTTATAAACTAATTGGCGCTCTTGTCTACTTTTTGAGATATACTTAGAGAAAGAAGAAACAATTTTTCTTAATTATTTCAGAAAATATTTATTTTACAAAAAAATGTGTTAAACAAAAAATGAAGCTTGTGATAAGTTTTACAAATAAGATTTTTTACATATTTTACCTAACTCCAATTTTAGAAGTTATAATCAAAAAACCATTTTAAAAAAGCTCTGACAAATTCAAATTTTTACATATCGTACCGAGAACACGTGAGCGGAGGAAGGGCGGAACCCCTCCCCCTGCACCTCTTCACCGTAATTTTTCTAATCTAACTCACCCCGTGGGACCGTCTCAGTTGGTCTACTAATGACGTGGTGGGTGCGGGAGAAGGTGGGCTATAATTTCAAATCTAATATCGCCACATGATCAATTAGATATCCTTGGCCAATTTACAACTAAAATAGTATTAGGTTAGGTTAAAAAAACACGGAAACGGGGTGCGGGAGTTGGGGGGACGGAACCCTTCCCCCGCCCAAGCATCTACATTTCACGCAAAACTACTCAAAATAAAAGAAAAATTATTTTAAAAGAGTTTTTTTACTATAACAACTATAGTAATAAAGTTAGGTAAAAAATGTATATAACCTTTTTTATAGAGCTTATTACAAGCTTCATTTTTTGTTTGATACATATTTTTGTAAAATGAATATTTTATGAAATAATTAAGAAAAACTTTTTTCTTTCTCTAAGCATATCTTGAAAACTAGACAAGAGCGCTAATTAGTTTATAAGGAAAAGTTGTTCAGTATCCTTGCCTCTATAACATATGTCAAGGTCAACATGATTGGAACTGGGTCTCCTACTGTGCACAACTACCAAAATTTTTATTTAAAAAGAATAAAATTAAATGTAAAATAAATATTAAATTAATGTTTAATAAATGTTAAATTAGTGTTTTTGAAATTGTTGTTTCTAATAAAAAATTAATGTAAAATAAATATTAAATTAAAATTGAATAAATGTTAAATTAATGTTTTTAAAAAATGTTTTTTCAAATAAAAAGTTAATGTAAAATAAATATTAAATTGTTGAATAAATGTTAAATTAATGTTTTTAAAAAATGTTTTTTAAATGAAAAATTAATGTAAAATAAATTTTAAATTAATGTTAAATTAATGTTTTTGAGAAATGCTTTTTCAAATAAAAAATTAATGTAAAATAAATATTAAATAAATGTTAAATAAACGTTAAATAAATATTTTACCAAATCATTAATTTAAATATTTAATTAATGTTAAATAAGCGTTAAATAAATATTAAATAAATATTCAATAAATGTTTAATAAATATTTTTGTTATAATGAATTGTACAATGAAAAATTAATATTAAATAAATATTTAAAAAATATTAAAGAAATATTGTTTGTTGATTGGGTAGTAGAGTAGGAAATCACTTGAACATTGCATAAGTTAAGCTTGTGCAATGTTTGTGTTTAATTTGCTTTATTATGACTCTTATTAAATAGATATTTAAAAATTATTTAGAAAATAATTGTGTTTTAAACATAATAATAAAAATGGTTTTTATATAGTTTCTAAATTTATTTATTTCTTAAATTTGATTTCAATTCAATACGCAAATTTGTGTTAATTGAAAGTAAAGAAATGATTGCACTCACCGTAGTAAGTTTTGCATCCTCAGGAACTTTAGGTGACAAACGCGGGATTTCTGGTATCAGTTCTAATGGGTCCAATTCCGGTATTTGATTTATTACATCATTTATCAATCCAGTGTTCGTGGATATCAGACAAGAGATAAGAAGAATCGGTAACAACATGGTTGCTTGACAAGATCGTTACTGTTCGATGAAACAAAAAAAATAAAATAATGTGGTTTTCTTAAACCACTGGTATATATACAGTATTTACATTGTTTATATATGATAAAAACGTCACAGCGTCTGAGGCTTTATGCAATTTTAATCAATGCCATCTGTTAATTTGTCATTATGTCTGCTTCTGTAATGAATAACGATTGATGTAATAACCGTAAGTGACATTTTGAAAAGAAATAGAAGATATCGCCATTTAGACAGATTGTTTATTTGCAAAATGATATAGTATTTTGTAGACTATTTGTATATAGTGTATCCCCGTATAAATGGCTTCTTTTATCTCGTAACAGAGATAGTTTTAATAAATGTAATATCAAATTTAATGGCTCGAGGTAAACACAACTTTATTGTGAGTATAGGGTGTTGCGTTCACATACATGTCGGTATAACTGGTTGCCTATTCTTACCGGCGCGCATGGTGGTACACAACTGCGTACACTTCTGCATGTCGCCAATATTTTACCGACGACGTGCCGAAGCGTATGCAGTTGTGTACCACCATGCGTGCCTGTACGAAAAAGCAACTAGTTATACCGACATGTATGTAAACGCAACACCTTGTACAGTGGTTATAATATACAGTGGTAAATAAATATTTTTTGACTCAAAGAAATCTTTTTCTCAGTGTACATATCAATATGTTTTTTACAAAATAAGAATTTATTTATTTAAAATACCAAGTTAAGAAAACTATTTCATCAAGGTATACATAATTTTACTCTCAGTGAATTATTAATATGAATTATTATTTTTATTACACAAAATGCTAAAATCATCATAATCTTGTTAAATATTTTAATAATTTCATAAATCTGTAGATTTTCGTAAAATATTATAATCAGATGTCAACATGTTACACGTCAATCGTCAAAACGGGAGTTGGAAGTTATCCACACCGCAGGGACAAAACTGAAATGGTACTATTTGCCCAAGAAACCGACGTAACATGTATAATTTGTAAAATAATTTTGATATATCATACATTATTGTAGTGACAGAAGTGTAAGAATTTAGTCGTTTTAAAAATATATTTCTTTTATTTAAAGAAAGAATTGCGTTGCACAAAGAAGAGTTGGAAGAACGTTACAACTTTTATTATACAGGGTGATTCAGAACAACCTATGTGTTTTTGTAAAGACGTGTTCTTGGATCAATTCTGAGACAATTTTTCCTGTACGAAAATTTTATCCGACGCTTACTTTTTGATTTATAAGGAGATAAAGTTAGCGAATCACGAGTCGGATACACATCGTAGACAAAGGCGGCGCAACTCAGCGTCCAACGCGGGCATTTACTCTTACGCTTACCTGTGTCGGAATAGAATAATTTTGTCCACTAGACCATAAATAATATTTTTTTTTTATGAATTTAATTACTGATTTATATTTTTCCATATCACGTTTTTCTCGTTTAACTCAGCAATACTATTTCGAGCTTCAAAAATATCATAATGTAAAAAGATAATTAGGTAACTTGTGAGTATTAATTTATCTTGTACATTAGAAACTGTACATTAGGATAGTTGTAATTTGAATTATTATAATATTTATAACTTGATCGGTAAATTTATGACTATAATTAATCATACTTGCAAGGAAAACTTTAGAAGTTATTGCGTTTTTCCCGAATAGAAATCTGTTTGGTAATTTTGAAGGCCAAAAAATATATGTGTCTTAGCGTTTATCAACATGTGATTTTGTTTTAAAAAAAAACAAAGGAAATAGCGGATTAAGAAGAGTAATTTTTGGCTTCGCGCGTAATCAATCGTTATACACATAGGGCAAAATATCCACCCAGATAAAAGAATATTTTGTGCTAAGTTTTATTTCAAAAGATCCCTACAACTTTGAAATATCGCAAAAAATGTAATTTTTTATTAATATTTTTTTTCTTTGCTAAATCTACATTAACTGTAAAAAAAATCACAATTATAAAAAGTATCCGTATACATAAATTCTCATTTTTTTGTCGTTTTTGTTACAAATTCTGTTTTTAAAAAATCTAAAATTCTTAAAATCGCATTACTTCTTGATTTCAAATATTGGCTATTAAAAAAAAAAAAAAGAAAAACACTAGATAAGTCATATGACACATTATATTCAATATTTTTTTTTCATATTTTTTAATTTAGTAAAACGTGTCAAAAAATAAAATAAAAACCAATATTTTAAATTGTTTTTCAATCTTATATGCATGCAATTGACATATATTATGTTGTTTTTAAATACAATTATCTTCGATTACACATCTGCAAACAGTAGTATAAAATTTTAGAGTTCACGTAATTAAAATTATAAGATTTCAGTTTTTTCAGTCAGAATAATTAATTTAACTAATTTTAGCAGTTTTCACATTTTCTTCAAATATATATCAATTTTTAACTTTATTAAGCACATAATACATATAATAAATTTGTCCTGTATTAACATAACGACAAAAGAGTTAAGGTTTTTCATCTACAAAGTTGTTTGACCTTTGTAGATAAAAAACCTTACATTTACTTCATATTGATAAGTTTTTATTAATTCACTGCTTAAAATTATACTTATGCAAATAAAGAAATAAAATCCTTGGCACATAGTGTATTTATTTCATCGTTATTATATAAATAGAAATATGTCAGTCTTCAGCACTGTCGTCGTTTACTTATCACAGAATTAACTTTTTCAACATTAAAAAGTTTGATTAACGCTTCTGCTGGTCTTACAATACGAGACAAAACATCTTGCATGTGTCAAGTAATATATAATTGCTGCAATATGTGAACAACTGTTCTCAGTCTATTAATATATTCGCATGTGTAACATAAGATACCAGCTTTTCCAATTGTATTTATCGCATATCCTATATATAGACTATATCTAGATATATGTTATAACACTTATAAATTTTCCGGTTAATGCGTCGCGATTTAACTTTAAACTTAACTTTGCCTTTATTTTCTTTTTAAAAAATTAGCATTTATGATTCTGTTATTGTTCATAATCTCTGCCAAGCAAGGAACTGCTTGCGATAACTAATAAGAGTCTGTAAATAAAACTTTTAGATCATTCGCTGTCATTTCCGGAAAATCTATTAACTCACAATCAGTTGAAGACAGTTTGTGAAAAGGCAATTTTCATCGACTCCATCTTCTTGTTTCTGGTTCTATTGCTAACAAATAATCAATGCTTCTTTTTAAAGGCATTTGCTTTATAACTTCTATATAAATGTCTACATCTGAATGTAAACGCTTACCAAAAGTATTAATGAGAAAGTAGGTTATTTTGAAGCAGTATTATACATTAATTTGTTATCTAACTGATGATGAAGAAGCTTGAATTTTTGTCTCGTGCACAGCCTGAATCATCCAACGCAATTTTGTAATTAAACGAGATTCATTCTTTAAAATCCGGCATTAACAATACGCAATTAAATTATGATATAGCATATTTGGTGTAACATTTACTCTTTGAATTTTTTCATAATCTTAAGCTTACTACTTTTAATTTAGCTCTTGTATTTAGCTTCAAATTAGTTTTATTTATTTTTAGTATTTTTTAATACATTTATTAAATAAAAATATTTAATTTTTCTGACCAAAAAAAATTGAAATCTTATAGTTCAAATTACGTGAAATCTATAATTTTATACTACCGTTTGCAAATGTGTAATAGGAAGTAATTGTATTTAAAAACAGCTCAATATATGCTAATCGGATTAAAACTGAAAAATTTAAAAAATCGGTTTTTATTTTTTTTTCAACACGTTTCACCAAATTAAAAAAATTGAAAAAAATATTAAATATAATATTCGTATATGATTTATCCAGTGATTTTTTTTTTCAAAAATAGCCAATATTTTAGATAAAAAAATGCAATTTAAAAAATTCTAGATTTTTTAAAAACAGAATTTTCAGTAAAAAACGTTAAAAGAAATTAGAATTTATGTATATAGATACCCTTTATAATCATGAATTTTTTTGTAAAAGTTTTTTATATTTAGCAGAGAAAAAAATATTAATAAAAAATCATATTTTTTGCTGTATTTCAAAGTTGTGGAGGTCTTTTGAAATGAAACTTGGCACAAAATGTTATTTTATCTTGGTAAATATTTTGCCCTATATAACGATTGATTACGCGCGGGGCCCAAAATTACTTTTCTTATTCCGTTATACTCTTTTAAAAATTTGAAGAATTGGACAATCGTTCCAGCGAATCAAGTTGGCATTTGCAGTTTCGCATTTTTTTTTTTAATTCCTGTTTTGTACTTTTTTAATCCGTTTAAACACTACAACACAATGATATAACAATAATATAATTGCCTATATTACAATATATATCTACAAATTTTCAAAAATTCAAATAATCTTATAAAATGTGTCATACCTTACTATTCTGCACGGCCTCAACAACAAAATCTGTTTGCAAAGAATTTGATATTTCTTTATTTATAGATTTTTTTGTAATAGCTCGGATAATACACGTTATAAAAGCTTGGTAGTCATAAAAATTTGCGATAATTTGCACATTGAATAAATAATATCATATCGCATACACATTTGTTGTTTCTGATTTCTTGCGGAAAACCTTTGGTTCACATTTAAAAAAACGTGCTTTTTTGGAATTAATTTTAACTCATATCGTGCATATTCAATTACGTTTTTGAAAACGTTTGAAGAGAGCTATAAATATGATATCATTTATTCGATGTGCAAAATGTCACAAATTTTTATGTTTTTCGTGCTTTTACGACATGTATCATCAGAACCATTGCTCCACACGAAAAATCAATAAATAAAAAATTATGATACAAAATTATTTGCAAACAGATTTTGATGTTGGATTGTAGCAGATTTGGAAGGTTTATAATGTTATAAGATTATTTTAATTTTAGAAGGTTTATAAATATATATTATTACATATATCTATTATAATGTTGTAAAATATATTTATTATATCATTGTATTAAAAAGTTTTTACGGAAAAAAGGTATAAAACACGTATAAAAAAAATAAATAAAAATGCCAAACTGCAAATAAGGACTCGATTTGCTGAGGTAATTGTCGTCCAATTTTTCAAATTTTTAAAAAATTATAACTTGAAAACACAACCGCATGTTAATAACATATATTTTACGCTACAACACATATATTTTTTTGGTTTTAAGAGTTATCATAAAAATTGATATCGAAAAACACAAAACATTGCAAATGTGTTATAATATAGAAAAATTAGAAATCAAACAATATAATTCCAATAAGAAAACAATATTTCCAATAATTCATTAATAAGATTAAAAATAATTTATATTTGCGTATTGTTTATAACACTAAGAAAGTCCACATTTGAAAGATCGATGTCTTTGTTTGTAATTTAAATAATGTTAGCAACGGAAATATAAATATAGGGTGTCCCAAAATTCACGCATTCGGAGTACAAGACGTGATACTTTACAATAAAAGAAGCAACTTTTTCCTTTAGCAAAATTGCGTGCGACAAGTAGTTTTTGCAAGAGAGCACGTTAAAGTTAACAAATAAGCGTTCTTGGCTTTGCGGCGCTCAGGTCGGAGCGCGCGCTCCTCACTCACTTGTACCTAGTCGTTAGCTAGTAGTTGTAAGTGATGTCTTAAGATGCTGATACGATTCTGTTACTATTACTAATTTTATGTAATTATGTAATAATTATAACATTAAAAAATTAATAATTTTGAACAAGTTCTTTGTTTCTTTTTAATATTTATTTTCAGATGAACCTACGAAATCAGATAATTTTTATTCATTTCTTACGTAAGGAATGAAATCAATATTTAATTTAATAACTTTTCATATTTTAAGCAATACGGAAAAGGTTAACGGCCGTTATTCATTGATTCTACAGTCTTAAAACGTCGTAACTAATTATATGTGTCAATTACGTAAATATGATATTTGAATAATTAATAACAATGTATCCAGCATGGTGATAAGAAGCCCATATTAGTAAAGGAGAAAAGAGTATTATGGCTACTGTCGACAATATGGCTACCCTTATTATTTCCGTTATTAGCATTCTAATAGTTGCTTATGGAGTTATTCATTTAGTAGCCTGCCGTTTTTTAGTGATGCTAATATGCCAATACATAATGACTGACAATTTTTATAAGGCATTTTTACTTTTTATCACTTCTAAACTTTGTCAAGGTACACTTTAACCTTTAATTACTCATACCTCCTCATTATTCTTAAACTTGAGTATATTATTACACGAAGGTACATGCACTCGAGTGTTTTTTTGTTATTTAACATTTTATTCGGCCGTATACATTTCAAGTTATATGAAGTTAAAACAATGACATGGAATTTTGTTAATACGGTTTTCTAAGCAAAATTTTTATATCGAAATGTCTCTTCAATAAATCGATTGTCATTCTAAAGAGTAGTGTTTAGAAACATTAGAGACATTATTTTATGCTTGTTGTTTAATGTTAAACAGTGATAAAATCATATTTATAATAAATTTTTAATGATATTTCTAAAGCTTCTGAATGCAGGAAAATTCTAAATCAGGAAAATTCTAAACAATGGAAAATTAAAAATATATAATTTTGTAACAAGGTACTGTGCTTCTTTTAAACTAAACTAATTTTTTTAATTGTTTTCTTAGATAGTCATATTACAACCACTTTTTTTCTTCCACTGATTATGCAGTACATTAGATTTTTATAAATCACGTCCTAAGTAATAAATATCTCATTACTTTAAACCTAGAATCTGTCAAACAACACTTTGACAAATGTAACTGTTCAAGTTTCAATAGAAAATATTAATTATAAACAAAATTATTCAATAAAATAAAAATGGGTGCTATATTACCCTCTTTTCTATTTATATTGCTTTTTTCAATAATACATGTAGAATAATTTACGAAAGAGCCTACTTTTACTGTTTTTTTTACATAAAATAAATTAGATGTTCTTTTTTAATAATTTTTAAGACAAAAGAGCCTATGATACTTTATGTTACATGACAGCAGCACAAAAATAGTTACGTTTTAATTTGAAAAACACGAAGTGTTATAATCATTACTACACTACACTTATCCGTGGAATAAAGTGTGATGCATCATAAGTTTTGATACTAAAAATATAGAATATTTTACAAAAATGCCACAGCCACTCAACGGCCAATGTTTAGAATTTTTTACTACTCTAGCACCGTGAGTGGCTGCATGGCGATCAATCACAACGTGATCGAAACACTTCAAAAATAGCGAAAATATCAAATACAATAAACTTTCGTGCGATAGCATTATTGCGTAACAGATGGCAATTTGATCAAATTCGTGCAAAACTTTTTACTGATATGCTTTATACACTATTATATAGAGGAAGTAGTAATAAAATGATACGATATACAATATAATATAAAATCAGAAGGATATAGCATTTGTCATTTTGTGGGGGAGAGAACGACGAGATATTATTTTGTGGGGGAGAGCATCCCATTTGTCTACAAAACGATTTCCTACAACTTCGTGAGGGTACTATTGTACATACACAGTGCATTGCACACACGACAATATTGCACACAACGTATTGCCCATGTTTTGACATATACGAACTATCATTCAATACACTGATTACGTTTAAGTAAAAATGTTTATTATCTCCAGATGAATTACAAAAAGGTTTCAGACTCGTTACACGAACGTATTATGCAATGAAAGAGATATCGGTCTCTGTTGGCAAATATGAGTGTCGCACGAGACTCGGCTCGATTCGTTCGCTTGGTTCGCAAACAATATTGGACGTAAAACGCGCTTTATCGACGGCGAGTTGTCTTTCACTTGTACATGCATCTCCTCCATCATTTTTGCGTATTATGTTGCTAATCGATGCATTTTGCAAATTATGGCTGCAAATTACACATTATAAATCCTTATGATACAGAATATCTTAAAGAAACGTAATAAGTTTAGAAGCAAAACACTTTGACGAGCACGCACGACATGAACTTTCTTTGATGTTTGACACAGAATGAAGAACGTTTTACTTGTGCAACATTAGACTGCGTGCCCTTTATAAGCGTAATCGCGATTTCAGTAAATTAAGTGCATAAAATGAATTAGTTAATTAAGCTGTGCACGTGCAAACAAAGAAATATAGTGGTATCAATAATAAAAGCAATTAAAACAATTATAGAAGTAAAATTAAGATATATATGTTTCGTTAGTGGATATATGTCCTCATATTACTATTTATTTGTTTAAGTGGGTGTTTATATTGAATTAAGGACTTTTTTTTTTTTTAAGCAAGTATTTACGTCTCAGAAATAAGTTTAGCAGAGCAGTTATTTGTTGAAAGAATATCAATAATAAACTCAATATTCTTTTTATAGAGTTTCAGAGCTGTTAGAAATACTTTTTCAACCATTTCCATAATTGTCTCTTTTCTTTATGATAAGAGATATGCAGAAAAAAAGTAAAGCGTTTGCCTAAAATGTAGGCAACGGTCAAAAACTTAAGAACTGTTATTTTTAATAACGATGTTATCCAAAAGTTTACATTGTCAACCCTTATTTCGATCATAAATTGCATCCTAGAGTGGAAAGGGTTAAACATTATTAGAGTGAAATCAATCAATTTAGTCAAAATTACTATCACGATATTGTCAACGTGTTTAAGGTAATGCTAAAGTCGTCCTTTTTTACCGACCGAACGTTAATTTTCGGGCAAGCCGTTCTTCTAATTGCATTTACAGTTTTAAAAATTCTTTACCACAATTAAAGTATAGACAGTAATGTATAATGGACGCTATATAAGGATAAGGAAAACAAAAAAAATTGAGAATAATTTTCCAATTTTTTTCGTTTTCATTATCCTTATATAGCGTCCATTGTACATTACTGTCTATACTTTAATTGTGGAAAAGGATTTTTAAATCTGTAAATGCAATTAGAAGAACGGCATGCCCGAAAATTAATGTTCGGTCGGTAAAAAAAGACGACTTTAGAATCCCTTTAAAGTAAAAAGGTAGAGAAACTCCAATATTTTTTAAGGCTCGGAGTCTTGCTTAACTAGGTTATTTATAGGAGATCCCATTAATCTTAAAAAAAGAATATTTTATTTTTAAATAGAAAAAACTCTTAAGACTAGAATAATATAACTTGGATGCTGTCTCATTACATTTTTTATTCTGTGTTGAATAATTACAGAATGATTAGCGGTATTGCAATTAATACGGTTGCATGTTTGGTAATTCTCGTTTTTAATTTCCAACAGGTTTGTAATCTACATATGATATTGTTATTTTTACATGTAATTTTGTAAACCACATTTTCCTTCAACTTTCTTAGGAGACCGTCCTTCTAATAATTTTAATAACTTTGTTTTAATAACTTTGCTTAACTTATTAAGAAAAGGTCTACTTCACATTCAAATTATTTTTAATGGTCTTAAATTTGTTAGAAATTATGGGAATGTATGATAACAAAAACCAAGGCAACCCTTCTTTAGTATTACTCATACTGCTATTTATTCATTTAAGTGTGTGCTTATAAATTAACGATTTTTTCAGGCGAGTATTTATGATCTCAAAAATAAATTTGGCAAAGTAGTCATTAGTTAAAAGAATATCAATAATAAACGCAATGTTCTTATAATCTTTTTACAAAATTTCGAAGTTGATGGTAATAATACTCTGTCAACCATCCATTTTACTGTGACCTTTTTCTTGTGACAGAGATGAGATAATAGAAAATTAAGATATCTGAGTAAACATGTAAGTTTTTAACTGCTTATAACAAACAAAAATTTAAAAAAATGTTATTTTTGATAATTGATGGTAATATTTAAAAAGTCTATCTTGTCAACCTGTATTTCTATCGTAAATTGCATTCTAGGGTTGAAAAAGTTAAACTTCATTAGAATCAATTTACTTCATATCAATCAATTTAATCGGAATTGCCACATCAATCTTGTCAACGTATCTAAAATAACAAGGTAAAGAAATTTCAATAATTTATAATGCTTTATGTTTTACCTAACTAGGTTATTTATACGTGAAAGAAGTCATTTCATTATTAGTGAGAGAAGATTATTTGATTCCTAAATAAAAAAATTCTTGAGTAGACTAAAATAAGCTTGGTGCTGTCTCATTAATTTTTTTATATAGATTAGACAATGGAAATTTGTACAAATCTTATAAGATTTACAATTAGACTAATACTGTACGCAACGAAGAGTTGACCTACTAGCCTGGTTTCCGAATCGTCCTGCCGTACCTCTTCCTAATATCCCGAAAACTGATTTCTAAGGTTTTAACGTAACAGAATCTTTACCTGTTAATTCTGCGAGTCTGTTTGGTTTTCATTCAAAAACATTCCAATTTCCTTTTTTATTTCCATAATATCCTTTCGTAGTTCGCAAAGATCTTCATCAAATTGTTCGCGAAAATCTTCATCAGATTGTTGGTTAGTTTCACTGAGGATTATTAGATAAGTGATGAACAACTCGACTAACTGAAAAACAAGTTTATATAATTTAATTATTCTCATAACCATTATTGAAACTGTAATTTGAAAGGAGATAGATCCACGAAAATAGTAATAAGATAAATAAATAATACACTTACACGTTTGAACAAGGCATTATTTATTTCGAAGAGATTGCAGGCCGTAAATGCTACTCGATACTGCTGCAGATGAAGCGAGAAAACACTGATCTCTTCTATGACGAGCTCTCGATTCAGATTTCTACGCAAAGAATTTTCCACATCGACAAAACTCGGATTGTGACTGATGCTTTGATTGAAACTTTGCTCGTCGTCCACATCTTCGAGTGGAGGTTGCACTTCTAGACTCGATAGATTACTTGCCTCGTGCTTATCAAGATTCGCAGATTTGCATTTCAAAATCATTTCGTATACGATTCTCTCGGTTCTATTGTATTCTTTATGCACGAGTGTGCATGTCCAACAAATCAAATAGAATTGCGTGACGAACACAATGCAAAGGAAATTCTGTAGCATTAAATCCAGGTAATCGGTCATCTCTCTGTTGAAAAAGTAGTAAAATTGGAATAGTGAAGCTACAGCCATGGTGAAAGAATTCGCCGTGTAGAAGAGGAGATGAAGACTGTAAATATCGTTCACTTTGCTGACGAGATCATAAATATCTGTAAAACAGAATTTAAAATTTAACTATGATATTATTGCAACCTTTTTATACATCATATTAAATTATTTTTCAAGTCATATGTCAATATTATCAGTTTATACAATAATAGATATTCTCACAAACTTACCGTTATGCAATTTCCTTATGTGTCTAATCTTGAATGCATCGGATAACTTATCCAATTGGCTTAATAATTTATTTATCGTTTTAAATCTGCAATATAACACATAGACGACAATGACGAAGACAAAATTATTAAACAACAATTGAACTAATATCACATCATGAAACGTTAAGAAGAACAGGAAATCTATCAATTTACGATATTCAATGATATAATACACAACGGGAATGCTCATATAGAAAATGGTCGCAAAAACTGCTAGCGCCACGACAATTTTCATAGACTTGTCATTTATGGATATTTCCTTCTTGATCTTCCGATCTATTTCTTTCAATCTGTCCATCAGCTCCGGCCACTTGTTGTACTGTCTGATTCCGTGATAAATGTAATAATAGGCTGATACGTAAATCATCGCTCCTTTTACGCACCGCATGTAACCGTACATGTCAAATTTTTGAAAGCAAGAATAAAAATCTATTGCGTCGTATGTCATGCTGTATGTCATGCTAATGAAACATACAGTCATATAAATTATACGTATGAGTATCGTTGTAGCCTTGGGACACTTTCGTGGATGTGCAATGCCGACGCCCAAGAGCCACGAGGTATACGATATTGGACGTAAGATGCGCTCTATCGACGGAGAATTGTCTTTCACTTGTACATGGATCTCTCCTTCCATTTTCGCTTCTTATTTTCTTGCTAATTGACACGTTTTGCAAAATATGGCTGCTGATTATGTATTATAAGGTCCTTGTGACATAAAATATTTTGTAGAAGTAGTAAATTTTTTTTCTGGAAATAAAACACTTTGACAAACGCGTAAGTAGTGAATTTTCTCTGGTGCTTGAAGAACACAGAATGAAGAACGTTTTATTTGTGCAACGTTAGCTTGCGTGCGTAAATGCACTTAATTTACAACAATAAAATATCATTTTAACGATTCATTAATTAAATTAATTATTAAAAGTAGTTAAATTAAACTGTCCACTTGAATCAAGGAAATATAATAATCAATAATAAGAACCAATTAAGGTAATTAAACAAGTAAAATTATATAATTCAAAGCAGGTAGGACGTGCTTAAGAGCCGTGCTGGATGTTGTGCGCTAAAACAAAAACTATTAACCAAAATATATAAAGCAAATGTTTCAACTTTTGATAAACAGTCTTCGTTATTTGAATGCTGTACAAGTCAAAGTTATAAAATTCTAAAAAAAGAAATAAATAGCTTAAAAAGGAATTGTGAAAAGATAAAACTGTTGAACATACCTATGAGTTCCGAAAATTTTATCTTAGACAAAAGTACGAATGTCACATCACAGAGTGTTTAGAATAGAATAATAACGAACGAATGAGAGAGAATCGCCAGGGCGATAAGAATGGAAAGAGGAAGAGATAGGACGTTACAGAGGGAAAATACGTTCAAGAATAGGAAGATACGCGTCAGGAAAAAGTTCGGTATCACTTCCCAGATAGGAAGTTTCCCGCATGTTGCTATCAATTTGATGAAAATGCGTTGCTAAGTTGTCATCTTTTTTTAGGAAAACGGCTTCCGATTCTGCTTAAAATATTGCCAGCAATGCATGCTGCGTATGCGACTTTATAACAAGTTATTGGAAATTTTTTATTAATAAGTTTTGTACGCTGTTGCTCTTCAATGGCCTGGGAAACAGTTTTGGTAAAAGTACACATTAGGGGAGCAGCCTCTAACGACCTTGACCTTGACATATGTTATCAAGGGGAAGGTACTAAGTGACTTACAAAAGGTTTTAAGTAATGCTCTTTTTTTCCTATTAAAATATATTACAAAAAAGAAGTTTTTCTTAATTATTTCAGAAAATATTCATTTTACAAAAAAATGTGCCAAACAAAAAATGAAGCTCGCAATAAACTTTATAAAAAATGTTATATACATTTTTTATCTAACTTCAATACTTTAGTCGTTATAGTAGAAAGAAAAAGTGTTTTAAAATAATTTTTTTTAATTTTTAGTAGTTTTGCGTGAAAAGTAGATGCTTAGGCGGGGGAGGGGCTCCGCCTCTCCCCTTCAACCCCTCCCCGTATTTTTCTTAACCTAACCCGGAGGAGCCCCTCCTCCGCCCACGCGTTCTCTGTATGGATTTTCGACGCAAAACAGTTTTTCTACAATAACGACTAAAGTATTGAAAATAAATAAAATATGTGTATGACCTTTTTTATAGAGTTTATTACTAGCTTCATTTTTTGTTTGACACATATTTTTGTAAAATGAATATTTTCTAAAATAAGCAAGAAAAACTGTTTTTTCTTTCTGTAATATTTTTTTAATAAAAAGTGAGCATTACTTAAAACCTTTTATATGTCACTCAATACCTTCCCATTGATCCCTCCCCTAATGTGCACTTTTACCACAGTTTCCTTCCTGTTGCCTTTAGGTTGCCCTGCACAAAGGGATTAGCATCTTCGTTATAGCAACGCGATTGAAACCAAAGGAAAATTTGTAGTAGTATATAAATATTTCTCTTTATGTGCCCCCCAGGAATTGATTGCTATCTGAGTTTGTTTGTTGAGTCCTTTTTGTTGTTTTTGTAACATCTCAGATATAAGCTGCGTTCAGCAGAGAAAGCAGCTTTATAATTGTTATAAAATTCTTTAATATGATTGGTTTGTGCATTCAGATCTGGCAGGAACTAAGAGCAAGAACCAATTGCATCCAAGAATTTTATAACAGTTGTAAAGTTGCTTCTTCTGCTGAACGCAGCCATAGATCTTTTTACAAAAGACAGTTCTTCATGTAAAATTTTTACGTTCTCCCAATCAAACTCATGATTTTTTGCGATGCGATGTTTCATAATAACAGAAGAAGAGAGATATTAGACTTTCTAATATCCGCTTTATGTTCAGTGACACTCGTTTTTAATTGACGTTTTATGTGTCCCACGTAAGAAAATTCACAGTTCCTACAATTGATTTTGTAAACTACATCGTTACATGATAGTTAATCAATATGATCTTTTTCCGTATTAATAAATTTGTTAAATTTATAGGGAATTGTAAACTACATTACAGTCACTTAGGGGACAACAAAAATTTCTCAGATACCGAATTGATGTAAGGAATCGTGAAGTATCATGTCACGACCTTATTCGCTCCGTCATCGCGTCGCGTCGGTGTTATTTTTATAAAAAAAAAGTTATTTTAAACTAAAATAAATCATGGAAAAAATAAAATTTAATGGATAATTATTATCAAATAAAATGTTAATCAAAAGAGTAAAATTTTTTTTATGAAACTGCGGGTGTGATAATGAAATTATTCTATCCACCATACCAAAAAATAATATCCCTTTTATAACTCACCGGATCATGCAAAAAGAAATTGAGATATTTTCCCAAAAAGGTGGGTTTACGATACTGATCAAAAATAATCACGTTATTACATTTTATTAATAACACATCAAGAAAACTAATTTTAGCCTCTCTGTCCATCTTCATTGTGAATTGTAAACAATCATGTACAGTGCACAGAATTGAAAGTATCAAAAATACAAGATAATGAGTTTTCGAGAGCCGCTAATATTATATCATCTACGTATCTATAATAAAACGGTAGATAGAACGGAAGGGTTTTTTATCGCAGTACACTCCAAATTTTGCATGATCAAATCAGCTGAAATAGGAGACAACGGGAATCCCATCGGTAAATCAAAGATCTGTTTATAAACCAAACAATTAAAAAAAAAAGTAGATTCTAATATCAAATTTAATGCCTTGAGGAGAATAAAGGGGGATAAAGTCCTTTTTGAAATCAAATCCCATCTCGCCGTGACGCCTTCCACCGCTAAGTCTTTTGGAATATTGGTGAAGAGAGACACGACGTCCAGTGACGATAATACGTGATTCGATTCCAAGTTGAAACCATTAAGTTTGTTGATCAAACGGTAGCTTTTTTTTTATGAAACTAGCGGCTCCTGGTTTGCTATTGTAAATAATTTGGTGTAAAAAATAAGCTAACAAATGTAAAGAACTATAAATTAAAGATATTACTACTCACCAAACACAACGTTACATGTAACGTAAATGTTAGTTGTAATTTCCCACTTATCAATGTAACTGTTATATAACGAGTGTGTTATATAACAGTTACATTGTTGAGTAGGAAATTACAACTAATATTTACGTTACATGTAACATGGTGTTTGCTGGGTATATTCTGAGAGGGTTATCCTGCTTGTGAATCTTTGGTAAACCGTAGGCTCTCGGTGAAATACCATCAGCTGTTAACATTCCTTTGTACGCCTGTTGTTCAATATAATTATTTTTATTACAATTAGAGAGAAGAGAGCACGCTTCCTTGATGAAATAACATCACAATACTAAGAAAGCATAAAGATACATAACAGGAATGGTTGTGAGCAATCTACCTTTACAAACGTAGACATTTCCAATTTTCATCGCCAATATTTAGGAATTTGTTTAAATACGCATGATATAAAAGTGGATGTATAGAAATAAGGCCAGATGAATTTGAGACACCAGTAGATTTTTGTTTCAAAACACATTCAAAAGCAACATGTGATATTTGCGGAGAGATTGCTGTAATAACTTGCGCGTGGTGTAGAAAGAGTCTGTGTTTGAAACACTTTTTTCACGGTCATCGCCTTTGTTATAATTTTAAACCCTAAATTGTATAAACATGTATCCTTATTCATGTAATTTTAATACATTAATGTATTGTTACAAAATTCACCTTTATTTATGTAATTTTATTACATTAATGTATTATTACAAAATTCATCTTATAACTAATAAACTACATCTTATAACTAATAAAGAGATTTAATATAATGTTTATTTTAATTTAATAGAATAAATTTGTGTAAATGTTAAATCTTTTTTTCCTTTCTTCTTATTTTCCTCGTCCTTTGACATTTTTATCTTTAATCAGCTCTACTGTAGCGCCATAAAGGACACCTTCCTTTTCACAAGAAAAAATTTTTATTATATTTTGTTTTGCTCGTATAAAACTCTAACATAAAACTGAGGTAAGGACGAACAATAATAATCAAGTTATTCTAAATCACATATATTTTTATTGTGTACAAGTAGAAGCAAGCATGTACACAATAACGCGGAACTAGTGTTTACCTTACTAGGCCTTCATCAGTCGCTATAATAAATATCTTATCATTAACAAAAAATAGTTACATATTCTAACGGTAGTGCAAAGTCAAAATTCAAAATTATGTAAAATTATAACAATAAATTATTAACGATTTTAACAACGAACTAATTGTATCTGTCTTTCCCTCTCCCGTACCATTAGTAATAACGCTTCTCTTTCTGCGCCGATTGAAAGCTTCAATAGCTGCATGATCTTTTTCCCTCAAAGGATCAAAAGAACTAGGCAAATTGAACGGTTCTACAACACGTATCGGCGGGATACATACACATTTGACACATTTTGATGGAGGCCACTATAGTAGATAACAAAATAAAAACAATAATAATAAAAAGTACAAATAATTAATGTTATTCATGTAAATAATAAAAGAACTTACTGGAACGTTAGGTCGATGAAGCGTACCACATTTTGAACACGGTATCATCTTGCACAATTTAATAATATAATAAATGATACGCAAAAAGTATTCCCCTTAATTATATAATGCAACAGAAGTTTACGTTACTTTAAATTATTTATATTTTGGAATTTAATCTTTCACGTTTTGAGACCATTGGCATGTCACATTACAGATCCTACTTACATACTCAAATGTTTAGTCGTGAAAATATTTTCCTCGATAATGCAATTCGAAAAAATTACACATTTACGTAACACTTGAATGTGTTGGTTATATTCGCATTGCATTATTCATTTGAGCTTCGCTTTTGCAAGCTAGAACCTGAGGACTGAATATGATTAATGTATGGGTGTGTGTGTGTGCGCGCGCGCACACACACACACACACACACACACACACGCGCGCGCGCATCTTTAAATGGTTATTGAAATACATTGACCATTGTAATTAACGTTCAATTTTGATTGTAGAACAACTAATTACAATGGTCAATGTATTTCATTGACTGAGATTATTCATGAAAACGTGTCGTAACGTCCTACTATTTATTAATCTATGCGGGAATTTAGTGCTAATGCATTGTTTTGTCTACGTACATTGTTGACAGGAATGACTTCTTTCCTTTGCAATTAAACAAGTTATGAATATATAATAATTTATTCATAATTTGTTTTTTATTGTTCAAAATATTCCGTACATACTGTGACATATTATCAAAAAAATTTGAATGCTTTAAAAAAGTCACTATTATTTTATTATTACTATTATTATAAAACTCTTATTTCAACATTTATTGTATTGTATTGATTTGTTTTCGATGCTCTTTTGCTTAATCAACGCCATATTAAAAAAATTCGTCTTTTTTTCTTGTGTAATATCGAGCGCATGGACAAGTGCGTTTATCATGCGTATAAAAAGGTTTTTAATTATTTTTGGAAAATGGGAATATGACATCATAACTTTATCATATACCGTTGAATTTGTAATAAAATAAGCTTTATTTTGCTTATAAAGAAACATAAAAATTTTAAAAAAAGTAGGTAAGTAGTGGGAGAAAATAAAAAAAAAATTAAAAAAATAATTTTTTTGTTGTTATAAAGTACTCTTGGAGCCATTAAACTTTCATTTAAAACATTTTTCTCTATCTCTTATAGTTTCGACGATATACGCTTCAAAAGAAAAAACCCGATTTTCTTCAAAGAGGTGTTTTACCCCCTAAAAGTGCAAATGGATACATATAAAAAAATACGTGTCCCTTATTTTTATCTGTACTACAACATAATAAAAGCTCGTTAAAATCTGAGGCGGACACTTCCGAACGTTTCCTTGTAAGTGATGAATGTAATGGAAGATATCTGTTGTTTCGCGTATATTATGCAAATGGAACACGCAGTCATATGAATTATACGTATGATTATCGTTATAGCTTTGGGACACTTTTGCGGATGTACAACACCGACGTCTAGAAACCATGAAGTGTATGATATTGGACGTAAGATGCGCTCTATCGACGGCGAGTTATCTTTCACTTGTACATGGATCTCTCCCTTTATTTTTGCTTCTATCGGTGGCAAGTTGTCTTTTATTTGTACATTAATCTCTTCTTCCATTTTTGCTTCTTATTATGCAACTAATCGACGCATTATACAAAGTATAACTACTGGCCAGAGTCCGGACCTCACAATGCATCTTCCCTCACTCCGAGTGGTAGAACATGGGGGTAGTAGGGAAGGAAGTAGACCAATCAATTTCTTTATTCATGTGTGTATGCAATTATACAATTATACAAGAATGTGTGCTTCCTACTTCGCAATCGGTATACTATCGCGTACGACCTTGCTTCTCGCGACGCATGGCGTTCGTAGTGGAGAAAAATGCTACGGAGATCCAGATTCTGCTAGAGAGGTTGCCACTTTAGCGTGATGGATATGCAGTAATCTACATCTGAAATTTTTTTAGTTATGGAATTTCATATTTAAATCCCGAAGAACAAAATTGAAATTAAATAAATTTTTTTCAAAAGTTCTGACAAATATAAGGCGTGCAATTTAGAGAAATCGTGTGAATGTTTATAAATTTAACTAAAAAATATTATTGAGCATTAAGAATCGCTTTTAAGCGGAAATGCAGTATTCATTATTTTGAAATTATTAAAATTATACTTTTCATACGTGAATAGATGTTCTCATATTGCTATTTATTCGTTTAAATGTATGTTTACGATAAATTAAAAATTTTTTTAAGGCAAGTATTTCCTGTCTCAAAAATAAGCAGAGTATAGCAGAGTAGTTATATGTTAAAAGAATATCAGTAACAAACTCAATATTCTTTTTATGGAATTTTGGAGCTGACGGCACTGTCAACCATCCCAATCATTGTCCCTCTTTCTTGTGATAAGAGATGTAGCAAAAAAAAGTAAGAAATTTGCTTAAAAATGTAGACAACAGTCAAAAACGTAAGAACTGTTATTTTTAATAACGATGATCTACAAAAAGTTTATCTTGCCAATCCCTATTTCTATATATTCTAGAAAATGGAAAAGGTTAAACATTATTAGAGTGAAATCATTCAGTTTAGTCAAAATTATAATCACGATATTGTCAATATATTTAAAGTAAAAATGTAGAGAAACTTCAATATTTTTTAAGGCTTAGAGTCTTGCTTAACTAGGTTATTTATAAGAAAGTAGAAACCCCATTATTGTTGGGAGAAAAATATTTTATTCTTAAGCGGAACAAATCTTAAGACTAGAATAAAATAACCATGGTGCTTTCAATTTTACTTTATATAGATCAAACAATGAAATTTGTGCAAATCTCATGACATTTAAAATAGTACGATACGCCACCTATCTGATTTCCAAATCGTTTTAAAATGGCTCTCCTTAATATCGCAAAAATTTATCTCTAAAGTTTTAACGTAACAGAATTTTTACTTGTTAATTCTTCGAGTCTGTTTGGTTTTCTTTTAATAACACTCTAAAAATTCCCTTTTTCATGTCTATAATATCCTTTCGTAGTTTGCAAAAATCTTCATCAGATTGTTGATTAAATTGACTGACGATTATTAAATAAGTGATGAACAACCCGACAAACTGAAAAACAAGTTTACTCAACTTAATTGTTCTCAAAATTATTATTAAAACTGTAATTCAAAACAAGCTATTTCCACAAAAATAGTAATAAGATAAGTAAATAATGTACTTACACCTCTAAGCAAAACGTTATTTATTTCGAAGAAAATGGAGGCCGTAAATACTACTCGATATTGCTGCAGTTGAATCGAGAAATCGTTGATCTCTTTTATGACACACTCTCGATCCAAATATCTAAGCAAAAAATTTTCCATGTCGACGTAATTCAAATTGTGACTGCTACACCGATTGAAACTTTGTTCGCCGTTCAAATCTTCTGGTGCAGATCGCACTTCTAAACTCGATATATAACTCGTCTCGTGCTTATCAAGATTCATAGGTTAGCATTTCAATATAATTTCGTATGTGATTCTCCCAGTCTTATTGGATTCTTCACGCGCGAGCGTACAAATCCAACAAATCAAATAGAATTGCGCGACGAACACAATGCAAACGAAAGTCTGTATTAATGTAAACATGTCAATCGCCTGTGTGCCGAAAAAGTACAATTAGAATAGTGAAGCCATAGCCATGGTGAAGGAAATCGCCGAGCAGAAGAGAAGATGAAGACTGTAAATATCATTTACTTTACTGACGAGATCATAAATATCTGTAGAACAGGATTTAAAATTTAACTATGATATTACACTGCACCGAGAAAAATGTCTGGAGAATAACGATCGGATTATCCTGTTAAAAAATAACAAATGGATATTTCCGATTATTTAGATCGGAATGTGCATAAATGAACAGATAAATCTGTTTAAAAATACAGCACAAAGTCTAAAATCGGGTCATAAGACGTCTTTAAGATGTTTAAAAGATATTTTTAAGGCTACTTTTGAAAAGGTGTCTTAAAGACATCTTTTTAGATGTCTTAAAGTCGTCTTACGTCTCGATTTTAGATTTTGTGCTATATGGGAAGTGACTATCCGACAGATTATCCGTTTATTTCCGGATATTCCGATCTAAATAATCGAAAATGTCCGTTTGTTACTTTTTAACGGGATAATCCAATCGATATCCGATTGAAATTTTTTTCAGTGTAGCAATGATATCATTGCGATCTTTTTATATATCACATTAAATTATTTTTCAAGGCATATACCTATATTATTAGATTATATCAAAGATAACATTTTTAAGAAATTACCGTTATGCAATTCTCTGATGCGTCTAATCTTGAATGTAAGTGCATCAGGTAACTTATTCAACTGACCGATCAATTTATTTATCGTTTGAAATCTGCAATATAATACATAGACAACAACGTCGAAGACAAAACTATTAAACAACGACTGAACTAATATTACATCAACAAACGTTAAAAAAAGGAGCAAATCTATTGGTATAATATATCGAATGTTATAACACACAGTGGGAATGCTCAAATAAAAAATGGCCGCAAAAACTGCTAACGCTTCGACAATTTTTACAGACTGGTCATTCATGGATATTTCCTTCTTGATCTTCTAATCGAGTTTCTTCAATCTGTCCATCAGCTCCAGCCACTTGTTGTACTGCCTGATCCCGTGATAAATGTTATAATAGGCTGATACGTAAGTCATCATGCTATGTAGGAACCACATGTAATCGTACATGTCGAATGATTCAAAGTGAGAATAGAAATCTATTGCGTTGTATATCATGGTAATAAAACATACAGTCATATAAATTGTACGTATGATTATCGTTATAATCTTGGGACACTTTCGTGGATGTGCAACACCGACGTCCAGCCCAGGAGCCAGGATGTGTACGATATTAGATGCGTAAGATGCGCTCTATCGACGAAGAATTGGCTTTCACTTGTACGTGGATCTCTTCTTTTATTTTCGATGGCTTCTATCGATGGCGAGTTGTCTTTTATTTGTACGTGAACCTTTTCTTTTGCTTTCTATTGATTTTATCGTTAAATGCCACGTTTTGCATAGTATAGCTGCTGATTATATGCCATATATTCTAGTGATATATTATATTTTATAGAAAAAAACTGTAAATTACTTCTGGAAGCAAAACACTTTGACGAGTACGCACGTCGTGCATTTTCTTTTGTGTTTCACACAGAATGAAGAACATTTTACTTGTGGAACAGTAGATTGCATGCTCTTTATAAGCGTAACGCGGTTGCAGTAAACTAAGTTCACTTAATGAAGTAGTTAATTAAACTGTGCACATGTAAACAAAAAAATATAGTGGTCAATGATAAGAGCAACTAAGATAATTACACAAGTAAAATTATGTATTATATAAGCAATTTGATCGTAACACAATACATTTTATAATTTTTTTTATATTTTATGTTGTATTATATTTTTTTTTAACGCATGAAATTAATTATATTAATTGTAGAAAATGACAAAAAAAGGAAAAACATTTAATAAAAAAAAGAAGAAGGCCGCCGATTTTAATTGGCGGGGATGATGGAGAGCCTCTGCAAGTTGATCCGTTTTTACAAATATAGGCGTTATTTGAATTTTTAAATTAAAAATATACATGCGGTCAGTAAACAGCAACATTATATCATTATAATTGACCGAGTTACATCGCGATTTATTTTAACAACTAGGAAGAAAGAAAAAGAGGTTTGACAGGTTAAAAGGAGAAAGTAGGAAAAAGAGGCCTAAAAGAAGCATTGGACTTCGGTGAAGCGTAAACTGAAGTTGGCATATCCAGATAGCACACAATATTTGTAAAAGATTTACAAAATATTTATAATAATTATTTGAATATGTTATAAATATTCAAAATATTTGAGATTAAACAGATTTTAACACAAAATTTTAATTAAAAGTAATTTATAATAAATTTAATTAAAAAATTTCCATGAAAACTTTTAAATCAAGCCGATAAATCAGACACTATTATCCATTGTAATAAACGATAGGTTTACTCGCGTCGCACGCTCCTACATATTCTTATTATATTCACTCCAACGCGCTCCAACGTGTTTGCGGTAAACGTATTGGAGTGCTTTGGAGTGAGTAAGGCTGAAGTCCCGTGAACTAATATTTTCCGCGTAACGCGTATTGCGTAGCCAATCAACTTTTTAAACAGGTGCAACAAAAAACGCGGAACGCTTCTGATTAATTACGCGATACGCGTTACGCGGAAAATATCAGTCAATGAGACTTCAGCCTAAGAATACTGTCAGAGATAAACCTGTGATAATCATATAGTGGGGGTAACAATATTATACTCTCTTCATATGATTTTAGCATAGACTTGAACTATTTTTATATCAAAATGTTTCTTCGATAAGTCGATTGTTATTTTAAAGGGAGATGTTCAAAAATATTACCGATATTATTTTATATTTGTAGTATAAAGTCAAACGGAGATAAATTTAATATTTCTCATGTCTCCAAAGTCTTTAAACGCTGGAAAATTTTTAATCAGTAAAATTATAAACAATGGAAAATTAAAAATACATAATTTTATAACTCAATACTGTGTTTTTTAAACTAGTCTGACTTTTAGAAAATTATTTTTGGGCTAGCCATAGTACCACCACTTTTTCTTCCACCGATTATGCAGTGCATTACATTTTTTTTCAAATTACGTCCTAATAAATATTTCATTACTTTGAGTCTAGAATTTGTTAAACAACACTTTGTTGAATATAATTGTTCCAGTTTCAATATAAAATATTGATTATGAGCAAAAAGTTATTCAATAAAATAAAAATGAGTACCACATTACCTTTTTTTTCAATAAAGTATCAAAAATCTTATATACAAAACATTTTTTTACATACCTTATAGTTTTAAAGATATTTGGTAAAAATAAACAAAAATCTCATTTTTGAAGATGTATTTTAATTTCTAAATTTTGACATACGCTGATACACTGAAAGAAATCTTTGATAAGATCAACTAACGTTGATTGAACAGTGATTAATTGAATTTTATAGTTACTGGTACCAAAAACTTAGTTACATTTAACAAAACTTTTTGTAATTTGTTGTATGAAAATAGTTATTTGGTTAAGGCTACAAATTATTTGGTCAAAAACAACTATGTATTTATAGTAATTATAACTATAAAACTTATTTGATCACTATTCAACCAAACGTTACCAGACATTTTTCTTAGTGTAGTAAGGTCAAATATTATTTTAGTATTCTATAACATATTTAAAGCCCATTAAAATCAACGAGATACAATTCCGATACGGTTTCTTTGTGAATTGATTCTGCTTTTCCCGTAGAAAGACTATCTAACGGCGGGAGGGACTCTCGTTTCTCCAGATACTTACAAAGTCAGTCAGTTTTAAACACTTTAAATAATCGTGTCGAAACGTTTCTTAGTCTCGGTGTCGTAATTACGAGTTAAAGATTGACGTGTCGATGGAAATATTTCATTGCGCAAATTTATAATACAATTTAATTTTATACCGTAAACAAACAATACTTTATAATAGCAACAATATAACAAAATATTCTTAACAAAATACTCGAAATATTATAATAACGTGAACGTAGAAATAACGTGTACGACGAAATTGATCGATGAAGACAACACGAATAATTCAAAGAAACATCTTTTTTAATTTAATATATAAATATTTTCAATTATCGGTGACAATACTTTTTTAGTTTTACCTAAAAAAGTAGGAAAAAAGGCATTTCTTTTATATCAACAAAAGAGGTTTGTATTTATTCAATAAGAAAATGCGTTACACGAATGAAATGGTTAATTATAAATAAAAAAAGGGTAATTTTTGTAAAAACTCTTGCTCTACAATATTGAGTGCACTAATATTACACTATGTATTATACAAAAATGTTTCATTGCTCTTATATCTCACATGGACACGTTTTTAGCCGTTTCTATTATTTTTCTGCCCTTTTCTTGCACTCTCTTACAAAAATACTTCACCATTTTTAGCAAAAACGACTAATTCTATCTAGTAAAAACTTCATTCAACATAATAAATATAATATAATTTTATTTTTAAATCGCAAATTTTCTTAAAAAACAAATGGTTAAAGTAAATTGCATATGAATATATCCGAGTAGAAATAACGTGTACTTATGCACAGAGAAAAAGATTACATTTATTTCTATTTGGTTTACATTTGTTTCACAGAAACAATATTGCTTAAGCTAAAGTAACAGTATTTTGTTTGAATACAAATAATTTAAAAGATTATCCGAGAAAAAGTTTTTCACATATAATCATATGTAATGTATCATCTTGGCGCAATTATTCAAAATATTCGTCATTTTGGGATACTCTTATTGTACAATATTCAGAAAATTTGCCTACGAGAGCTTTTGTATTTTAATAAAGGACCTCGCACAATCTTTATGGAAAATGGCCCCAGGTTAAATTGACTGTAACTGAAGTGTTGTTGTCCTCGAGATTCTGAACAAAAGTCTCAACGAGCATAACTCTCTAAATCTAGTACTTTTCCGTCCAGAGACGTGTGAAATGATTGTACCATGCTTCTTCAAAGCCAAGTATATATTTACAATTGCAGTCAATTTAACTAGAGGCCATTTTCCATAAGTTTTCCATTGTGCGGGATCTTTTGTTGAGCTTGTTAAAACTTTTGCAGGCAATTCTGATATTAAATAATTCGTTGAAAAGATATTGAAACTTCTCAGAAACTTTAGGAATTATGAAACGGGATTATGAAAAGGTAATTTTTCTCTTGATTTTTTTGTTGGCGTTATTTATAGGATTATTACCAAATTATGTATTTACGAGTCTACGGAAAATTTTTTTAAATTTTTTATTAATAGTAGAGATTAGTTAGAAAAAAAAATTAGCTTAAGGGAATATCCATTATTAAATCTACAGGATATTAATTTTCTAACTGTGTTTGGATCTTTTTCGATCCGAATACTTTAAAAAATTCTCGTGACATAAGAGTATTATTAACAAAAGATTAATTATATTTAAGTTTTGAAATTTTTCTGAATTTTTGTAATATTTTGACACATTTTAGTAAATAGAATAATTATTACAATATGCAAGATTGTAACAATACTCTAATATCACGAGAATTTCCCAAAAATGTTCAGATCGAAAAAAAACCCGAACACGGTTAGAAGGGTAAAAATGTGTTCAAAGATTTCCTAGTGATATAAAGGCATGGCCGTAGCCAGGGGAGTGCTGGAACCCTCTAACATTTTTTTGGCATCCTCTAAACAGAACAAATAACGACAAATGTATCTTTACACAATCGCACACGATTGGTGTATGAAATATACAATTCGTCTTATCCGCTAGATCTAGAGTGATGCCTTAAATTAAATCCGATAGCATGCAGTAGCATATGGAGAGGACAGCGCGAATCGCGTAAATGTGCACATACAAATATGGGCACGGTTCTTGCTTGTTTGTGTTACCTCCTCCCATGCTATTGCATACCGGGCAGTTTCTGGCATCATTGGTAATTTTTAATGTTAAAAGTTTATTATTTTATTTGTATGCATAAATGCACTAAAAAACTTTTTTTTGTTTATACATAGATATAATACGTTAATATTTTGTTTTTGTAATTTTTATATTAAAATATTTTATTTTTCAGTTTTTTAAAAAAGTTTTAAATTAATGTCCTAAAATGTTATTTTGATTAAATTGCAAGCCCCTTCTACTTTTTCTCCAAGCACCGTCACAAAATTTGTTCTAGCTACGGCTCTGTATAAAGGTAATACTAAAACTTTCACACGAAGGATGTGAAAGTTATTTAAACTCTTACATCCTTCATTTCACCAGGAAAACGTCAACACGTTATTAATATTACTTAATAATGAATACACTTTTAAATTAATTTTATCTACTATTAAACAAAGATTAAAGAAAATTTTCTATAGACCTGTCAATAATTTTGTAAATAAGTCTAACCTACATCATCTACGGATAAAATCAAGAAACAACATCCTTTTCAGAAGTACTCTTGTATTCCTGTATATTCCTGGAATTTCTAAAATGTTGAAATTTAAATATTATAATTAAATATTATATTTAAATATTTTTTTTAATAAATCATTTAATATTTGAATTACCTACCAAAACTTAAACAATTTCCGCAAATGTATTAAAACACAAAAAAAATTATATGTCCAAATTAACAATCTAATATTGCACACTCACGCACGCGTGCGCACATATAGACGCACACATACACACACGCATGCACGCACACACTCGCACACAACACGCGCGCGCGCGCACGCACGTACGCACACACATACACACAAAAGAGAACCGATTAGACAATTTCCGTACGGTACACCTTGGGTAATGCCAAAGCCTACTGTATACTTCAAAACTTCATAACCTGAAAAATACTTATTGAGATACTTCAAATATTTAAGGGATCCGAAAATTTTCGGATATATGTTAAACAACTCAAAAAAATAATATATTCTACATTTATTGCTCACATTTTTTTAGTACATAAGTAAACAATTCATTTTATGTTAATAGTATAAAGAGTAGAAAACACTCATATGACTGCTTCAGCAATCAATAATAAATCCCGATTAAGAGGATGCTATACTGACGGAAATTACCAACCATTACAGTGTTCATTAATTTTTGAATTGGCTTTACAGATCACAAAATCCTTTTGCAAAATAAAAGTACGCACCAAAACAAAGTCTGCTCTGGTAAATTTTATGAGAAAATCGATCAAAAAGTTAAAAATTCATTTATTTTCGACTCGTGGATCTGTCAACCAAGATTAATTTTTGTTATTTACTGACGTTCTGTAGCTCGTATGTATAAAATGAGACCAGGGCGGACTTCAGAAAACTCTAACAAACAACACTGACTGTGTATCGTTTCAGTCAACAACCTAACAAAAAAGTTTAATAGGTGAACAGCTGTACGTGTCCAAATTTCGCTTAGCGTACGTAAACGATGGCAAGAAGAGCAGTGGCTGTAGTTAATAGGTCTTTTCGCAGATGGCGAAATAATCGAAAAACAAAGACAGATCTATGCGTTGGACAAAGAGCGATAGCCTGGTCTCCCTCGAAAAATAATCTGCAATGCCGACGTCGAGGAAGTTCTTCGGTCACTATAGCATCCTCTTAAACCCCATAACTTTCTCTGGTGTACAAATAATTATTGTTTTTTGCTTTTAGAGGATCTTTTCTAATAATTAATTTAGACGTTGCATCAGAACGAAAAATCGACTACTTTTAAGATCTTCCTTTCTTTGAATTTAACAAAATCAATTAAATTTAAAAATCATTTTGTCTGAGTATTTTTGAGTGTTAAAAACATGCTAGTAAAGTCTGTGTAAATTTGACAAGTAAAAACGTATATTCAACTATGAGTACAAGATATTTGTTTTGCACTAATAAAAATTTACATTGTATATTTTAAAATAGCACGATTTAGTAAAGATTATAATTATTATGTAATTGAAGGACAAAAAACAAAAAAATCAGCACACTAGAAACTTTCGATGCTTTCTCGTGAATACTTCAATATTACATCATACCATTCATCCATGAAGAGTAACTATTAAAACATAGTTAAGTTAGGCGAAATCCGCGAGTATCCGACTACCCACTTTTCGTGGGTAAAAGAGGAATGTGATAATGGTTGTCACTCATCAACTAAAACATAAATATTGAAAACAATTATTCTACTAAAAAATACTCATATATATACTTACATATACCTAATCATTGTATTTTCTTTGCAATAGATTGCTTGAGAG
Organism: Solenopsis invicta; assembly: GCF_016802725.1. Taxonomy (NCBI): domain Eukaryota; kingdom Metazoa; phylum Arthropoda; class Insecta; order Hymenoptera; family Formicidae; genus Solenopsis; species Solenopsis invicta. The sequence goes on from NC_052668.1 coordinate 27,742,669, forward strand.
TGTTAGAAATAAACATGTAAATGATAGAACCGGCTAAAAACGGACTAAAAACGTATGAAGTATAAAAGAGGTAAAATATTTTTATAAAAATAACCAATAAGTTTTACATTCAAAGCCTAAATGTCGTATTATTGATAATTACTGAAATTATTTATTATTACAAATTCTTTTCATTCTATATGGAGATAAGAGCACAGTAAAGAAAATTTACGTAATAATTTAATGTAGAGTAAAAACCGTATATTTACCAAATTTGAAGTTATTTTTAAATAATGTTCGCAGTAAAACGATTTATTTATATTTTTAATTTATTATTAAAGTAGGGTATGTATGAGAGTTCTAACTCAGGGGGATTAAGGGAGGTCGGGTGTGCGGGGGGGGGGGCTTGTAGGCGCGGAGAGTATGCGAAAGGGTATGACATCACGTGTGATTCGACGGTATGTATCCTGTTTACATAAATAATCGGAAGGAACATGGAGTGAGACTCGGCGCGTTGCGTATTTTGTTTATATATACATCGGGAAAGAACATGGACCATGTTTATATCTTTCGTGTCACCCTCGTTACCGCCAGAGGGAAGGGGGAGGAAATATACGTTGGAATACTTGTGAGTAGAGTTCTATATAAAAAGAGATTGATGTCCGAAGCTCTGATTGGTAATCTGATTGATACTTGATTGGCTAAGCGAGCAGCCATATTGTGATCACAGCTGTTTGCAGAATGATACGAATGGTGTTTGATGACGTTAGAGCGGTCCCAAAATGGCGGTGGAAGACTCACAATCAATTGGATACTGAAGGTTGTGATGGGGGTTCGATGTCGCTTCTCTCTTTATATAGGAATCTACTTGTGAGTGATAATGCGGCTAAATTTCATAATTGCGGAGAGAGGGTACGTGCAGGTCTTAACGCGAGTCCGCCGCTGCCATTCATCACCCGCAGCCGCTGCCACCCGCTAGCATTCATCACCACCGCTGCCTCCCACACACCCGACCTACCTTATTGCCAATGAGTTAGAACTCTCATATATATCCTACTTATTAAAATTGTATCTTTTTTTTGTAAAATGTGAATTTAATAAACATTTACTTTTTTGTATTAAGGCTCCTGAGTACTCGCCGCGGTCATACTACGGTCGTGACATCAGAAGCAAGAAATTGCGTGAAATGACACGTAATATTGTCAAACATGCCATTTATAAATAAAACCAATTTCGATAAAACTGACTAAGCAGATGGCTTTAAAACACTTCTAAATATCGGTCACGACTTTTTTCGCCTCAGTCAGTAAATAGTCGTAAAAAGCATGTAAAGTGAAGCTATTGAAACAGGAAAACACACGGTCATGTAATTTTGTCAATTATGCTATTTGTAAATAAAGCCAATTTGGATAAAACAGACTAATCAGATGGTTTTAAAATACTTGTAAATCACGGTAAGGACTATCCTTTTTTTGCCTAACAATCAGTAAATAGTCGTAAAAAACACGTAAAGTGACGCCTATTTAGACAGGAAAACACACGGATAGCTATTGAAAGAAATGAAAAATGTACTTTTATATGTAAAATTCAAAGAAACTTTACTCGCGGTTCACTTTTACGGATTTGGTAAATACGAGACAAGTCATATTTTCACAATAAAACACATAACAACAAAATGACATGCACGACAACATCTCATCGTCAATCTGTCACGTTTCACGTGTATTAGTTCTAGTTTTGTCCGCGACCTAATGTCGCTACCGTCAACGCGGAGTTCTCGGCTGAGGAGTCAGGAGCCTTAACACAACGTTTACGCTTACTTCAATAATCTTTATTATAACCCAATAATAACCCCGTTCTTCTGAAAATTGATTTTATTATTGTACAGGTATTTATCCGATTTTAATAACAAAAAAAAAGAAATAAGAGGACTACTACAGGCAAAAGCCCTATAATGTTGTATCGCCAACATCAATTTACTTGGTACATTTGTACAAGCTTAGTTGCGTTATTTTGTGTGTCTGTACATACTCAGGAATTTAATGGTACTTATATTCAAACGTTGTCCGCTTATGCCATTGCTTCGAAATCCGATATTCTTAATTCAACCTGTGGAACAGAATTACAGAACTTCCGAGATGCTATTAATAAACGGATATTGTGGAGTTTAAAAAGTAAGTAAAATTCTTAATTGTAATCATACTGATATTAATACTTCAATTTAAATTAATTTGCACAACAGTAATTTGGGATAAGAAAAATTTGAAGTATTTCAGAAATAATATTTTTAATTTATTATATTCAAAGATTTATAAGTATTAGAAGTTATAATAAAAATTATATACTATATAATTAGCGTTTTAATTCTGAGTTCTTATTTATTTATTTATTTGCAATCTGATTAATATAGTAAATATAAATATGATTTCTAAAATATTTGATAAAATAAATACATAATATTTATAAGAAGATAATGTTTCATTTGCGTAATAGTTTTATACACTTTAAAAAATTTTTGCTTGCTTAGTAAACGAAAGCAAGAAAGCAAATTTTCCGTTTCATAATGTTATCTAAGCAAAAAATTTGCACAATTTAAAGTTATGCCGCTAGGCTATGCTCTTTGGGATTCTTTTACATAATTAATCAGAAAATTAACAAACTATCTAATAATAAATCTAATAATTACCTGATATTTATTTGTTTTAAGTAAATAACAATCTAATTTTTGCTTTTATTAGTTTTAGATTCCAGTGGCGGATTTAAATCAGGTTTTCTTTACGGAAATAATTATTGGCTAGGCAGTCGTAGTCAATGTCTCGATACGATGAACATAAATCTTCCTATGACATCAGGGGAAATATTAAATAACACGCAGTATCGTGACCCGCAACAAGAAATTCCACCTTTTGAAATTAATTATTTTGTTGCTTATTTTAGGCACAATAGTTCATTTCAATATCGCGTACATTTATATGAAGAGGTAAGCTTATCAAATAGTTATCTAATAAACAAAATAAAATGATGCCTTCAGATATTGTTTTATTTTAGGATGTAATAATGCTAGGACTCTGTTTGCCAGCATCGTGCTCTACAAATGATCTAAGTTTTATTTTGGACAGAATATTACATGACAGAGTCTTAACGAATGATCTTTATTTCACGAATATTTATCTGATTCGAGTTAAAGATCTAAAAGGCGATGATAACTGGTTATCCGGTGGTACGTTACTTTTTATCTGGTAAGTCTTGGGGAAAAAAATGACTATTATTTCACAATACGGACACAATAATAACATTATCCGACACAAAAAAACTGTGAAATCTTGTCAAGATATCCTACTAGATATTGCATTATTTCAAGATCCGCATTTAACAAGATGTATAGATATTGCAAGTTTAAGTGAAACGTATTTTAACATCATTTTTTAAATATCCGTAATTATTGCTGGCTACAGTAAAATCTTGATTTATCAATCAGGTTTATTTTAAAAACCTATTAAAGATATTTATAAGATTTAGCTGATCGAGAAGTATCCGGAAAAAAACGTCTAACATAATGGCTTAATTTGCACCAATTATTTAACTCTTAAGCGGACGCGTGATTTTTATAACGTAACTGGTCCAGTCAATTTGATTACCTACATTTTAATTTATTTATAGGGCAGAGTGGGCTAAATCCGTTTACCAAATAGGATCTTTTTAATTAAAATGAATAACGATCAAATTAAGCAGATTTGAGTGCCATTTACAATGTGACATTTATAGAATAAACGCAAATATGTATTTTCAGCCACTACTTAAAAAAATTTTTTAAAACAAGAAAATCCTGTAAATTGTTATTTAAAAGGTGTTAAAATTTTGAAAGATAATTGATTTAAGATAATTGAAAACTATAGAATTTAAAAATATCGAGCATTTTGTGATCACTTTTGCGATTTATTGTAAAATTTTTTCCAAAATTCGAAAAAACTGTCGGACTTTTACATCGGAATTACAACCTGATCGTAGCACCGATAATCGGCCGGTCAAATATAGTCCTAAAAATTAGTAAAATATTATGAGCCATCAAACTTGAAATAATTGAATTTTATTAATTTTAACTTTAATTATATAATAACGATACCAAGAAACGTTTAATTATACATATAAACTGTAACTATAATTTTCTTTTTTTTAATAACATTTTTATATTTGACTATCAAATTGCTCGTTTTTACTCAATATTAAGAAAACAATACACGAAAATCAATTAAAATTTTATCTAAAAACTGGTAAAAATAAAAATATCCAATTTGGATCAAGGGATGGTTTGACTTGGAACCAGTATCAAATCGGACTGGAAAAAATATTTTTACATTTTTCATTATAGTTCAACACAGATGAGAAATACATCAAAGTGATCCAAAGCAAAAATGAAGGAAATTATTTTTTGAACGACACCTTTAGTTTTACGATCGAACTTGATTTATGTTTTATAAAAAACAAAAACTGCAAATAGGTTTGACTTACTCCACTCTCCCCTATATTATATACAAACAAAACTATTTACTTTTATTTATAAGTAATTATAAATTAATACATATTTTACACAAGTTTACATGAAATAATAATTTACAAATATTTGTAATTTAAACAAATTTATATGTTTAAAAATATTTCTTTAACGTTTTGACAAATAAATTTAAAGCTTCCAAGCTAATAAATACACGTAAAATGATCAAATAAATTTTGATTATTATTACACTTCAAGTTAAGATATAAACACAATATATTATGAGTATTGCTTAAATATAATTAAAAACCAATAATAATTCGGCATGTAACATAATATTGTAGTATTTATATTTTATAAGTACATGTTTATTTCATTATTTATTAATTTTTTAAAGCATTTTATTACAAAAAACTGAAAACTAAAAATAAACTTTTATGCAATATTCTAAACTTGCACAGAAAGTTACGTGTGTGGTCGTTCGAGGGTCAAATTGATCCGATGGATAAAAGAATTGCTGTTTGTAGATAAGATATTCGAACATTATTAATGCTACTTGGCTGAAGCCAAGACTAAAGTGTAGAAAAAAGATATTAAGAGCGGTAATGTTGTAAACAAAAGCGAAATAGAGAAACAATAACTTATTAGTGTGTCTGGATCAGTTTGGTCACGCGTTTGCTTAAAGATTAATATGTCTATAATACAAATAAATAAAAGAATATTCTATTTAAAATAAAAAAAAATATTCTATTTACAGCATATGTTTAGGATTTTGTTTCATGACAACAATTGGAACGATATATGACATATTCATCTATCAAAAATATTTTAAAGAAAATGAAATGAATATAATTGATGACAGTAAGTATGCGTGTTATATAAAAATGCGCTCATGTTTTTACTTTAAAAGTTACTAACAATTTTGACTACACATTTTATCTTTTAAATATAGATTGACGTTCTTGAATTAAATTTTTAATTTTTTATTAAACTAAATATTAAATTTTTATTTATTTAATTAGTTATCTATAATCATTACGTTTTGCACAATTATTATTTTAAATAATTAATAATTCACAGAATAATGTTTTTGCTACATCTTATGTACAGTTTGGTGCAATAATTTGAAGAGCCTAGTAGATGGCTGACTTACCGACGCATATATAATGTTAGACTGTGGCGTCGATAAGTCAGCCATCTACTAGGCTTTTCGAATCATTGCACCGCACTATACAACTTCTTCGTACGCATATATAATTTTGTTTTGTTTAACATTATTTCTATATTTTTTCACTTTTACATTTGTGTATACTAAAGGTTTCAAATTATCATTTAGGTATCAAAGGTGTATCCAAAGAAATGGAAACAAAACTAAAGTCTTCGCATTGGAAGAGTGTAATTAGCAAAGTATTAATATGTTTTTCCGCTTACACAAATACGAAGAAAATATTTAGTACGAAATTAGATGTTGACGCAATAGCAGTCATTCACGGCATAAAAGTTTTAAACACGTTGATCGTAATTGCAATACACACTATAGCTTTTGCACTAGATTCTATCGGCGAGTAAAATTAAAAAATATATCTACAAAATGAATACTTTTTCATGTATCGTTTTTCATATTTTGCATATAACAAAAATTTCTTTTTGTTCACAGATAATAAAGTATGGATGTGGAGAATAAGTGAGAATTATGGTGGTTATTTATTTGATCCAATGATTGGAGCTGTAACAATCGATAACTTTCTTTTTTCAAGTGGATGTGTCTTAACTTATTTGTATTTAAAAAATAAAACAAACAAAATACTGATCAAACCAATTCAATACAGAGAAAAATTAACTGAACTTTTTAACTATATAACAAGAAGATTTCTTCGGTTTGTCTTTCATTATATTTATTTGGTGGACAATAAGAAAATAATAATAAACGTAATAAAATTATTGCAGTAATCAGTGAAATAAAATCATATGTTTATGATAAGTAAAGCTTAAAAATTAATGTTTTATTTGCAATATGTGAACAATTAATTGCATTTTTTTTACTAATCAACCATTGAAATTTTATTAAGGCTGACACCAACTTATATGATGGTGATGGGAAGTCTGTACTTAATCTCGAATTGGTTTGACAAGACATCGCAAATTTATATGTACGAGAGACCGCACGAAACTTGTGCAAAGTACTGGTGGAGAAATCTTTTGTACATAAATAATCTTTTTGGTCGCGAAGCAATAGTACGAACACATTTGAAAATCATTTTAAATTAAAATAATACAGTTACAATAATACGTTTGAATATAATACATTTATTTAAAATTTTTTTTACAGTGTATGAACTGGAGCTGGTATCTAGCTATTGATATGCAATGTTATATAATAGCTACAATGCTATTAATTTTATCAACTATGTAAGTAATCAAGTATAGTGTAAAAGAGGTTAGGGCTTAAGAGGCAAGTTGGCACTGCGTTCCATTTATGCATAACTTTAAAAGTGAAAGGGACAAAGAAAAAATTACAAAGTATTTCTTTTTTAAGACAAGTTTTCATACTTTCAAGGTGACATACTTTTCTCTAAATTTTATTTAATTCGTACATTATAAGTTCTGGTTTTCTTTAACATACATGTATTACTACATGTATTTCTTACATATGTATGTATATATTTAAATAAGTGTATATTGCGAATTTCAGGTACTTCTACGCCGCTGTTATGATATTGGGTGCACTTTTATTAAGTTCCATTATTTTTACGGGTTATACTTCATATGTTTATGCATATGTTCCAGCGTAAGTTACTAAAGTATTTTTGTTTAGTGAGAGGAGTTACTCACAAAAACTTTTTATTGTTGTAGAATTCATGAACTGTATCGATTCACAAACGTTTTATATTTTCCAACATGGATGAGAATAAATTCGTATATTATTGGTATAATTACAGGATATATTTTAACAAAATTAAATAATAATTTATTCTGGAAGAAGGTTAAGTATATTTTTTATATAACATATTAAAAAAATAAACATTAAAGTAATTATTGTATACATAAACTACTAGTTAATTATTATTTTTTTATAAATTAATTAATACCTAATATAATAATGCATAAATAAGAACACTATATAACAATTTAATATATGTTTCAGAAAATTATAATTCTGTGTTGGTGCTTCTTTTGTTTTGCTAACGTTTGTAACGTTTTCATATTATTTATGATTTACAACAAGCGATATGTATCCGTTTCAATCATTGCTATTTATATGGCTTTGCATAAAACTCTTTCGGGCATTAATATAGCATGGATTGTAATAGCGTGCTCAACCAAACACGGAGGTATGTTTATTTATTATTATATAAATGTTATCGAAATATTACATGTTTAATATGTATATACAAATATGCATACAAACAGATACATGCACAAACATACAGAGTGACTCAGGGAAAATGTGACAAGCTGTTGTTTTCGAAAGTATGCATCATAACAAAAAATAGTTCAGACGATATTTGTATAGTTCAAGAGGCTTAGACAATCAAATTACATAAAAATAAAGCTCTTTATTATGAGTCAATTGCGAAGAAAGGAAAACATACCCAGATTTGTAGATAAAAGAAAGATTGGTATTAAATATATATATATATATATATATATATATATATCTATTTAAAAAATGGTGTGGCAAAGGATGACCACATAAGAATTTGAAGAAATGTTTTCTAACTTTTGTAACAGAATTTTAAAAGTGAGAAAAGTGAGATTTTTTTATGGAATGTTGTTCGTCAGATTCGTAGTTTCTGGCTGAACTTAAAGAAAACAGAAATCCCAACAAAATTATTAAAATGACAGCCAAAGAATAGTGATTTTTTATTTAAAAATAATTTTTATTGCAAAAAAACGAGATTTAAAAATTTTGTTTAGAAAGAACTCAAATTTTTATGTACTGTATCAGAAGTTTGGCCAAAAATAACACATGTTCTATATATCCTTGAATTTGTTCAAATCTTAACCTCCATCTATTTGTAATCAGGGTAAAACAAAGAAAAAGAATTTAAAAAAAAATGCGTATATATATGTTACTGTTAATTTAATTAATTGGTTATTATACGTAGCGGTTAACATGAATAATTCTCAATTTGTTTGGTTAATATGATTTGTTGGATATTGCAGCGGTATTGCAATAGGTTAAAACTATTGGGAAACTGATTGTGATGAAAAGTAGTGTATTTAACAAAAGATTACATGTGTGACTGACGGTTGACAAAAGGCGACTAACTGACTAACCGGGAGGTGTGCGTTCCGAAAGTAACTAAGCTTTTACAAATTTTTCTACCTACAACTCTATTTGTCAACGCCAACGCCATAAACTAAAAAACATAATGCCTCGAGATTACTTATCTACATGATTAATAGAAGAAATTAATCAAATTTACCGTTTTTTAGTGATGTTAATATACCAATGCATATTATAAACAATTCCCAAAATTAAACGGTTATTTTAATCAATCATTTTATTTTATTTTCTCGATAGTCTGAGGTTGTTTTCCAACAACGGAATAGTCAAACACTATGACACAGTGTTACATAGTGTTGACTTGTAACGTGCTACTTAGCTTCTTTACTTCACTTTTAATTTCAACGTTACATTTTATCGTTAAAATGTAATATTGATACTATGAGCTCAAGTAGTACGCAAAGTAGCGTTGTGAAATAACATTTTATAAAATTATTGCTAAAATCTTTTGCTTTACTGAAATGATGAGTATAAAACAAATTAACTTAAGGCTCCTAAGTACTTGCCGCGGCCATATTGAAGTCGTGACGTCAGAAGCGAGAAATTGCGTGAAATCATACGTAATTTTATCAAACATGCCATTTGTAAATAAAACCAATTTCGATAAAACAGACTAAGCAGATGGCTTTAAAACACTTCTAAATATCGGTCACAACTATCCTTTTTTCGTCTTGCAGTCAGTAAATAGTCGTAAAAAACACGTAAAGTGACACCTATTCAGACAGGAAAACACACAGATAGCTATTGAAAGAAGTGAAAAATGTACTTTTATGTATAAAATTCAAAGAAACTTTACTTGCGGTCCATTTTTATGAATTTGGTAAATACGAGACAAGTCATATTTTCACAATAAAACACATAATAACAAAATGACATGCACGACAACATTTCATTATCAATCTGTCACGTTTCACGTGTATTAGTTTTAATTTTGTCCGCGACGAAATGTCACTACCGTCAATGCGGAGTTCTCGGCTGAGGAGTCAGAAGTCTTAGCAGGCAACAGATGTCTGCTTTACAACAGAATTAATTTTTACTAACCTTCTTAGTATATGACAGACTCATAAATTTTATGTAAAATACACTATATTTAAAATATAATAACGTTAGAATCTTTCGCCTTACTAATTTATGAGTCTACATACTAAAAAAGAAACATATATGATGCTAGTAAAAATTATTTTTGTTGTAAAGCAGACATCTGTTGCCTGTTTCAATTTAATCTGTTTTATACTAGTCAATTTAGTAAGGCGAAAGATTTTACCAATAATTTTATGAAATGTTATTTCACAACAGTACCTTGCCTAGAGGTCTTTACTAATCTTATAACGTATTCATTTTTAGTATTTATGGTAGACTCATTAATTTAGTAAGGCAAAAGATTTCAGTTAAATGATGTTTACAGCAAAATACTTTATGCAAATGTTATAAATAAATAAAATAATTTTTGTCGTTGTAAAGTTCCTTAGATAATGGCATAAAAGTAAAATAATCAAATAAATACAGAAGTATTTAAATGTATGGTAAGTTGTACTAAGTAATAGGTGGAGATTATAATAAACATTCTACCTTATTTTTTCTTTTATATTTTCAGTCTTTTAATCCACTAATTATATTGTTCACTTGTCCGTAGACATTATGCATACATGACCGGTTTCTTTGATTAATTTGAACGTTTTTGCTTTCATTAATCATATTTACCAAAACTAGCGGTTATTATGCATATTAACTTGTTATTACACACATGTATAATAACCGTCTTAATCAAATTTAATAGAGGGAAAAAGGGCATCCATTTTTATTTTATTGAATAACTTTGTTTAGAATTAATATTTTCTATTGAAACTTGAACGATTACATTCGTCAGTGTTGTTTGACAGATTCTAGACTTAAAGTAATGAAATATTTATTATTTAGAACGTGATTTATAAAAATCTCATACACTGCATAATCGATGGAAGAAAACAAGTGGTTGTAATATCCATAAAAATAATTTTAAAAAATTAGTTTAGTTTAAAAGAAACACAGTACCTTGTTACAAAATTATATATTTTTAATTTTCCATTGTTTAGATTTTTCCTGATTTAGAATTTTCCTGCGTTCAGAAGCTTGGGAATTACCATTAGAAATTTTATTAAAAATATTATTTTATCCCTGTTTAACATTAAACAAACATAAAATGATATCTTTAATGTTTCTAAACACCGCTCTTTAGAATGACAATCGATTGATCAAAGAAATATTTCGATATAAAAATTTTGCTTAAAAAATCATACTAACAAAATTCCATGTTATTGTTTTAACTTTGTATAACTCAAAATGTATATGGCCAAATAAAAAATTAAATAACAAAAAAACACTAGAGTGTATGTACCTTCGTGTAATAATACACTCACGTTTAAGAATAATGATGAAGTGTATTTAATTAAAGGTTAAAAGTATACCTTGAAAAAGTTTAAAAGTGCTCAAAAGTAAAAATGCTTTATAACAATTGTCAGTCATTATGCATTGGCATATTAGCATCACTAAAAACCGGTGAGTTACTAAACGAATAACTGCATAAGTAATTGTTCGAATACATCACCTAATAACGGAAATAATAGGAGTAGCCATATTGTCGACAATAGCCATAATACACTTTTCTCCTCTACCTTTTTTTTCTATCTACATGCTAGCAATGAACATTGTTTAGAAGGATAAATTTGGATGTGCTTTTATTTCTTTGCAATAGATTTGTAACAAACCGCCTTTCCGCTTCCCCCTCGGACCGTTCACCGTTCCGGGCTGTCCGGCCGAACAACCGCCGGACAGCAAAAACGCATAGCCAATAAGACACGCAAACACCGGCGTAGCGCGCGTTGACGCATCCGCACGTGAGATCTCCGTGGCAGATCTCCGCGCGCACGCGCTCGACCGGAGTGGCGACCGCCGGACCGATCTCGAGCGGCGGGGAGACCCCCACCGACTCCGTACCGTTCCGTACCCCCGCACCGTCCCTGCCCACGAGATTCGGGTATATAAGCGCCGCCGCTCCGAGAGTCGAGCGGTCTTCTTCTCCGTCCGCTCTCCTGTCCGTAGAAGAAGTCCTCCTAGTGCTCACAGGGAGTTAAGCGCCTTAGCTTCCGTCAAGAAGTCTTGACAAGAGCCGTCCGCCTTCCTGAAACCGCCGGTTAACGGGCTCAAGTCCACCTTGGGCTCCACCAGGTGATCCTGGTAGTCGGCAATTCCCGATCCGCCGTGCCCGCTTGGGTATCGACTCACGACCTGGGGTGTGGAGTTCCGCGCCTCTACCAAGAGCTCTTGGCGTGAATCGATCACCACCGCCGAACATCGCGGTATTAACCGCTTCGCGTCGGGAATCGCGATCCGCGTACAGCCGCACCGCGCGCGCGTCATCTACGGCCGTGGCCGCGGCCTTCGGCAAGGCCACGGTCTGCGTGCGTCAACAAACGATTCCGAGTTCCCGGAAACCTCGGCGCAGGAATTCTACGAACCGAGCCGTGTACATAGCTCCGTATCCGATACCGCGTCCAACACGTTTGTAAATACCGTTCGTCCGTCCGCGCGCTCCGTTTTTCGTCTGTCCGTCCGCGCGTATTCTTTAAGTTCTGTTGCGTCTGTCCGAGCGTCACCGCCATCCGTCCGTCCGCGCGTCGTGGCTAAGCCACTCCGCTACTCCACTGTACAACTATCTTACGCGAAATAAACTCGCTACTTTTATACCATCCAAACCGAAAAGTCTAGTTCTCTTGGCGACCCCAATCCACGTCCTAGTCCGCCGCGCTCGCGCCGCCCCATGCGCGGAAAAAGACGGGTCGTTACAGATTTTCTCATAAAGAGAAGCTTTATTTTTAACTGTCTAATCCTCTTAAAAAATAGCAAACGGTAAACAATAAATAACGGTAAAATTAATTTTCTCGAACAAATGTATAGCATAATAGGAAGAGCATAATGCTTTACCACATTACCGTATACATAAATATGGCACATTCAGGCCCAAGGTTAGAAAATTGAGCAGGTAAAATAATTTGTACATTTCAATGTAGATAAATGTAATATAATATTAAATCAAAACAGTATATTAATATAATTAAATTACACACTTTCTTAAAAAATTTTAAATCAAACTGTTTGACGGTATTATTTCGTGAATCAACAATTGCGATGATATGTTTTGATGCTAATCACTTGAATCCGCTGGTATTACGAATCTGCACGAGCTTAAGTGAGCAGTGGAAAAAGTGATTCCCATTTTAAAATATTCAAAATAATTTTTATACAACCTTAACATAGATTTGAAAGTTGCAAAAGTATTTATTGTTACATTAATTTTACGTACATTCTTACTTAGAAAATACATATAATTGAATATAACAATACACAATTGTTTCTTATTACATATAAAAATGTACTAGATTATGAATTAATAATTTGACAAAATTATATGAACGATTTCGTCGTCATCTGAAATATAATAATAACAATTATTATCATTATTATTATCATTATCGTTATCGTTATCGTTATCCTTATCGTTATCGTTATCGTTATCGTTATCGTTATCCTTATCGTTATCGTTATCGTTATCGTTATCGTTATCGTTATCGTTATCGTTATATTTATCATTGTCATTGTCATTGTCATTGTCATTGTCATTGTCATTGTCATTGTCATTGTCATTGTCATTATCATTATCATTATCATTATTACACTAATTTTATAACATATTCTAAAATTCATGATATTTACCTGTTAATTTGATAACGGGGATCTTCCGTTGATTGCGCAGTGCTGGCACATCCATGTCCAAATCCACGACTTCAATTCGCGGTCTCCCTAAAAAATTTTTATATTTAAAATTTGATAAAATTTCTAATATTCAATTTTCAACAAGAGACAGTTTGCGTTTTGTGCTATTAGTGAATGCAAAGTTACTTACGTGTGACTACGGCGACTTTGAGCTTCTCTTGTGCGCGTCGCCGTCTCATCACGTATGACGTTGGTTCGCCCGAAAGTCCGCACCACGCGACGACGCCGTATCGGTTCAACACGAACTACGGGTCTAACAACTGCAAAATAAAAATATTAAATAATGTCTAAAAAGCACTCGCATTAATAAGTTTACATTAACTAGATTTTTTACTCGATTTACATTAACTTACCTTCTCTTTGCACTCGATTTTCATGTTGTCGCAGGAAGTTAGCTATGAGACCCCCCGCATCATTTTCGTAAAATGCATTGTTCTGACATCGCATTTCAACGTGACGCCAAATTATATTCTCCAGCGTCACGTTACCGTTGCATTGTCCCACCCTGTGCATTGCACACAGTAATGTGCTGGAGCATTTGCTCGCGAACTCGTCGAACAATGCATAGTTCGATGCGTTATCGTCCGTTAATTTCTCAAAATAATAAGCCTTCACTATTGTTTTGTTCATATTACACGCGACGAGAAAAAATTTGGCGATGTCATCGCGCAACATTTTCGCAATGTGAAATTTCTTGACCCTATGCAGAATCACTCACAGTAACGTTCGCTCGCACCTGCGCTTGTCGTAGTAAACGAAAAACTTTCGACTTGCAACGGGAGAGTACGAAAGCCGAACTAACGCTTAGCTTTCGTGTAACTTAACTTATACCTTGTAGTTTCTATTGTTTTTAAAAATGTGGTAGGGAAAACTTATCTCAATAACTCCGCCTTCTCTCAACCTGATTTTTGAAATTTTCAAAAGAGTCTAAAAGTTAAAATTTATTTTGTCTTCGACTCCATATTCTTTAGTCTTAAATTTATTCGTATAATCATTATATCCTCGCTCTTTCCTTCTAGTCAACATACAAAAAATTTGTTTCCGACTGTAGTCCATCAAAAGATAATACCACTATTTTTCTAGAAACAAATTCAAAATTAATGATCCCTTTTCTAGAATACAAAATCATATTTTCTTCACAGTACCAACATTTTAGAAATTCACTCTAAATGTACTGTTTACCTGAAAAAGCCGGATGTGAATTGTTTGAATAAGTTCTAATAGGTATTCAGTATACGTAGGTAGTGCGGGGCATTAGAAACTTTTTTGAAATATCCAAGCAAAATTAAACAAAGAAATTATTTGAAGGACTATTTTCTTAGAAACTAGAAAACGAAACTTGTGTTCATTCCTGTTTTGTTGATTCCATAACGACAAAAACTTCATATTGTTTTTGTCATAAATCAGTCTCTTTTTGTAGTTTCCAAAATTTAATTTAAAAGAAATCTTAGAAAGTTTATTTTCTAAAACTACAAAACAAAATTCATGCTTATTCCTGTTTTGCTGATTCCATAATGACGATTCCATTGATGCCCCATAGCTGCCCATATACTACTATTACTATTCGAGATCACATTGATATTGGGTAATTATTTACTATAGGGGACCCAGTTCCAATCATGTTGATCTTGACATATGTTATAGAGGCAAGGATACTGAACAACTTTTCCGTATAAATTAATTAGCGCTCTCCTACAGATTTCGAGATATACTTAGAGAAAAAAAACAGTTTTTCTTAATTATTTCAGAAAATATTCATTTTAGAAAAAAATATATTAAACAAAAAATGAAGCTTATAAAAAACTCTACAAATAAGGTTCTATACACATTTTACTAACTCCAAAATTTGAATTTTTCAGAGATTTTTAAAATAGTTTTTTGATTATAACTTCAGTTGTTATAATCAAAAAACCATTTAAAAAAAAATTGGAAAAATTCAAATTTTCATATGTCGTACAGAGAACGCGTGGGCAAGGGAGGGTCTCCGTTCCTCCCCCTACACCCCCACCTCGTATTTTTTTTAACCGAACCTAACTCTATTTTAGTTACAATTTAGCCATAATTTCAAATCTAATATCGCAACGTGGTCAATTGAATATCCTTGGCCAAATTACAACAAAAATAGGATTAGGTTAGGTTAGGTTAGGAAAAATACGGGGTGGGGTACGGACGGACCCCCTCCCCCGCCAACGCGTTCTCTGTGGCATATGAGTTTTCAACTTTCCACGCAAAACAAATTCCTCATTAAATGTGTGAGTATATGTGTGGTTATTAAAGAAAATGAATTATTAATGAAAATGAAAGGAACTCATTTTAAAACAGTTTTTCTATTATGACGACTAAAGTATTGAAATTAGATAAAATATGTATATGACCTTTTTTGTAGAGCTTATTAAGCTTCATTTTTTGTTTAACCCTTTTTTGTAAAATAAATGTTTTGAAATAATTAAAAAAAACTGTTTCTTCTTTTTCTAAGTATATCTCGAAAACTATACGAGAGCGCCAATTAATTTATAAGGAAAAGTTGTTCAGTATCTTTGCCTGTTTAACATATATCAAGGTCAACATGATTGAAGCTGGGTCGCCTAAAGTAAATAATTATTTGATATTGTAATATGCTATTTAATATCCTGCAATTTTTGTATGAAATATATTTCTCAGAAATGCTAATTCTTAACGAAATATTCAATTATCCAGACTTTTGACCCACCCTGCATATACATGTATTCTTACAACACATATTATCGTACAAATATCCTAGAACAGGGGTGCCCAACCTCTTTACATCTATGAGCTGCTTTTTTTTAATAGAGCAACTTTGCAATCTACCTATGTATGTGTAAGGTGTAAGAGAAAAAGTACAAAATTATATAATATAATAATAGACGATCAGATTAACAAACCAAATTAAATAAACAATTTAATTTAAGTTTTTAATTTTTACACTAATTCAGTAAACAATTATGTAGGAACGTTCTGGCTGTACTTAGCCTTCATCATCCTATAAAATTCATTTTAAATTAAAATACAATTAAAATGTTTAATATTAAAAAAAAAAATTTTTTTCCTTTGTTTTATATATCTAAAAATAAGAAATTTTCCCTAAACTATGTGAAATTGTCCCCATGTGTCGCATACCGTCTGTGATTTTTTTGATGGCAAACGGGCAACTTCGTGCATCGGATGCAAATTTGCGTGTGTGCGTGTGTGTGTGCAAGTGTTGTTGATCCGTCCCTTCTTTTAATGAAAAGAGTCATAACCCAAGCAGCAAAATTTTTCTTATATGATGAATTTCACAAAATCACTCGCGGCTTCATATGTAAGTTTATTTGACAAGCGTAGTATTAGTCACGTTTGTTATCTGTATATTAACGATAGAGTTATTGTTTTACATGAATTATAACAAATTTTTGCCGTGGATAAATTAAAAAACTTACTTGAAAAGGTATTCGGGCAATAATTATATGAACGTTCGCTATCGTCGACGATCTTATTATCGCCGAGACAGACGGAGCACAAGTGAGGCAGAACCGTTGAGCAAAAGTCAGTAACGTATATCTGTGTTGTCTTTGAACGAGTCAAGTAAACAAAAATAAGAATCATAAAGTTCTGTTTTATTCTGTGAGTTTAGTCCGTTTGTTTGTTGTTTCATATGTATCATTTCCAAAATTATTCTTTTATGGTAATTTTCTTCAGTGTCAAGAATTTTTATCTCCTTCCAATTGAAGGAGTGGTCAAAAAATATTCTATAGTTTGTTATAACTGACAATGAGTGTTTTGAAGGGTTGAGTTTAATATTATTAATATGCTCTTTTGTTCTAGTTCTCAACTGTCTCTTCGTCTGCCCTACATATGTGGCATCGCAATTATTGTAAAAAATCTTGTAAACGACATTGTAACTGCAGTCACTCTCCATTTTGTCTTTGTGCACTTTGATAAAATTGTTAATTTTGTTTATGCATCTGTAGCCAATTGTAAATGTGTTTTTATCTAACAAAGATGCTGTTCTTTCAGAAATATTTTGAATATAAGGGACGACAAGGAATTTCTTTGTGTTCTCATCTTTTTTTGTTTGGTCTTGATCATTTTTGTCTCTGATAGTGATGGGTGCAAGTTTTGTATTTAATAAATTTTTTATTCTTATTCCGATATATTTGAAAATAAATTCCAGAGAATATCCATTTTTTAAAAGTAGTTCGATAATTAATTTCAAATTTATTTGTTGGAAAGTAGGGTGAAATAACAATAGCGCTCTATTCACTATACCATAAACTGTTCCAATTTTGTGGCATATTGGGTGATGAGAAAAAAATGATAAGTAACGACCAGAAAAAGTTTTTTTATGAAACCAATCGATAATGATTGTATTGTTAACTATTTTTAATAAAAGGTCCAACAAATTTAGACTACGGTCCTGTTCTAATTCAATGGTGAATTGTAGTCTATTATGAAAACTGTTAAACGTCTTAAGAATAAAATTGATTAAATTCGCAGGTGCTGCCATAACAATGTCGTCAACATAACGGTAGTAAAATGGTATTTTTAAATTTATTGAATTTAAAGCCTTTTCCTCTAAATTGTGCAACACAATATTCGCTATAATGAATAATAAGGGTGATCCCATTGGTGTACCAAAAGTCTGTTTGTACAAAACGTTATTTAAGGTGAAAAACGTGGAAGACAGTATAAATTTCAAAGCAGATACAAATTCATCATGTGGGATCTTTGTATTGTTCTCTATTAACGACCATCTCCTGCGAATACTGTCCATTGTCAAATCTAAAGAAATATTTGTAAACAGAAACGTCGCATCTAAAGATAATGAGATATATTCTTTACTAATTTTCACTCCGGACAGAGACTTTGCAATATCGAAACTGTTATAAACTTGTCTAGTATCAAGAGCTAAGCTGTTGTTAATGATCTTATGTAAGAATTTTGCAATCGGATAAAGAGCCGTGTTTACCGAGGAGACAATGATTCTAAGGGGATAATTCTCCTTATGTACCTTAGAAAGGCCATAAGCTTTTGGAATTGTGGAATCACTTGGATGAAGAGAGAAATATGATTGTTTTGATATATAATCTTTGTCATACCACCTTTTTATTATAGTATTTAGATCTTTTTCTACTTTTTTTATGGGATTATTTTTGACTACCAAATATGTTTCTTTGTCATTGAGGATTTGTTCCATATTGTTGATATAACCTAATCTGTCCATTGCTACAGTGATGTTACCTTCTTCTGCACTTGTAAATATTACATTCGATGAAGGCTAAGTAGATGAAGGCTAAGTAGAGCCGAAACATTCCTACATAATTGTTTACTATATTATTGTAAAAATTAAAATCTTGAATTAAATTGTTTATTTAATTTGGCTCGTTAATCTGACCGTCTATTATTATATTATGTGCCTAATCACAATATGAGCGTTCCCCTAAGCTTTTTATTATACAAAATTGTACACACACATATATATATATATATATATATATATATATATAATTTAACCGTTTATTAAACATATTAATAGGGATAGGTGTTAAAACTATAAACAAATTAATAAAAAAAAGATTAATATAAAAATGATAAATTTTATAATAGAATTCAAATAAAATAAAAATCAAAGTATGAACGTATAATAAAATTTTAAAAAAGTAAAAAATAATGCAAATATTAAAGAGATCTTTGACATTGCGTTGACTATTCTAACAATTCTTGCAGTGCTATAATTTTTTAAATTTACTTGATTGCGATCAACTAAAATAATGATTTTAAATAGACGTACTTAATTAAAGCAGAAAAAAAAGATCTACCAAAAAAATGTTGCAATCGACCGATAAGTCGCGATCGACTGGTTGGGCACTCCTGCTTTACAATATTCACAATACAGATATGATATCTTCTGCTACTAGATATATGTATATGAATGTGTGCATACGAGGTGTGTTCAAAAAGTATCGCGAATTTTGTGTTTTTTCAAAAATTATTTATTTATTCATGAATATCTATTTTGTCCCCTTCAAAGTAATCCCCATGAGATATTATACACTTGTGCCAACGGTTTTTCCAATCTTCGAAGCACTTCAAAAAATCATTTTTTTTTATCTTGTTCAGCTCCTCCTTCGATGCCGTCTTTATCTCGTCAAGCGTAGCGTAACGTCGTCCTTTCATGGGCCTCTTCAGTTTAGGGAACAAGAAAAAGTCACAGGGGGCCAGATCTGGGGAATACGGTGGCTGCGGCATCATTAGTGTGTTGTTTTTGGCCAAAAAGTCGCGCACAAGCAACGATGTGTGAGCAGGGGCGTTTGGTACGAATTTCGCGGCGACCCGTCTCATGCCCAAATCCAGGGACGGCGCAACAATATAGGCAAACTAGGCGATCGCCTAGGGCGGAAAAACTTGGGCGGGCGGCATTTGTGATTGTTCCGGTTCGAAAGCGTCACATGATACCATATAATACCAATCGAACATTAATACATTGTCGTTATTGATAACAGTGACGTCTAAAAAGTTGATTTTATATATATTAATTATGTAATATCCTAAGATTTCTAAGATAAAATTTAACAGGATTTATTTATCGCAGTGATACAAATCATGAAAGAAATTTAGAAATCTTGTAAAACGCAAAGAAGTTTGGCTAGTTTTTATGTCAAGTATATTTAATATTTTTGTGTTTTGCATATATGTATGTACATGTACGTGTGTTTAATTATTCCTTAATTATTGTTACATTATTATTACCCGAATCGGTATATAAAGATTATGCCTAGTAGTGAGGATGTACAGAGATGTATTTTAGGGGCGATACTCGTTCTACAAGCGCGGGGGGGACACAGTCTAAATCTCGACCGCGTGCTTCCTGCTCCAATTCCTCAGACGGAGAGTGCTCCGATCCGCACGCATACGCGCGCACGTCGTGTCTCTTTACCACAGCGCCACGTAGTATGAACATACGCGTGGCGCTCATACTTTCGCGCTTCTGTTATGAATTTACCATATACATAACAATTATATTTAAAATGTGTATTGCGTGCTCTGAGAGGGGGGGGGGGACACATATTATTCATTCGCCTAGGGCGTCAATTCTTCTTGCGCCGGCACTGCCCAAATCATTGATAAAAATCGAATGGCACGAGCCAATCGATATGTTTAGGTCCTCAGCAACTTCTCTAACGGTGATTCGACGATTGGCCAATACCATTTTCTCCACTTCATTAATTTTTTCGTCTGTTGTTGAAGTGCTCGGGCGTCCGGAACGCTCTTCGTCGTTCACATCTTCTCGGCCTTCTGAGAACATTTTGTACCACCGATAAACGTTGCTTCGGTCCAAGGTAGCTTCTCCGTATGCCACAGTCAACATTCGGAATGCATCCGCGCACTTAATTTCGTTTTTCACACAAAATTTGATACAGGTTCTTTGATCCATTTTTTTGAATAGGTAAAAATCGAAGACGATACAAAACACGTGCAAGCAAAGCAGCTGTCAACAATTAAGTGAACATTCAAAATGGCCGAGCTTGTCGGCATAAGTGAGAGACATGAGTACCAACATAACGCCACAAAAAGATCGAAATTCGAATATACGTAACCCGCGAAAATTCAAAATTCGCGATACTTTTTGAACACACCTCGTATATGTGTGCTTATGTATATAGGATATTTCAGAAACATTGTAATGTATTATATTTTATATTTTTTGTCATAGTATAAAAATCTCTCATTCTTATTATCGTGTGGTTGTCTTTGTTATAGGCATTGTCAATAAATTACTATCGTTCAAAGGCTGGATCCCTTTTAGCAGACTCACGTATTGCGTATATCTTTTACATCCTCTCATCATACGATCGATTAGTTTATACAATGAAACATCAATTCATTTTGAACTTCTGCCGACTGTAAGTATGCGAATATAAAAACTTCAATATTATTAGAAAAATGTATTAACTTTATTTAATCTTTATGCCCAGATTGTTTTAGCAGTGGGATACATTGTAATCAGTTATTTTTGCGCTTACGCATTGTCTTTGATAGTAGAAATGCCTTGTCTCCTATTAATGCGAATGTTTATATACCGTGATACAATGCCTAAAAAAGTATTGTAATTTTCATATAAACACATAATACTACAAATATGATATCATATGGTGCATGTCAAAAGTTCAGAAACAGTTAAATGTTTCCGAAAATATACCGTTTAGAAAGAAAAGGTAAAAATGTTTTTAAATTATGAAAATGTTATATTTTGAAGCAATTACTGAAGATGTGAAAATTTGTATCCTTATGGAACAATTGGTTTAACTAAAAGAATAAATAAAAATAAAAAGTTAAATAAATAATGGTGTGTATTATCTTGTATATCCTCATAAAATCCTCATATTCCTCATTTTATTGTACTCTTCCTTCATACATTGAATACAAATAAAGAAAAGCAAATAAAATTTATTATAATTTATTTTAGTAGATACATTATCAAGACGGATGTACTTATACAAAGGATCATTGATTGATGAAAAACTTCGTAAAGATTATAATTGTTATCAGAACATTAAATAAAACAAGTTTATTGTAAATACAGTATAAAGGTTTACACAGTTGCAATTTACACACAAGTATCAATCTGTTGATGTTTCGTAAATCGTACGTGTTCGAGTTAGTCGAGTTTGTCGGTAAAACTGACGACTCCAGCATCGTCCTAACGTGATTGGTTCTTACCTTTATAGTGTTTCATTGTATTTAAATGGAGAAACCAATCACTGAGATCTATAAAAATTACCGAGGACTCACTGATCTGCTTTGTTTGCTGAATGTAGCCAATATTTATTACCGCACGTACCCATACAGCATACAAAAATTGCAGGAACATTGCAGAATGATTTCATTGAAACATTGTAATATTGCATTTTGATTGCAAAACATTGCTGCAACATTGCTGGAATATTGCAACAATATTAAAATGTCCGCTTTTTGAAATTGAATATTGCATTGAAACATCTCATTTTTCCAAAATATTCACATAAATATTATTACATCACATAATTCCAATGAACAATATTTGTGTAACATTTTAAAAAACGTTTTTCGCAAAAAAAATTCTTGGGAATATTTTTTCGAAAATTTCCAAGCGGTCACCCATCCAAGTCGCGACTCCGGTGAACGTTGCTTGACCTCCGTGATCGCTGCGAATTGATCCCTCATGATGACCTGGTAGATCAGGTCGATATACGTTATTGAAAAAATGAAATATGTATAATTAAAGCACAATATTTATATAAACAAATATAAAATTATAATATTTTTTACTAATTTTGCAAATGCAGAATAGCATCTAAAATAACTTTTCTGTTATTTGTTTAAATAAGATGCAATTAAAAAATATATATCAATATAATACAATAATTAAATTGAATATGAAAAAATTTTTATTAAAAAAATAACTAAAAAATATTGTTTGTTCATTGGGCTGTAGATCGAGGTTTCTTCATATATTTCGTCTATTGATATAAATATTTATGTTTTTTAACAATACTATGATGCACACAGCACCACGAGACCACATGCTTTTTTCTAGACGTCGAGTCAACATTTGAAAGATGTCTGTAGACGTCTATGCAAAGTTTACAGTCAACTTTGAAAGCCTGACTTGGATGAGTCAACTTACAGTCGATATATGGACGGTTGTACTATTAGGGAATGTAGAGATTCAGCGGAAAATTTAATAACGTCGCCCGACCTTAGTTTGCTAAATGCAGATGAATAATTATGGATGAGTTAAATTAATATATTATTATACGCAAATATTCTGCTTTAGCTCTTTATTGCCACTACTTTATTAAAAAATTATGATATTGCAATGTTTCCGAAATATTGCAACATTGCTGCAATGTTGCTGCAATTTCCTGTGCTATACGGGTATGTACATATATATTTTTTTGTCATTTTTGCAGCAATGCAAATGAAACCAAAAAAGACATTTTGCAGCAACCTCACCGAAACCTTTCACAGATTTCTATGACATTTCAAAAATGTTTCTTGCGGACCAAAGTAGACGTTTAGACGTTGCTGTAATCTGTCAAAGATGTCACAGAGATATTACATAACGTAAGTTGTAAACGTAATTTCAATGTTTTAATGTTTTGTCCCTGCGACATTGCAAACATCTTTCTATTTTATTACAGAATGTACTTATTTGCATAATTACACGTACGTTTATCGATTAATGAGCAAATTAATTTTAAAGCCGTTTTGTCGTTTTCTTCCGCGGAAATATTACACAAGTAGGTTTTCGTCATGCATAAATTCTGCATTATTGCATTATTACGTGACAGTTAGATCGAAGACATCTTGAACTTTAAATAGCAAAATAAGCAAGTAAGATTTTCCGGAATTCGCTTATTATGCAATATTGTATAAATGCATTGCACTCGTTGCATTATTATATATGCGTTTTATTATTACATGTGCACATGGAGCTATGTAATTCAAAAAACAGAAACCAAGTTTATATAAATTTTAATTCTTTATTATTCAATTTTTTGAACAATTTAAAAAAGACATAGTCATTGTATAAAACATCGTTTTATACATACGTACATTAAATATTGTAAAATCTAATACAATGATAGATAAATTAACAATATGCACAAGACGCTTGTGCATACAAAAGAATGCACGGTGATTATTGCGTGCGTATAGCACGTGATCGCAGATCTAAAATGTAAGTGTAAATGAATATAAATGAAATGTAAAAATATTGGGTTTCGTGCAAACGAAAAACAAAAGAAATATTATTTCGGTAGAAATCTACTTTGTCGATTTATTTAACAAACAATTCTACACATTATAAATTTACATTGTTAATTGAGAAAAAAGTCTGTAAATATGTATATACAATAAGTATAATAACAAATATAAGCATATACTGTTTCTAACATACTATTCCTCTTTCTTCTAAAAACAAAAAAAAAAATAAAATAAAATAAAATAAAACTGACAATAATCGCCGTGCGCTAATTTTTGCCTTTACAAAATTACATTCCGTTTCTACGTTCTCATATAAAATCCTAAAAAATATCAAAATGAGCGCATCATTACGAAAATAATACGACCCTATCAAAAATGATACGGCTTACGTATTGCGCGCCCATTTTCATTCTACTGATAGGAACCCGGAAATAGGACCCATGGCCCAAATCTGGTATTTCTTTTTCATTCTTTCATTCTCTCTTTCTCTCTGCACATTACTCATATTATTCTCTTTCTTTATTTTTCTACAATACGGAGCTTTTTATTGTCTTCTTAATTTCATCTTGGGCTTGTTATTCCATTGTATACTGTAAAGGATCTAATGTAATCCAAAGTTTAATAAAATTGATGTTCTACTTTATTCTCTTTCTTTCACGGTCGTGAAAATACGGTTCCTTCTACTCTGAAAAACGATGACGCATTTATCAAAAAATAATATGAATTACGTGTGTTTAATAGGATTCGTCTAATATGTATACTATTATAAAACATGTTTCTTTTTTAGAAAATAAAACTCGATTAGAGGACGTAGATCGGGTTTCGAAGAGGATATCTTGACTATCGTCTCCATGTACTCTTTATAGAGAAAATTATTTTTAATTATTATTGTTACAATTAAAAGAGAAATACCAATCACTTAACATTTCAGTTCATCCAATATATTCATAATTTTTAAAAATAGCTTTTGTATTTTAGCCACAAATCGTAAATTCATTAACTCCAATTGATTTAAAGTGTGTTGTCCAAAATTAAAATAATTTCAAATATAAATCAGATTTCAAATTTATATTAAACTTTCATTTAATTAAAATCCTTTTCACTATATGTTTTAACTGAAGTTTTTATTTATCCAGCTATTAAACAGTTTCCTCATTTACTTCGAATAATTTTCTATCACACTTAAAAATTATTTATCACGTTAAATCTTTATTTTCTGAATTACGGAAACATTTATAGAATTTATTTATTCAACAGTTTTGAATATTTTCCTTTTTTGAAAGTTCATATGAAAAAAATATTGTATATACATTATGCTAAAGTCACTATAAAGAGTTGAAGATAGTGACGATGCCGCTCAGATCTAAATATACAGTTTTAATCTAACTTTAATACTGCTTTTAAAAAAATGATTGACTTTGAAGTAGGCCAATATGAAAAGTGATATACGTAAATCTTTTTCTAAAAACATTATTTGCAGTCTTGTCGTTTGCATATCTTACAAAAATGTATGTTCGCTAAAGATATATCAAGGTTATTGCTAATCATCGAATGTGTAAAACGCACAAGTTAATTAAAAAAAAACGTTAAAAATACATTTTTACGCTGTATCTTCCAGCTTTGTTTCCGCTGATAAAATTTCGATTTTCTAATTGCCTTTTGTTTGTGACACAAGATTCTGATAAATTTTATTATACCACTTCCTGCCGATAGATGAGATCGATGAACACCTGAATATTCTTCTACTTCCGGCTCTACTTCCCCTTCAGTTAATGTGCTAACGATTAATCGTGCCGGGTCGCTCCCCGGACATTTTCGACACTATTATAACCAATTCAAGCATCGTTATCGCGCATGCTGACGAAATAGCGCGCGACGGTGCCTCGCGATCTTACTTACAGACTAGCAAGCGTGCATCACGACATTACTACACCTACGCACTTTTCTGCCTATTACTTTTAATGGATTAATCTTCTTTGTACATCATCGTGCATCATGCACTAGGAACAGACCAGTGGTTTGCGGCGAAATCACGCCGATTGCTCATCATGGTCTAAAGGAATCGATTTTTCCGTCATAATTTCAGAAGTTAGTATACAAATACCAATAACTAATATTACCAAGTGAATCTATTGTTTTAGACATTAATTACATGTATCCACATACATATATATATACATGGTGTTCATTAATGGTTTGACCCACTTTTTACCATAGGAGCTTAATTTACCGACGGATATGTATTTCTAACATATTATATTAGAAATAACAAATGCGTATTCCTATGGTAAAACAAGGGGACAACCATTAATAAACACCCTGATAAAGAAGATAATAATTTTTCAATAAATAAATCAAATATATAAAATAAAAATTTTTGTAAAAAATCTCATTTGGAAGAAAATTGACTTTAAAGTTAAATATTTTTTCTCTTTTTTTTTTAAATTTACGTAACTCTTCTTGGCAAATTCAATGATGACATACTAAAAGACAAATTGAACACTCAAAGCTATATAGATGATAAATATAAATTTTTTTATCTTCTACAAATAATGTTTTGCATCTGACTGAATCCTGCTAAAATTAAAAATATACCGATATTTTAAACAGAACCGACCAGATGCTCAATCGGCGTTCATCCGATATACAGTATCTTACAGATCGTTTTCTTATAACAGAGGTCTCGGACACGAGTTTGTGCGGACCGCAAGTAGACTCATATGACGGATCAAGATGCATAATCAACTTTGTAAAATTTCAAAGAACAGGGAGACGATTTTGCGCTGACTCAGCGCATCGGTTATATGCGGGAAGCATGTAACCACACACACAAACACACATACACACGTACATTAATCAAATAAAAATCTTTATTGCATAAACGCAACTTCCTCGATAGGCAAACATTGTGCAAATATTGTCACAATAATGGCATCTTAAATTGATAAAAATTTTGCAATAATTGCTCTATAATACGCAGCAGCTTTACAATTTATGAATAATATTTGTTAAAAATTAAACAAATTTGAAGTGCAAACTCAGGGTATATGTAATACTTTATTATATATGTATATATTAAGTGCACTTTCGTAAGCATGGATTAATAATGTTTTTAAATGTTTAATACAGCCGAAATTTTTCTCAATTATCAAACAATTCCTTCCAAACTTAATTGCAAATAAATCATTAACACAATTTGCTATTATGATCTTGACAAAATCTTTCTCTCTAGTCCTTTCATGACTAAAGATTGTGACTGATGAAATACGATTTCGAAATTGATTGAGCAAACAGTTATCAATATTTTAGGAAAAATCAATATTTCTATTTTTGTAAATAGAACATTACCTTAATTGTACATTACATAATTTTTATGTAAGACCTTGTAGTTTAATAAATATTGTCCTACCGAGGAATTCCTTATTCACGGACGAAGCCTTATAGGTGACAAAAACTTGTGTCTGTTGTGCGGTCCGCGTAACCATATTGAAACCACCGACTTACAGCGATAATCCGATCGAGCGAATAAGCACGTAATAACTGAGAGGCGTACGGTTCCCATTCGTCATTCACAAAACACGACGGTTTGTGTATTTTATATACACAATATACATATATAAAGTATGCAAGATATGCGTACGATCACAGGAAATCGCATACGCTATTCTAGAAAACCGTCCTGCAGTTGTAAACTCCGCAAAAAAACTATGCGCGTACGGCCGATGCGGCGCGATTAAATAATTAAAAAAAATAATAATAATCAGAAAAAACGGAGCAAAAGAATAATGTAAGCACTATCCGTTCGACGTTAGTGCTCAGATTGGAACGTCTAGAGACCAGTGTCGCAATAAATATTCCGACTTATTCCGCTATATACATATAAGATGAAACCTAAAAAAAAAGTTTGTCAAAGACTGCAAAGATCCTGCTCCTATCATTGAAACATCAAATTAGCGCTAAAGACTTGTCATCTTCTTTTCATAAATTCTGTTTTAAATAAAATTCTGCTTTTAAAAAAAAAACAAAAACAAGGTTTCTTGGAAAATATATTTCCGAATTAGAAAAGTATACTGTAAAGCAAATATATGATTATCTTACTTAATTGACAAAATTACTTTTGTCTCAAATACTAAAAAACGTTTATTTTCAATCTCACTTAATGAACGTAGTAACTTTTGCGTTAATTTAATATAATGGTTAATCTTGCTAAATAAATAATCTTACGTGATTTTTGCGGGAAAATAATGAAAAGTTATTGATTAGCGTGCGATATAAAGTCATTCATTTCTAGAATTTCCCGATCGACCGTACACTTCGCGCCTCGTCAACCTCGTGCACGACGCGCGTAATACTAATTTGACTACTGTTAAGAAAAATGTTAAATGAAAGTTCGATCACGCGAAGACTCTGCGGATGTCTTCGTTATTATCGTCATTCGTTGTCATCGTCGTCGTCATCGTCATTATTGTCACAGTTGTGCTACCGACAGGAAGGACGCGGGAATAGGGATTCCGGGGAAACCTCGTCCCGGACCCGGTGGCCTGTCTGCTGCTGACAGCGTCGCGTCATCTGCGCGAAAGACGTCCACGCTGTCATACGTGGTACTCGCCGTCCGATAAGCGTCGGATGGCGAGCGATACTCACGAGCGGCCGCTTCGACGGCCGCTCCTCGCGCCGAACCTGGCGCCTCAATGGGCTTCCAGGATTTCTTGGATACTGACATACGTGCCAGTGAGGAAGCCCAACACACCGAAGGCGATGATAGCGATATTCTTCCACAGTCGCCAGTTCCATTTGCCGAGGCCGTTCTCCTGTTCCCAGACAGTCACTAGCTCGATTGCCGACGGGAACATGAGACCCAGTGTGGACAGGCACACAGCCCCGACGAGGGAGATGAATGGACCCAAATTCGGGATCGCGATGGCTATGCAGACGGTGAAGATCACCAATAGGATACGCAAGAGATACTCGCCGAGTAGTCGACGGGAGCCGAAATACTGCTTGAGGTTCTTCCAAATAATCTCCATGGGCACGTAGAACTGAAGTCCGTAGGTGAGAAAGATCGCGATAGCAATCATTATCTTGGCGGATTGTGCCAGCACCTGATCTTGCGGAGGATTGAGCGTGATAGAAGCCTTCGTGTTCTCGCCGTACCTCCAGTAGCCGAAGAAACCAACGGTACTGTACAGCAAAACGACGCAGAACATGCCAGTGTTGAGGACACCCGGGCAACCGATAAAATGCGACGGTGTTTTCATGTTGTTTTCCAACGGCATTACCTAAAAGCAAATTATAGATGATTGACCTTTGCGCAAACGGAAAAAATTAATTCCTGAAATTTTAGAAGATATAAAATATTTATGGAACATTGAAACCAATAATTACACATTCATCTAAAAAACTAATAATTAAAAGATTTTAAAATATAGCGCACGCAAGATATACGCATTATAATTGTCAGTAAAGTGTATCAGTAAAGTTGGAGCGACGGTCGAACTCAGCCGACGTTGGTATTGCAGATTTTTCTTCGATGGAGAGTCGGGCAACTCGCGGTCGCACGCAGAGTGAAAGGGGAATAGCGTTAAGACCAGGCGAGTAGGTTAGTGCTCTGTGTCAGGCGCACTCAGGAATACATTATCTGTTCTTGTCTTCGACTTCAACGCCATCTAATGTGAGATCTATCAACTACCACGTTACACAATTACTATTCTGTTACTCGTTAAACTAATTCCGCAATTTACACATGAAATTTTCAAATCAATATTTCTCTTAAATATTCACGTACACAGACGATTCCAGCATCGTCTTAAGAGAAATTCTAAAATATATGTAAAATTAAAAGCAAAAAATACACGTGTGAAAGAACGTAAATACATAAAAATGCACGTAAAATTCATGAATAGGTTTTGTTTTATAGAAGCTGAGTCACGAAAATAAAACACATTTTAATTTCTTTTAAATTTAGACGAAGAAATATAATTTAAATAGCTTTAAACATTTCAAATTTTTTTCAGGTTATATGAAAAATTAATAATTAATTTCTTATTTTAAGACTATAAATCTATTTCCTGAGAATATTTCATATTCAATGAATTTTTTAATGAATTTTAATAATCGTAATCAATTTGTCCCGCGTAAAAAGTTTTTTATAGCCACTGCTACGCAAGTTATGGAATGTTAACATGACTTTTTGTTATCAGGTTGATGCGTCACGAATGTCCGAAACATTCCATGACGCACAGTCCGGGGCGTGCCATTTGATTTACGCGTGTCGTTACTTGGAACAATCGAACATGACCGTTAAGTGTCCGGACGTGTGTAGCAACTGAATGCAAAGTTATTTCTGATGCGCAGTGTCGTAACACCTATCTTCGCGGTGATCGCACTGCGAGTAATCACATAATCAAGATTCGAAATCAAACTTTACTTTAGCTCCAGATAAAAATTTTGTACAATTGATAATATTATATTGGTTGATAACGAGTTTTGTTATAAATTATAGAGGACAAGTTTCAATATTATATCCGCGTCCAATATTACTTAAAATTTGTTGTATAGACTTATAAAGAATATGCATACTTACAACACCAATACCCTCGAGAGCAAAGATGGCGGTACCGAAAAAAAGGGGTAGTTGTGACCAGCTGGAGAAATTCGGTACGTCGCTGATGGTGGGCAGGTCGTTGAAAATATAATAGAAAGTGATAGCCATGCCGGTGGCGATCAACACGTTCGCCACCATCGAGAATGGCGCGAGAAATTTGAGATTCCTCACAAGGGAAAAGATGATGAGCAGTGGCAGCAACGCGGCCATGTACATTCGCAGATCCTTGTCCGTTTGCGTGTAATAGTCCACGACCTCCTTAAGATTAGTCGAGATGAAAACAATGTACACGCAGCAGCAACCGATCAAATCGATCACCAAGAACGAATTAATTGTCGCCCTGAAACGATATTAAATGATTAAACTAAAGGGTAACATAATAAGAGTAAGATAATGCAAAAAATAGGAAGAGCAACGTTACGAATGAACGTAATTGTAACCAAATAATGTAATCATCTAAGAAACATCTTTTTGACCTCCCGAGAATCGGCATCTTAAAATATACAGGGTGTTCATTAATGGTTGTACCTACTTTTTACCATAAGAGCATGATTTACCGACGGATATATATTTCTAACATATTATTATATTAGAAATAACAAATGCGTGCTCCTATGGTAAAACGTGGGGACAACCATTAATAAACACCTTGTATTATATAACATATTATATGTTCTAAGATCGGCATGTCTTTAGATGACTTTTACAGTTTTAAACTTTTAGAATTTTGTTGACTAAAATAGCTACGTTCGGAGCGGGCGCTATTAGGATTATTCCGTTATTGTATTTTTATCGGTCATTAAATGTAAAATAAAGATAAAATGACGCAATAGTGCTGATAGCGTTTTCCGCGAACGCAGCTAGTGTCATTGCATTGATCTATTGAAAAGATAACGTCACTCCAATACCAATTTATCAATTTCCAATCTGGAAGAGTATAAAGTATTTTGTTTCCTCTTTGAGCTTAAATTATTATATGTATATTTTTAGAATAACTATTTTACAGCATTTGCTGTAAAAATATTTTATAGGAACAATTATAGAAACATTAATATATCAAAAGCCAGTATAAGTCAATCCTCATCTAGAAGTTAAGAAAAACAAATAATGTAAACATTTGTTTCTATTCATAAGAAATTAATTTATCATCTGTCTTTAATATACAGGGTGATTATTAATGAATGTCCCCACTTTTTATCATAGGAACACGCATTTATAATTTCTAATATAATAATATGTTAGAAATACGTATTTGTTGGTAAATCATGCTTCTATTGTAAAAAATGGGGACGTTCATTAATAATCACCTTGTAAATTCTATCTTTGCTGAAATAAAGTCATACAATGTTTAAATAATCAGCCATATAGTACGTATTATGTCAATAATATTATAGTAATATTATTCAAATTACAATAAAATATTACGGATATTTTACAGAAATATTACGTTACAATATATTGTAATGTAATATTACAGTTATATTACTAAAATACTACAACGCAACGTAATGTCACAATGTAATATTTGTATTATATTGCAGTGTTACATATTTGAAATATACATTACTACTGCAATATCTGCATACTACAAATATTACAATATAGCAAAGCAGTATACGACATCACCAATAGAGATCAATGTTCCATTTTATTTCATCTAGTAATTAGAAAACTACATAAAATAGAATAAAAGATATCAACTATATTCTGAAATATAATGAAATGATAAAGAAATGATACCTTTTGCAGATAAACTCGTAAAATTCGGCTTCGAGATAAAAGTAAATGAATTATATACCTTAACTGCGATACATAACTGCATGTACATTATTCTCAATAAATTTAAAAGATTACTTAAATTCAGTGATAAAAAAGATCGAATTCAAAATCAGTTGTATTTATAAAAAAAGATCGCAGAACGAAGTTTGAAAAAGTGTTTTAAAATTAAAGTCTTGTCTTTCAAATTTTTCAAGACATATTTCTGTGTAAAAATTTTCGTAAAAACAAATGGTGCTAATTTAAAATAAACTTTGCCGAGTTGAAGAATAAACACCAAATTTGATGGCGTGTATAAAAAAAAATAAAATTTTTTTCTTTAAACTGTACTTAAATCGTAAAATTTAATATTTTCTCTTTAAAATATTTTATTTTAATCATTACGCTATGATTTTTTCCAATGAGTTATGATTTGAAGTGAATAGTGTATTTTTAGGACTTCTCTAAAACCTAGTATCCTGCTGCTAATATTACTTTGGTGTATAACAAAAAAATTACGCAGTAGGATTTATATCTCGCACGTGTGTGTGTGTGTGTGTGTGTGTGTGTGTGTGTGTGTTTGTGTTGTATGTGTTATGACCAAGATAAGGACCTTATAATGATTCGTCACTCCCATAGTATTTGATGAAACCTTCCAAATTCTCTTTATTATGTGTGTGTGCATTTATTTATATATGTATGTGTATCTTAAAATATTACTACTTCTAGGATGAATCACTTCTTGACATCATTCATAGTAGATATAGCAATTCAAAACAGACTTGTATTTAAGATGAGAGAGCACTCTGTTGAGAAAATTGTGTGTACTTTACACAAGCGACTGCAAGATATTTAGGCCGTGTTCCAATATTCACTGTCAGTACTAAAAATCTATATAGTATGTAACGTTAACTACTCATAATTTTTCAGTACTGGCAGTCAATATTAAAACACAGTCTTAGTTATTAATAAACACATTTTCTCCTTCAAATTATATTTGTCTTAAGTAACCATATCTAAAATAAAATACTAAAATAAAATATTTTCTAGACATCAAAAAATCTGGCATGGATATACTCTTCCAACATTGAAAAGGAGAAAGAGAGAGAGAGAGAAAGAGAGAAAATACGATTATACACTTATACAATTATATAATTCAACGTTTTTTTTACTTTTATTACGTATCAGAATTTGAGGCAAAATCGGTAAAATTTATCGTTGGAGTAAAAACTTTATAACAGTTTTATATGCATATAAAAAATCATTATAGCTTTAAATATCCAAGGTCAATATTTACGAGGAAAAGAAAAAAATGTAATTTTATAGAAAAAAGATAGAAAAAGGTAAAAATTACTTTTTGAAATTACTCTCCTCTTAAATGTTGGAAAAGTATAGCCATGCCAGATTTTTTGGTATCTGAAAACCCTTTAAAAAAACATAAGGGTTCCTTAACAAGGGAATCTGATTAAAATTGCAATTCAACGATGTCTGCGGAAGATTAAGTATTGTATGATAGTTACTAGATCTTTTTTATTACACCCAATTTTCAACTTTTTGCGAAATGTGGTATACGAGAAATAATAATTCATTCGTAAAAAGTTAGTGTTATTTCATACATACATCATTTTATTCTACTTAACAAATTCCATTATAAGTAATTGGAATTTAACATTAAAATTGTTTTCAATATCTGTCTTTCTTTAAATTACTACAAATAGCACATAAAGATTGCAACACTTTTTTTTATTTAGAGATTAATTGCATTTTTTTGAGGTGTGAGTCTTTTTAAGTTTATCTTATTTTGACAAATTGGTCAATTCACAAGAAAGTTTGTTATAGTTTTGTTATAATTAGTCGACATTAACTTAAACATTGTCTTTCTTAAAATATGAAATCAATCTACATTACGTTTGTTAAAAAAATTACAATGACAAATTATGGTACCTTTCTTGCATTAAGAAAGAAAATTTGTTGAAAAATTAAAATATTTTGTTCCATATGTGCAACTAAATATTGAGTTAGTTTAATTGAGTCCTGATTAAAAATTTAAATCGTTAATATGAACTATACTTTCTTTGTGTAATTAAAAAAACTGTTGAATTAATCCAATATTTAGTTGATCATATCGGAGTAAATATTTTAGTTTATTAACCAAATTTTTTTCTCAGTGTATGTCAAATAAGTGATGTGTTTCCCAAATGTTTACATTATATTTACCTATTCTTTATATATCGAGTTTTCATATGTATAATAAAAATTAAAAGAAAGTTAAGAAAGAAATCTTCTGTTGGACTTAATATTCTTAAATGATGCTGATGATAAAAGGTAGACGTAACGTCTCCCGCGAACTCACTTGGCGAGTCTGGCGTATTTCTGAACGGGTTCGGGCCCCACCAGGAAGGCCGCCTCGGCCACATCAGCGAAACCCAGACTAGGTGTCTGCAACCGCCTGCAGAGGAGATGGGCGGACTTGACCAAGATGTGGACGCAGTAGGTGCAGACTGCGCCGATGAAGAAAGTGGCGAAGAGGCCGAAGGCGAGACCGGCGTTGCGGAAGGCCATCGGCATCGCGAGTATGCCCGTACCCAGACTCCCCTTGAGCAAATGTATGAGCGTGTCGAGGTCCGAGGTGGGATGGGCGAGCTTGCGGTGCTCGAACGGGTCGTAAAGGGCGGCCTCCTCGTCGGTCGGTCGTTCCACGAGCGGCAAGGTCGAGCCGTTCGTGACCGTAATGGGCACGTCATTTTTCTCGCACTTGTATCTGCAAAACCGGCAGCGTTAGCATACCGCGATGTAATCGTTGGCGAAAACGATTTCCGTGAATGGGACGTAAATTTTATATATTTGTATATATATACAGGGTGTTCCCGCAAGGACGAACGTCGCTGCTTCTTTCATCTACGAGTTCGACCGGTTCGGTCAGAAACTCGAGACATCTCTAATCGCGATAATTATAGAGAGTCGAGAAAACAAAAAGATATATCTCAATGAGCTCCCGTCGACAGGTTGACATCTCGAAGAGCGCGCAGATGAAAGAAGAACGGCGGAGGAGGGGGAAGTTCTGCGACGTCCACACGTACATTTATATTTGTACATATATATTTATCTTGCGCGTGGGATTAAGTGTTACGTAGGACCTGGTTCTGTTCTACACGGTACGACGTTTTCCCCGTGCCCGCGATTTCCATCACGACTTAATGCGAGGGGGGAGCATAATGAGAGAGTGTGCCGTTGGTAGGAGGATTCTCTTTCTCGCGCGTTCGCATGCCGAGGGAGACGGAGAGTGGAGGCGCAGACAGGACGCGAGACGCATGCGAGGAGCATGCATTCGGGGCATCCGCTGCCGCGGCAAGGATTTTGGCAATCTCTAACGACGGTGATTTCATCCGCGAGTTAATGGGAGTTTCGTATTACCTCATTATTACGAGCCCCTACATAAAAAGGAAAAATTAAGCGTCTTCGATCAAGCCGAACATTCGATACATCGCGCGCAGAATGCGATATTAATGCGCAAAGCCGGGAAAAAAGACGCATCGAAGGAAGTATCGAAACGGCGAAATATGTCCAATCTAAGAACACGAAAATTTCCGAAAGCTATCCGAGCGCTAGCATGGAGGGACGTTCCTTCCACTCATCGTTTTTATATTGGCTTTTAAAGAGAAGAGTTTTTTCCAATTATGCACAGTAAAAGAGAACATTTTTATTTGAAAATATCTTTATTTTCGAAATCTCAAATATTGAAGAGATTATGCAAACATAAATAAATTGCTCACATGAATAATGCTTTTATTAAGATAAATATATTCTTATTATTCTAGAATAATAACCTTCATGAATCAAGAGGAAAAAATATCGGATAAGAAAGTAATGATATCTTCAAACTAAGAATTAGAAATTTTTAATATTATTATTATTATTATAAAAAC
The DNA here is from genome assembly GCF_016802725.1 of Solenopsis invicta. NCBI lineage: Eukaryota > Metazoa > Arthropoda > Insecta > Hymenoptera > Formicidae > Solenopsis > Solenopsis invicta. The sequence goes on from NC_052668.1 coordinate 27,779,271, forward strand.
GTTAAATGGATAAAGCTGATGAAGGTATGGCGCGGTTATAAATACAAAAATTAAAATATCAAGACTTTCATTAAACTTTAAAAAAAACCGTCATTAAACATATAAAACAAATGTGTGAACTCTTCTGCTGGTCACCTTCAACACCTTCATAAGAAAAATCTGTAAAAGTCACAAATTTCAAACATGATTTAACATAAAGAGGTTTTGTATAGTTTTATTGTATTTTTTAAGAACAATATATTCTGATTCGATAATAATTTTTGTGATTTGAAAGGAAAAATAATAATTAAACCAATAAAATGTTCAAATTTTTAAACATTATTATCAAAACAATCATACTTTGCTTTCTAGACAACTTTTATAATGTCAAAATAAAAATATGTTCTTTGAAATATTATTTGAAGATTATTAAATTCTTTAAAGAAAATTAACATATACCTAAGCAAGATTAAGTTATTGTTTCATATAAGCAAAAATATAATTACTTGCATACACAAAAGAAAACATTCAATTGTTTTAAGATTATCTTTATTTTCAAAATGTTAAAATATTGACATGAGATATAACACTAAAGTAGATGTAATTTGCTTACATGAAAAAATGTTGTTTTTAGGTTCATAAAAAAAAATATATTACCATTATTCAATTTATAACTTTAATTAGTTGAGAAGAAAAATAATGCTGAATTGAAAGTAACATTTTTAAACTAAGAATTAGAACTTTTTAATATCATTATTATCAAAACAATCATATTGTACTCCTTAAATGGCTATCATAATATTAAAGTAAAAGTATATTAATTGCTGAGAAATTAAAATTATCAAATTCTTTAAATAAGAAATGAAATTACACACAAGCAGAATTGTCAGGTAAAAATATATTATTTCTTTCTTATATGCGAAACAGTGATTGTTGAAAAGAATATATTAGTCTCATCCTTATGTAAATTTTGAAATTTTACTTTCAAATTAATACTCACCTTTTAGATACGATTAGAGAAGACGAGTTATACTTTTGTATTTTTTCAAGTTTCCGCAGGCGTGAAGATAAGGAATAAAAGCCTGTTATTAAGTGATTGCGCAAATTGCAGAGCAGAAACTATCTAGAATTTCATCTCCTAGATTGGACAAACCTCACGTCGCACGTATGCCTGAATAATGTAAACGTTTTACGAATACTTAAACTGTTCGTTGAATTTTTCAACGGCTGCTTCTCCTTCTGCGTCTGACTCTCCGTCCGTTTGCACCGAGAGAAGATCGTGGACGTAAGTAACGATAATCGCAAGTTTTAGCGGTTTACGCGTTTATGAAACACACGCTGAGTGGTTGCGAATTGGTTACCCAGAATTTTACGAATCCATTGAAATCTGTATTTTCAGATCCGTTCTTACGAGTCGATTTGCATTCGAAGAATTGAAAAAACATGTTTGTTACTATATCGAGAGTTATCGGGAAAATATGAATATTTCAAGAACAAGAAAACGCGTCATAAACGGCATGTGCTTCGTTCACAATACTTTATTTCATTACCGTGTCGGTCAACATTATCATATCTATTCTCTCGGCGCGTCTACTCGCGTCCGCCAGCCCTTTCTGAAATACACGTGAGAAAGGAAGCGCGCAGCGCGAGCCCGCGTCGTTTTGTCGCCAGCGTAAACGCGTGTGAAACGAATAGCACTGACTCATTGTCGAACCGCAATCGCCGATCGTAATCTAAAGCGAAATTATTTACACGCGACTGTTTCTTTATTTTTTCTTTTTTTTTTTATTTAGCACAATTTCAGTGAATCCGAATCAGATGACTCAGATCGCGGTCGGAATTTTAAAGCGAAGAATCGCAGAATATCGTTTTGTTGTTGAAATTTCGCGACGATAATAGCGCCGAATGCGCTGAATTCGCGCATTCCGCGTGGCCACACGTGTAAACGACGGCTCGCGTTACCCGTTCTCTTTTCCCCACGTTCTCTGCATCACGCTCGACTGCAAACACACGATTACACCCTGAAAAGTGGAATGACAGATAGAACGGATTCTGAGAGGAGGCACGACGCGTCGGCACATTAATAATTGACGGTTATTTGAAACATGCAGACACATCCTCGTTTTCGTAAATGGCGTCCCACAAGTCGCAGGGAATTTTCTTTCTTCGACCTACAGTCGATCGAAAACGCGAGTATTCGTACGATGTACGAGTAATTTGCTCTGTATGTATGATATATGTATGCGCATGTGTATCGCGAGGTACTGTGTATGCACAAAGAGAACTTTCTCTTAGAACTTACCCTTAAAGTAATGGTAATCGTGGGACCAAACGAACGCAAAAGAATTTTACTAGAAGAGAAGATTTGTGCCCTGACAGCCATTATTGTGCAACTAATGCACAATAATGGCGTTATAAATTCATGAAAATTTTATAATAATACGCTATAACGCTGCAGTGTTATTGGAACAAAATTTCTGAATAATATTAAATAATCTGTTAAAAATTAGAAAAATTCAAATTTCAAAAATATTTTTCAATTATTTCAAAAGCAATATTACCTGTTATTTAAAAATTTCCCCATGACAAATGTATAATATTTCTACATTATAATTTGGGAAAAATTAAAATGCAACATCGTTATATTTTTATCAAAAAATTATCTCAAAATTAATTGGACAGCTAGTTTAATTATCAGTATATGGAAAAGGTTGCTACTTTTACTTTTAAATGTTGTCTTATTAAGGTGGATATTACATAAGCCGTAAGTATTATGGCCATTCGTACTGCGTTATTAGATGACGAACTCTAGTAATTACTTGTGGAATCATTGTAGCCTACCATTACATAGTAGCGCTAATATGCCAATATACAAAGCAGCATTTGTTATAAGACATTTTTACTTTCGAGCATTTAAAAATTGTTTCAAGGTACATTTTAACATTTAATTATACACATTTCCTCATTCTTTTTAAACTTAAGCGTATTATCTTACGAATGTATGTACACTCGAGTGTCTTTCTTATTATTTAAAAATTTTACTTTTTCTTCGGTTGTACACATTTCGACTCATGCAAAGTTAAACAATAACATGGAATTTTGCTAAAGTGGGCCGTTATGCGTAGCGGGAAAACTAATATTATGGGTATATTGACCACTCGTATTATCTTTGAATTCTAATAATTACTTATGGGATCATTTGTTTAATAATCTTAATTCTTCACATGTACTTCCTCATTGTTTTTAAACATGAGCATATTATCACATGAATATTTATAGATTCGAGTATTTTTTGTGATATAACTTTTTTTGTCTATACACATTTCGAGCTAAGCAAAGTTAAACAATAACATAGAATTTTGCTAATATGGAACCTTTTATGTGTACCGATATCTCAATAAGCCTATGTAGTCTATTTTTCAAAGTCTTCATTCTACAATATTATATTATTTTTAATAAATATAAAATTTCATAATAAAACACAATCGCTTTTTTTAATTAAAACAATTTTTAAATTTACTCTTGATAGCTATGTTCATATATGATTCTTGTTATATATTAATAAGTTAGATATTATTGTAAACAGTTACCTTCTTTCAAGATGATTATTTAGGTAATTTTGGGAATTTCGAAGTTTTGGGTAAAGACAGTACTGATATAGAAGATGGAAAATGTACGTGGCTGGTTACTCAAGTTCTTCAACGCGTCACCCCGGAGCAACGTAAAATTTTAAAAGTGAATATCGTTATTTAAATCTGTCGTCTCGCCGATAATCTATTCGTATTTTTTTTTCTTTTCCACACAGAAACGGAGTTTCAAATCCCGAGAAAATAAGACACGTAAAACAGATATTGATCTGAGTTTGCCAAACGCTTGCTAATGCGCAAACAGATGTATAACGTAATAAGTGCACGCATGCAGCAAATATTATTCGGACTTCTAGACAGCCTTTTCTTAGATTTACTAGGCAAGCTTTATCACAGGTCATTATGAAATCGTCGTTTATATTGAAAATACAAACTGCATTAATACATTATTATTATAAATTTAGAATTAAGTTAGAATAAAGTAAACCGACATTGTCTGACAATATGTTGAAATATCACGTAACGTTATTTTTAAAATGCAAAATCAAGATCTTTCATGAATTTTATGTATAAGAAAATATTCCATTTTAATTGAATAATTCCTGAAGTATTTAGTATCATCATTTTTTTAGTCTTCTCATAATGCATAATTTTTGTTTCATAAAATATTTTTAAAAAAATATTACCATAGAAACAAATTACCAAGAATTTTTTATTAAAAAACTTTCATATAAAAAAAATAATTAAATGCTGTAATTATATCTCTCTTTGCTGCGCGTTCACTTGGCGCGAGACGCGACCGCGCCTCTTGATAAAACAGGGATGGCACGCGAAACAAAACTTGCGCTTCAAAAAATAAACATTGTTCTCTTTTATATCTTTTAAATCTTTTGAAATACAAATAATTCAAAACAATACGGATTACTCTCCGGAAAAATTTGTTAAATATAATTCTATATAATTAGCATATAAGTTTCATATATATTTATACGTAATTATATATAATTATGTATAAAATATATCCATGTATATATAAAAAAAAATATAAAAAAATATATATATATATATATACATACAGGATGATTATTAATGAATGTCCCCACTTTTTATCATAGGAGCACGCATTTGTAATTTCTAATATAATAATATGTTAAAAATACGTATCCGTCGGTAATTCATGCACTTATGGTAAAAAGTAGAGACATTCATTAATAATCACTCTGTATGTGTATATATATATATATATATATATATATATATATATATATATACATATGTGTATATAAAAAATTCGTCTTTTTGAACTATAAATATTACAAAATTATAGCAAAATTCTTCCATGTTGTCCAGCGATTACCATGGTTTTAAAAGCAAATTCTTTCTACATGTGCGTGTGTGTCACGTGTGTATAAGGTAGAAAGAGAGAAGAAGGGGGTAGCGCACTTTCATGTATGTTAGGATTGTTAAAAAAAAAATACAAGACTGTATAGGTGTCTAGGTATTATAGGTACCCGTCTTTTAGGTGCGGTAGTTTCTCTCCCGTAGTCGTGCGAAACTTTCTGTCGAGAAAACGCCCCGGGATTAGAGTCTGTATGTGTCCCGGTCGTCACGCGTTACAACGTGACCGTGGGGATTCAACGCGTCGCGTTACAGGCGTAATACATACAGAGGGGCAGCCGCAACCACCGCACTGCATCACCGCGACGCCCAGCGCCACGACGCAGTACGACGACTAACAAGCCTCCTTTTTGCTTGCCGAGCCTTTCGCACGTGGCCGAGCATTTTTTTTGTTTTGTTTATTTTTTTCTTTTTTTTATTTCGTTTTTTCGCTTTTACACACGTCGATATAGATCTATCACCGAATCCGATATGCCAATACGTCTCGGCTCTCGGCCACGGATTTTGCAACCGTCCGATGATATTTTCGTGTCGCGTCCAAGTCGGCATCGCGTCGACGTCGCGTCGCGTCGTCATTTCGTGCAAGTTTTGATCGAGCTAAAGTATCAAAAAAGCGTCGATCCGCATTTTCTTATTTTTTTCTCAACGATCGTATCTTTTTTTTTTGTTCTCTTTCGTTATTCGCAGAGCACTTTCATAGAGCCCGAATCTATGCCCGGAGTTTATACGCTAGTCTGGAATCATATAAATGCACATATTATACAGTAAAGACAAATCCTTTATCCTCTGGGAACATATTCTGCTTTGCATACCGCATGACCTCTACACGAAGCATTCTCGATCAGCGACGGAAGAGAACTGTTAACGATACTCCTTCTGTTGCCGTTTCTTCGCAAGCAAAGCCGGTGTTAATCGATGCAAATTACGAAATACGAATACGCGCGATAATGCAATGCAAATTGATCTGGTTAATTCGGTGTAATGGGATTTCTTCTTATTGGACAATTCCTTACGCGAATATACCGCTCGCTTAAGATAATATCACATGACAATTTAATATTTTATTCAATGTCATAATTTTCGTGACTGTCGAAATTATCGGAGAAATTGGAGAGATCTTTGTTGCGATTTAACTCGAGAATTTAATTATTTATTTTCAGGGTTGGGTAAGAGTTAATATTTTTTAAAATTAATTTAAGTTAAAGTTAATGGCTTATAAAATTAATTTAGTTACATTAAAAGTTGCATGAACAAAAAAATCAGTTAAAAAGTTGTTACGATTAAATTAATTTAATCCTTAACCACACTAGTTAAAAGTTCCGGATAAATTTTTTTCATATATAATTATATATAGTTATATATAATTATGTACCAAATATGTATTAAATATTAAATATTAAAATATATATATGTTTATATATAATTATGTATAATTTTATATGGACACGTATAACTCGAGAAAAAATTTTTGTATGTAACTATATATAATTATATATATTTATATACATTATATTTATATATGGACGTGTTTTGTATATAATTAAATATAAAAAATATTTTTTGCAGGATGTCTGATGAGAGAAATGAAATCTAACTCTGTGAATTCTATGTGGAAAAATGAAAAAAAAATAAAACAGTTGAATTTGTTACATTAGAAAAATTGTACTTTTTTTCCCTTTGTCATTTAAATTTTAAAGAAGTAATTTAAGAAATAATTATAATTTTAAACTACAATTTTGCGAAATTGTGTGGAGTACGTTTGTAGTTAAGAGTTAAATTAATAATTAGTTTTAAAAAGTATCATTTACATTAAATTATAATATCATAAAACTTTTTAAAATTAGATTATTATAAATAACAAAACTCATAATTATGGATTATCAAATAAATTAATATTTTATTTGTAAATTAAGTAATTATATGAAATAAACAAAGAAATATTGTTTTCTATATGAAAATGCATTTTTTTCTTTACATATAAAATTTTAACCTAAAAAAAGTTAATAAATTAACTTTCATGTGTTTTAAAAATAACTAGTTAAAAATATTAACTTACTTAAAATTACATTGAAATGATCAACTTTATTAATTATATTTTTAAATCGTTACTGCCCAACCCTGCTTTATTCTAGCCACATCTTATAAGAAGTATAATTTCATCATCATTCTGCGTAACGCATTCTTATATTACGTTAGTTGCACGCGTTGCAAGCGTGCGCTTGAAAGCCATAAATGGCTGAAAAGTGACCCCGAGGAGAGTGCGGGAATTAAATGGAATTAGAAATCAGTCGGCCTTGGGGAGCAATTGACTGTTACGGATATTGCGTTTAGTGAAATTAGAACGGTACGAGTCGCGATACCGAGAATAATGCCGGGAAATCCGGGATAATACATAAATGCATAAGACCGCGAAGGTGTCAAAGCTCAACCGAGCGCGCAATTCGCATAAACTACTTCAAGGTTGCGAGAATTCGCACGTGTGAAAAGTTACGTTATTGCGTAAACGGGTTCGATGAGTGACGGGTAAAACGGCAGCAGAGAGGAATCTCGTCTCGAGCGCAAAGGATCCAAAGATTTCGTAGCGGCCGCGCCGTTAAATCGGTCGACGAAGGAAGTGAACCGTCTGCATCAACTTCCGCGATTTTATCGCCGCTCTTCTTATTTTATCGATTACCACACTTTACGCGGAAAAGCAAAAGATAGATCACTTAGCTGTTAAGCTATCGACGACCATCGTCCCACATTTGTGGATATAAAACTTACTGCACGTGAGGAAATGTAAATAGAACAATATTTAATAACCTTGCATTGAATATTTATATATTCAAATTCTAAACTAATATCAAATTAATTTAATTATAATTGTGATAGTGTAATTCGATAAATTAGATAAAATAGAAGCAATGCTTATGTATAAAGTTTTTTTATATCGTAACCACATTTTATTTGCATATTATAACCTTGTGCGTAACAACGAGAGAGAAACCTTTTGATTAATTGTTCGTTGTTTATCTGCCAAGTCGAGATAAGATCTTATTATAGACATATTGCTAATGTTCAACCTCGCTTGCTTATTCATGAGATGAGAGAGTAATTTTTTTTATATTATTAAGATGACAGTGATGAAACGATTCGCAGATCGTAAATTCGGCGTTAGTTTTGATCTTCAAAGCATCACTTTTTCCTCGTTGCAAATAACATCGGTTTAGCAAACCATGAAATTATTTATTCTCGTTGCTGATTAATTAACAGCGACAAATTACGATTTACATTTTGATTATGAGAATATATTACACCTATTTTCAGAATAATAAAGAAGTTTTGAAAAAGTTACAGATGGTTTTTGTATTGCACTTAAAAACAGTACAAAAAAAGATTTAGCGGTTTTCTACCTAGATTAAAAGCTATTTTAATAAGAAGAAGAAATATACTTTAATGGAAGTATGATAAAAAAATTGAATTTATAAATACTTTAAGTGTCCAAGATGATTTATGTACAATCATTGTTATGCAAAGTTGTTCTAAAATTAGTTGTTCTTAAATAGCTGTCTCAAATAAACAAAACTTGTTTATTTATTTACAACTAAGCCTAGAATCGTAATGAAAATTTTCATGAATTATCTTAAATAGTTAAAGTACTCATTATAAAAAAAGTTGAGAGTCTTGTCATTATTTTATAAATGTTAGTATTATAAAAACAAAAAGCGACAAATCAAATAAATGAATATAATAAATGAAATAAACTATAAAAATGTTTTGTTCAATGGAAACATAATGTTACAAACACAACTTTTGTATGAGAAGTATTCTTAGCGTTAAATTGCCATTTATTTTAACAAAATTTTTCAAAATTATACCAAGATTGCATTTGCCGAAATTCACTGTCAGTATTGAAAATCTATAGTGTACGTGTAACATAAACTATGAATTTAACATCCTGGCAATATGTATCAAAACGCAGTCAAGATTTTCAGATCAATAATAATGCAGTATGAAAATTGTCTTACAATTATAAATTTGTAAACTTCTACAAGGAATTTCGTTAGTTATTACATAATGTAAGTTATACGTTTCTTTTATTTTTTAACTTTAATTTTCTTTTGCGTATTGATTCAAATCCAAAAAAAATGTTTTTTGTCACATTAAATATCAAGTTTTTAAGAAATATAAAGATTCAAAAATAGAAATTTGAATATATTGTTTATATATTCTAAATTATTTTATTCAAGTTCGATATTAATAAAAAATCATAGATAAAACTATAACCACATAATTTTATCTTTCATCAAAATTAAAATTAAATCATTATTATTTTATCTAAGATACATTTACATGTAATTAAACCTTATCTTTACCTAGATAATTTTCAATTATCTAAGCACAACACTGCACATTTGTAAAAATAGACGTAATACATCCTTAATCTTTTGAAAGAATGAAAATGAAGCAAGATTTAAAAGAAGTATTTAACACCGAGAAATGTTAATAATGTAATCGCAAGAACAAGAGATGTCTATTCATATATGAAAAGAAGATATTTTTGGAAATTGCTTGGCGCCACAAACCGACATTACATCTTGAAGATTAACGAGGCATCGTACGTTCTCAATTAAATAATTTTCTCGTTCGCACAAGACGTGAAAGAACATGACACAGTAAGCAGGTACATATCCGTACGCAACACAAACGAGCAACTTCGCAGTCGTCCAAGATTCAGCAGGCGGCCGTCAAGCATCCCTGGTGCCAGCTACGCTACGAATTCTACGTCAGCGATCAGGCGGTATGCACGATTAGTGTGTAGTACTAACAATTAGAATAGTTTAACGATAAAAACGTAGCAAAAAAAAAAACCAAAACAGGGGAGGAATAAGTAGGTATCAATTGAAATATATAACCATAGTAATATAAAGTATAGCACAAGAAAAATGGGTAGAGTACACAGATTAACGGAAAGAACGTAAATGCACAGTATATGATCCTCGGGTTTGTTCTCACTCACGTTTGCTTGAGCATTTGGGTTTGGCAAGAAAGCAATGGTGATGATTGGTCGTGGTAGCAGATAGTGAACGCGCTCAACGATCGGTCGAGCCGTTCGTTCGTGTTGATTTCTTTAGCGGAATTTTGAGAACTTACTTGACAAGCACCACGTCTGAGAGTTCTGTTTTCACACCCTGCTTCTTCGGCTCGTATTCCGCTATCATCGGACGCATTGGCGTTCTCTGTAACAGTACGGGAGGGTCGAGTTAGATTAAACGAATTACAACGTCGGCGCGTGAGGCGCGATAAGCTGCGTGTGCGTGCGCGCGAATTAATCAAGTGGGTCGAAATAAGAGCGCGTTATCGGCGAACGCGATGAATACTTTCGAATGCACCGGGACGACGATGACCCGTTCGTAATTGTCCCCTTTGGAGGGGAGCGGTAGATTGGGACAGGTCAGTTTTGACCTCACCGCTCAGATTATGCGTGTGTTCGATGTATCAATCACGCGCTCCGTTCATTGGCGCATTTTACCGCAAGGCTTTTGCGGGCTTTACGATCCATTCAAGTTGTCGACTAGAGATGTTAGTGGCAACTATTCGGTAAAGAGTGTTTGTTGCTATCTATCTATCTATATAATATAATTTTCTGGATAATCATTAAGATAAAGAAATAACTTTACCTAGATTATTACAATGTATATTATCTTCAACTTTATTTTAAATAAAAAATGTGTTATTTTTTTTTCAAATCTGAGGTAATGTGAATAATAACGAGAATGACGAGAATTGTCCTTAGTCTCAGTCTCCAAGTTAGCGTTTCTCTCGCAACAGGAGAATTCTTTTAATGATAACAAGATTGCGTTCCGAAATTCACTGCCAGTACTGAAAATCTATAGTGTACGTAACGTGAACTATACATTTTTAATACTGTATTATAATACTATATCCGAACGCAACCGACATTGCACAGATCTATATTAAAACTTGCGCCATAGATTCATATGTGAGTCACGTATTTCTATTTCTTAATTTTGAATTTTTATTTGCGTGTTGACTCAAATTCAAGAAGAAATATTTTTTGTCAGGTTGCTTGAAGAACACTTATTTTTAAGAAATAAAGATTTGGAAATTGTTTTGTTTTGTTCAACAGCAATGTTACTTAAAAATTATCCACAAGACTGTACGTAATGTTATCTTTTACCTAGATAAATTAGAATTAAATCATCTTTATATTATCTGAAAAAACATTTACATGTAGTTTATCTGTAATTTTAAGTTATTTAAGCGCAATACATAAATCATCGGAATGATTCTTGACGCGCGTTGCAATACATTGCGAGGAAATTAACTCGTAACACGAAAATTAAAAAGAAAAGTTATAAAATTATGGTAAAAAGTTGGTTTAATAGTTTCAGTGGTAAATTACACTCAAAAAGAAATGTTTAATTTTAAAATATTGAAATGTTTCACTTTATGTAATTTCTTTTCCTTTTTTACGTAGTTAAAAGAAGTTTTAGTTATAAACGGTGAGATTTAAAATACTGAAACGTTTAAAACCGACATCTTCAACAGCTTTAAATCTTTTAGTGCTTTAAAATTAAACGCTATTTATGTAACGTTTATAACAATACTAAAATCTTTAACGGTTTTAAATGTTTTACGTACATTTCTACCAACGTAAATTAACTTTAATCTCCGTTTAACTTGCTCTTTATCTTTTTCCAATTCTTAGAAATAGATAAAAATAAAGTAAAATCTACATTCGTAGGAATGTATATTAGCGTGTTAATGTATTTAAAAAAATAGAGACAAAAATAAAACTTATTTAACATTTTAAACACTTTGTTTTTTTCTCAGTGTAGTAAGTCACGTGAAAATTTATGTCCATTCGGTCGATTACTGATGCATTCTTGGATTTCCTTTGCGCCTACATGTGATATACTTTTATTCCTCGTTTAATAAATTACCTGTTTGATTAAGCAACATAATTCGCATAATTTGTATTCACCATAATATGGGGGCGATCGTTCGTCGTCGCCACCGACAGCGAGCTCATTTCCACGTCGTGGGAGCTGTCGGCGTTCCCCATGTTCGTTTTCGCCTTTTTTTTCAGCGTAATGTCCTTGGAACGTATTAATCCTGATGAACACCGCCGGGACCTCGCAGAAGAACGAACGTCATTCGCACCACATGTTATCCAACGGCATTATTTGGAATTCGCGTCAATCACCCGGCCATTAGCCCTAATAGATCGAAATGTCCGGTCCGAATAACGCGGGCCACGCGACAGAGGAACAGAATCAGACCGCGAGGAGCGGAAACGTCGGAGCGCTCGTGCGGTACCACTTTGAAAGAGGGATTACTTCCTTCCTCTTGAGCGAACGTTCCTCCGCGAGTAATCGCGAGAGCATCACGTCATCCACATTCGGGTCTACGTTCACATACACGTTGGTTGCGCGAGACGAGGCGACTGACGAGGATGAGTCTATCTTGAGACGCTTCTCCGCTCGCGGCGCGGCGCGGCGCGGTGTCCGAGGAGCGGAGCGGAACGCGATGATCGGCGCGCCGACGCGTGTGCAAAACGGGCGTCGCGACGACCGAATGTCCCACGGAATGTCTGACGGGATGGACCAAGCTCTGCGCGTCCTCCCTGTGCGCGTTGTTCTAGACGCTCTATCCGCAAGCGGGGGATAGAGCGTCCGCTATCCGGGACCCGCTCTATGTACGGCGCCGCGCGCGGCGCAGAAAAGCGCGGTTACCGCTGCCAAATCTCTCGGCGACGTCCGCCGCGAGGACACGCGGTGCTCTTTATATACCGGACGACTACGAAAATAGGAAGAGCAAACCGACGCGCGATCGCGGGCTCACGTGAGCCGTGCGTCTCTGCCGGCCATCTGACCACGCTAACCAGGTTTTAACAGGATTCTGTTTGAACGGCGCGTGACAGACCGGGGGGAGCCCCGAATCGTCTGCCGCCTCCGCGGTTTAGCTCGCGAATTAGAGGGTACGCGACGACGCATCTTCGTCGTTGCGCGGAAAAACGGAAAATTCGCAGCGCATATCCAATGCATGCCAAACATGACGAGAATATAAGCGAAGACAGAAAACTTTATGCTTCATCGCATTTATACAGCTTCTAAATATATGTGCGCGGAAAAAATAGTAAATCAAGTTAAAACTAATATATTCAATTGACAATCATTGATTCACATATAAGAAAGAGATTGTTCTTGCTTGTACAAATATGAATACATTTCAACACTGCAAATAACTGGACGAGGACGTAGAAAAATCAATTTGAAGAGATATTGAGTCTTAATACGTTTGTTTGTAAATAACTTGATCATTGTCAAACTTGGTTTTTTTCCATTTTAATAGACAAGCCTTCTGTATATGTTTGACTTCTGTTTTACTAATAGGAAGACATTTTATCACATAAATTGTTTTTTTGAAAATTTTAAGATACTGAAGAAAAGCAAGTGAGCCCGAAACGTTCATCTCATGTCAATCCTATAGTACTAAATATAGTTCTAATTAATTAATTATAATCATTTACATAATTATATAACATTGCTCATTTTTTAACAGTCTTATGATACGAATTGCGATTGCACTGATTGAGTCAAATTTTTTAAAATATATTTCTTGTTTATGTAAGTGCATAATTATAAAAGCATATAATTATATGTTTAAATAAAAAATGATATTCTTGCTCATATAAACACGAATATACAATAGCGCTTTAAAATGTTTTGTAGATTTAAAGATTCCTTTTTCAAGTAGGAGAAACTCATTAGTAAGTTAAAAATCAAATATTTTAATAGCCTTTCATAACAACATAAACTTGACATACTTCGAACATTTGAAGAATTTTATAATCTAAATCGCTTACCATTTGCTAATGTTGCCAACTGAAATGTTTCCTATAAATTATTTTCAAGCGCCACTGTATTACTTGTTTATATAAGCATATAATTGTATGCTTATATAAGCAAGAGTAAATTATATATAAGCAAGATTATCGCTGTTTCATATAAACGAAGCTATAATAATCTTGCTTATACATAATTTAATTTTCTTTAAAAAAATTTAATAATTTTAAATTTTAGCCCATACACAAAATATTATATTTTTACTATCAATATTATAATAGTTATTTAAAAAGCCCAATGTGATCGTTTTGATAATGATAATTATATTAAAAATCTTTAATTCTTGATTTTAAGACGTTCCTTCGTCTTTGATAGCTTTTTTTATATCTAAGACGTATTTGATATCTTTTCATCTCAAATCATGAAAATAATTATTGAAGTTTGAAAACACACTTTTTATGAAATTACTCTATAAAATTCTTCATGAGAAAATTATTTCATGTGCTGTATAATCTCATTTCAATATTTAATAGCTTAAAAATAAAAATATTCTCAAAACAAAAATATTTGTTTTTTTTTATATAACTGTAAGATAATTGCACGTAAATCTGTTTACTCAAAAATGAAGCATTTAGAAAATGCTTTGGAGATATTCAAATTTTTTATTTTTGTCTCCGTCTTTTAACTACTTAAAAATATTTCAATTTTTAATGTTTTCATTTTAAACTATTTAAAACAGTTAAAAATTTCAATATTTTAATGTATTTTTATATATTTTAAATATTTAAAAAACAAAAAATAAAAAAAATATTAGATAGAAATAAAATAATATCTAAAAATCAGAGAGAGATAAATTAACATTTTTTAAATTAAATCAGTTTAAAATTAATAACACATAAAGTTAATTATGGTTAAAAGTTTCTTTAACATTAAATAAACTTAAATTAAATTAAAATTTAATAATAAAATTAATTTTCAAAAGCGTTTTATATATTTATATTAAATTAAAATATCATAATTTTTTTAAAGGGTTTCCGAGTAGTCGTTGCGGTTATATTGAAATCGTGTCCATCATAAGCGACAAAAATGATATATTGAAATTTATTGCGTAGCATTAGTAAATAAAAAAAATTAAGATAAAAAAAGTAATGAGATTGCTTTCCAATACTTATAAAAATGTGACTAAATTATCCTTTTCTCTTTTGAAAGTCAGTAAATAATTGTATAAGGGACGTAAAGTGAAGTCTATTCAGACAAGAAACACATAGTTGAGCTACAGTTTCTTGTATGCCATTTGTAAATAAAGAAAATTTGGATAAAAAAATATAATGAGATCGTTTTTAAACTCTTATAAAAATGGTTTAAACTCTCCCTCCGACAGTCCGTAAATAGTCGTAAAAAGCACGTGAACTGAAACCTGTTAAAACTGTTAAAACAAGAAAATACGCGGACAGCTGTTGAAAGAAATATTCTTTTATGTATGAAATTCTCAAAGATAACTTTACTTACAGCCTATTTTTACGAACTTGGTAAAAAATAAGATGTCTTATTTTCACAATAAAGCACATAATAGCAAAATGGCACGCAATATAAAGTTTCATCGTGAATATGTCATTTTTCACGCCTATTAGTTGTAGTTCCTTCCGCGATATTGTGTCGCCACCGTCAACGTGAAGTTCTCAGCCGATTATTCAGGAGTTTTAAAGTTATTTTAAATGACAAAACAATTACAAGACGGATTATTGAATAATTTTAATATTTTATTTGTAAATTATATAAGTTTATATCAATTATCCAAAAAAATATTTATTTTATGGCAAGGAAATACAATTAGATTTCTTAGGTAGATCAAATGTAAAATTTGAGGTTATCATGAATCTTTCTACAGAAAAAGATTTTTTCACATTTGTTTTTTGAGAAAACACTCCGATAAAAAATAATACATAACGGTTAAAAAAAATTGCATTATGCGCTAATCATTCAGTTTTCTTTTCATTTTTCTACAAGTAAAACTTGGACGTCGTGACCTACTAGATCTGGTCCATAGGCTAGAAGCATATCATTTGTTACGTGGCACAATGCATTTTTTCTTTCATAATAATTATTTTTTTTACATAGATAAAGTTTTATAACTTAAGAAAAAGGTTAGTAAGATAATGTTTATGTGTTAAAAATAACTAATAAAACTTAAAGTTAATTCATCTAAAATTAACTAAATTTAGTTACATTTATTAAATTCTTAACTTTATTATTTAAATTATGTAACTTATTTAAATTTTAACTTTTTTAACTAGTTACTATCCTTGCTTAAAATTAAACATTTTTCTTTTAATGTTGTCTCTCGGTTTATAATCAAATTCCAAATCTAAATCGCCGGTAATCTTCCATGTCTCATAAAATTGAAATATTTTTTAGTTGCCAATGCTCATGTGCTCCTGAAAGATATATTTTCGCATGATATGCAATTCTCGTCGTTTCACGTTAGGATCGATATGATGATTTGAACAGGTGTCGATATAGCAAACGCACGTGCAAACAGCGCGAATCTAGTATCATTTAGAATGCAGCTGAAAATTTACTGTGTAGAATCTAAAAATGTACGTAAAACGTCAGTAATACAACAGACGCAATCTATCAATTTGAGCAAATTGTTGATTGAGTAAAAATACTCTCAATTCTTTACGAATTCTTTTTACGCCTCTGAGTTAACTACCAAACCATTACATAAACAAATACATTCGTCACATTTAAATCAATATACAAGGTGTTCCAGATTTTAGTTAATGACCAAAAAAATTTTTTTTATATTATATAAATTTAAAAATTTAAATTAAATAAATATATTTATTTTAGTATTATTTTCCATATATAAATAAATATTAGTAAGTATAAAACAATTTCTTTATAAACTTACAAAATACTTCTTTGAACCACAGAAATGATAAAAAAAAGTTAACACTGGCATATACCTCCCTAAAGCGCCATCTCCCCGTATTTTCGGGAACTAACTATTGCGCTATATTAATATTGATAAAAATGTGATTTACTAATAAATTAGATAATTAAAGAAATAAAAATCTTATAGTCCATACATTCATGACGTCTTTTTATATAAAATCTGCTAGAAACAAATTTTGAAAAGCAAGAATAAAATCTTTTGCGTAAATTTCTTTTGCAAATTTAAACGGTAGTGGATATATTATTGATAATATTATTGTAGGTTAATTAATTAACCAAGAAAGGTCATAGACGTGCTATATTCAATCCGTTGAGGTCACTAAGAGTGATCCAAAAGACCTCACGCTAACTTTAAGGATACACAGACCATTCAAAATCGGACAACATCTATGAAACTAATTTTTATCTAAAAGTATACTATCTTGAGAATGCACTCCTAAATTTTTGTTGAATTTTCTCAAAAATTAAAACTTATGAATATTTTTGTAAAAAAACAAATTTTCCAGTTTTTTTATTCGAATTTTTTCATTATGTTAAATCGTAATTAAAAAAAATTATTAATTGATAAAAAATAGACCTCAAGGTATATCCAGTAAAATTTTTGCAACAAAATATAAAAAAACTGGCAAATGGTGATTGATTTTGTGCAGAGAATCCAATGAATTCCATGTGACCGTTATATTATTATTTGGAAGTGTGACCTCAACGGGTTAAGGACGTCAAACGTATAAATTAATAAAATTTAAATTAGAAACGTTTCGACTTTACTTGTTAGTCATCATCAGCCTGACCACAAAAATAATTATTAAGTATCGAAACAGTATTATTAATATCAAGAAGATATAAATGATCAAATTATATATCCGAAAGCGCGCACATTTGTGCTGTCGAAAGTCCATCGGCTATCCGTGTCGCGTAACCCACACGTCTCAGTGCTTATTTTGGGTACTTGGGAATTGTCGCTGCGAGGCATCGAGGCGCGTATCCGTAACGGCGCCTACGCGTAATATCCCGCCAGTATTCCGGTCACGGTAAACACCTATAAACCCGATCGTCTCGACGCTAACGCACCCACCACACACGCAAACGACGAAGGAGAGAGGCCTGGTTCCATCCGTTCTTTCCAATTACACACACCTTCGTGTGGATCGACCTCGTGTACGAATTCGGCGTCTATTTTTGCCTCGCGGCGCCTTGTCGAGGCGAAAACGAAACGACGCGTAGAATTCTTCTTGTGAAAGAGGGAGAGATTTCTGCGCCGCGCAGAAACTTTATCCCACCGTGCTCTCTTGCGGTCGTTCCTTCTCTCAAGTTCTTAGTAAGAGTCTTGGATCAAACAGCTATAGATTTACCGCTTTTATAAAATTTTATAAAACTCGAAAATGTTAACAATCATGAAAATGGCAATATGATAGCTTTAATTTAATCAATATATTAGAATATATTTGGTTTGATCAATATATATATATTATATATTTAATTTTTTCCAATGCTACAAAATTACGTACTGAATTTAAAAATAAAAGGACTAATGGAAATGTACGCGCGACACTCAATGCGCAATAAATAGTACACTTTCATTAATCCTTTTATTTTCAAATTTTAACAATTTCGAGAGTTTTAATATCTATTTACATACAAATTTCTATTTTTAATCTTTTGTTAAATGCACCAAGAAAAATTTTGGAAAAAAATTGTTTACTTAAAAAAATCGAAAGCATAGACAATTTTTCACAAAACAAAAATTAATATTATAAAAGTGCGCCAATTATTTTGTCATGCGAGACTGAGTATTTTCATCATCAAAAGTTAGAAGCCAATTCTCAGCTTTTATTTCGCGCGTCTAGCTGGCAATATATTCATACGGCTCTGAAACGCACGTGACACTCTGTTAATGAATGAATGAAATATAGCCGTATCCATAATCACGCGATAAGCGGAAACCTCGGAAATATAATCGCGGACGTAGGGTAGCCTAATCAGCGGTGGAAAGAAGGGATAAAAGCGATATCGAAATGGGGGAGCCAAGCGGCCGAGGCCTTGAAGGCTAATCGCGCACGGTCGTTGTGTCATTAGCGGCAAAATATACATACACAATTCCACGAGCAAACACCGGCGCGAGATAACGCAGCTAAATTCGTGACAGTCGTTAAATATATATTGATATTGAGCAACCGTGTAAATTGCCGTCGGTCGACTTATTACTGTTCCGGGTATTGTTTGACGTGTACATAATAAATGATACGAGATAGAGAGCTTTTGCGTCGTTTATATAGAAATGCAGCTCAATCATCTTGACAGAGTGCACGAGAAAAGTTAACAGTGTTAAATTTATTTATCGGAATTTATTTATTTAGATTAAATTATTGCAAAGATCGTAAACTTTTCAGATCTTTTAAGGCAAGAAAAATAAATCTGTTTTTGTCTTATTGTATATTATATTTTAGGAAAAAAAATTATTAAACGACATTTGTCAAAAGTTAAAAGAGCAATGCTAGTTTGTTGTGCCAACATAAACAATTAAACGTTTCGACCGTAAATGCCGATAATCTTCAAACAATATTATGAACAATTAATTCTTAAAGAAAAAGATATAAGAAATATCGTTCGCTTATCCCGCATGTTACCGCTTGTACAAGAAGAGATGTTCGCCTTCGTAATAAAACCCCTCTTGATGGAACCCAAAAAATCCTTGAGATTGCGCGCTGAGATTTATTCTTAACTTTAAGAGCACTGATTTGATTTATTTTTATAAAAATTGTTATTTACTTTATTATCTATTTTGATTTACAATTTATGTATTGGAGTAACTTATTATTTATTAATTGGTTACTGATTTGAACTGAAATGTCCTCAAAATATTGTGATCAATCTAAATTTGCATGAATCAATCAGAAGAAGAAACAATAAAAAAAATTAAAATACAGATAATCCTTAAAATCTTCTCTTGTGAATTAAGTAAATTGTTGTATCAGTGACATATTAACAAAGATATATATACAACTTAATGGCTTCGTGATGTAAATCACCAATCTTCAAAACAAAAAATGTTAAAAGCCACAGAAATTAAGTGATTAGTTGTTGAGTTGGCAAAAGTTCAAATAAATGTCAGAGTAAAAATAGACTTAATTAAGTGTTATTTATTCAATTCTATTGTGTGTGTGTAAATAAATTTATAATTTATTTTTAATGTAAATGTACTACTGTTAACATTAATAATTATATATATGTAAGTTATCATCAAATTATTTATTTACCTAAAGTTTTATATTAAAAGATGTCTGCCCTTCTTAATCAGTAATAAGTACATAGAAAAAAAGAACATTCTTGTTTTGAGAATATCTTTTCGAAATGTTAAACATTGAAATTATATAGCGGTTAAATGATACAATTTGTTTACACGGAGAAATTTTGTATAATTTTATTTAAAAAAATTGTGTGTTCTCATTAGTCAGTAATACGTTTTATGAGTCAAAGAGAAAAAAATATCAGCTGAAAATAATATTCTCAAACCACACATACAAAAGAATTAGAATTTTTTAATAATATTATTGAAACAATCAAATTATGTTCTTTAAATGATTGTTAAAATATTGAAATAAAAATTAAATATTTTGCTAAAATTGAAGATTATCAATGACTTTAAAGAAGATTGAATTATATATATGCAAGATCATTAGATGAGAATGTAATTTAATTTTTGCTTATATATAAAATAATGATTGTTAAATAAAATATATTAGTTTAAATTTGATACTAGTACTTGATAATGTTTCTTCTGTGTAGAAGTTTGCGCGCATCACACGAAATTGAAATTAATAAGTATAATGGACTTTCGCGTTCAATGATCAAAGTCTAGACCGCGATGGAACGTGCCAGTATGATTCCGATAGATATTTCGATCGCCGCTACCATTGAAAAAGGTTTAATCGGTTCAAATGTCAATAAAAATGGCCGTGTCCAAATATAGACTTGTTTAACGAGTGAGTCCCGAATCGTAAATCAGCGCAATGGGCTCTCTATTGAACTTGCGACATATTAAAGGTCGCGGCTTTTGCGTTTCTTTCGGCACAAAGCATGTGACTTCAATGCCACAATAACGGCGAATTGCGAGACCCAGTCTGAATGATTGCTGTTCTCCCAACCCGTCGCGCCGCGTGTCATCTATACATATAGATATGTATATATGTACGCTCTAATGCGAATCAACTAACCGTCTGCGGCGGCGGCGGCGGCGGCGGCGGCGAAATAATGAATTGACAAATCTGACAGCAACGTCACATCCTCATCCCGACAAACGGTGTGTTACGCACGGCTGCACCCGCGTGGGAGTCTCGTACTCTCGTTCCTGCTATTGCCCCTGAATTATGTGCGCATGTATTACACGGCAGTGCCTCTCAAATTGGTACACGAGAGAAGAATATGGACTTACACTCCATAATTATTTTCTAAAAAACTTTAGATCCAATACGCTAAATAAAATTACAATAAATTTTATTTTTTATTAAAATATATCTTTATTTGTATTTAAAAGCAGATGGTACGTGTATAAAGTGCTTGGGCTGAATAAGATTTTAATTTATTGTTATTTTTAATTCTATTAGATCGCTATTCATAGTCCGTTCTTAAAAGTCTTTCAAGATCATTTCAAGAACAGTCTTTAAGATGTTATCACGGCTCTCTGATTGGTTAAAGACATCTCGATGACTCTTCATAGGATATTCAACCGGGGATATGAAGACTCAGATTTCAAACAAATGTGAAATCGTATTCTGAAATGTTGGAAGAGTGTACCAGAATTATTTCAGATCTTTTAGAGCCTAAAAAGACACTATCAGGTACCAGTGACCCAATTGGACTGGGAAAGTAGCGAAAAAATTATTGAACCACGGAAGTTAAGATGATACTTAAGACGATCTAGAATATAAGAACGGACTAAGAATTGCCGGCCTTGGAGTTTTTAGAACTCAATTTTTTTAAAAACTTTATTTAATAAAATAAAAAAAAAACATAAACAACTGTACGAGTTTTATTCACCACAGGAACTTTATATGCATAAATCTTTTAGAAAAGCTTCAAATGAGTAACAACAGCGAGGGAAACGTTTTTATTAATAAAAAAGATTTAACCCAAACCCTGCGTTGGCGTGGTGCCTTAAACTTACGTGCCTGGTGTGGTGGGGTATGACATACCTTTGCTGCATATTTCTACGTTTATGTAAGATGATATTTAAAAAATTATTGAAATAACAATGCTACACGATAGAATGATGCTAGACCTAACCTAACCTACAGCTACTGAACATTAAAATTAATTGACTTGCATGCACGGGGTGTATCATACCCCACCATACCAACGCAGGGTTAAGGAACAAGCTGTTCTACAGCTGTCACGTAGCGCACACGTGCACCATGCATGTACATTGAACTGGATGGTAACAGCATTGACCTTCTTAATCTGATTGCGTGGTTCGGCCAAATCGTGATCCGGACGAATCAAATTCGTGCAATTATGCCTTGTCACTCAAGACAATAAAGCGGCGGAAGAATAATAAACGCTGCCATCATGATTTAAACATGATTTTACTCGGGACGATTCGCGACAAGTTAATAGTATTTTCGTCTTTTTTTTGCCGTCGTCCGATATTTAGATTTCTGCCTCGTTTGAATAACTAATCTCGACTGGTCTGGTCCTTATATAACAACCAGCGAAAAGGCTGCGCCTAGTTCGCGTCGCCCTTCACGGACAGGCGAGTTCTCCTCTACCAATAATTCGCTGCTGATCGCTATCGCTGCTACATCTCGTTTCGGAAGGACGTCCAGTTTCACCGGGACACCCGATATAGTGTCTCGAGACGACTCGCGTGACTTCTATTCCTCGCAGACCACTGAACTCCCGCGAGCTTCAGCAACTGAACGCCGGTTTTGCTCGTCCTTCTCGCAGCTCGATGCTTACGACACGTGCACGCAAGAAACTTAATTGCGAACGCGAAATAGATGAATTCGTATTCGTGTACCGGCACATGAATCATACCTACTTGGAATTCTCGGTATAGTGTGTTATACAGTTATATAATTTGCACTTGGCGGAGCTCGCTGATCTGAATAAATTATAAATGCGTGTATTAAGAGAGAAAGAAAAGAACGGAAAAATTTTACTTAACCCAAAAGAATTATTTACACGATGAGTCCTAATAGTTTATTTACTTGCGGTCAAGTTAACAAATTTCTTCATTGAAATATTTACGAAAATGAAGGAAGAGACAATTTTTAATCAAATATTTTTTCTTTCAATTTCTAGAAAACGTTTACTGTTAGATTATATTCAAGATAATGAGATTTAAGTATTATTATTGTAATATTAATATCAAAATAGTCGTATGATTCCCTTTAGAGAAGATTATTATAATATTAAAATAAAAATATAATATTCTACTGAAATTCAAGATTATCAAATTTTTTGAAGAAGATAAATTTATATGTAGATTCTCATTATTTCATATGTAAGCAAGAATATAATTCCTTGCGTATATGTGAACCAATGGTTGTTGGAGAGAATATATCAGTTTTAACTTGGTACTAATGTTTCATATTGTTTTTTTTTTCTCTGATCTGAGACGATTATTGATCTGATATACTACTTTTTTTTCTACAAACTACGATTATATGTTCCGCGAGCGGAAGTTTAAATACGCAAAGTCGAGTTAACTGGAGCGTTCCATTAAGTTTTAATGAGGAAGAAAAAGCTATACTCAATGCGGATCAAGGAGATGTGAGCCTGCTGTAGTCAAGGTCACGCCTTGATGCACACTCAGAACCGGCACATCTCTTTGCGGTGACGGCAATTAACGGCGTCTGCGTTCATGACATCTTGTAATCGCCTTTTGTGGAAAAAGCGAGAGAGACGGCGTCAGACCGAACGCAGCGCCGGCCAAAATCATCGAGATCGTCAAGCGGTCGGTTCAGGAACGTGGGGCGTATCAGATTCGTTGGAATAGTGGCAGAAGCGAAGAACGGGACTAGAAAGAGGGAATGGCAAAGAATAGTAGGGAGAGAACGGAAGGAAGAAGGGGAAACGCGACATGAAAAAAAGACAGAGAAGAAAAAGAGAGAAACAGAAAAAGATAGGAAGAGGAAAGGTGTCAGTTCAGGAAATTTCCATGACGTTGCGTGCCGCTGCCGCCGTGCCACTTGCCATTGTCGCCAGACATGTCACGAAGCGATT
Source organism: Solenopsis invicta (assembly GCF_016802725.1). NCBI lineage: Eukaryota > Metazoa > Arthropoda > Insecta > Hymenoptera > Formicidae > Solenopsis > Solenopsis invicta. Next base: position 27,803,269 of record NC_052668.1, read on the forward strand.
GACCGCGCAAGCTAAACAAATTTGGGAGGGGGGAGAGGGAGTGAACAGTTTTTAAACAACTAGTTTCGATTACGAAAGAAAGATGACCCATTTCAACGATCTTCGGCTTCGAAACAGTGAATGAAGAGCCAATCGGAATAAAGGATCCAGAAGATCGTAAAAAGGCTTGTGCAAATGTCGATTTTTACGACATTTTTAAATTCTGTTACCATGGAGAAATCTTTCATAAGAAGTAGCGGATTTTCTCGATCCAATCTTTCACTGGTAACTGCTTATTCGTAATACAGAATCAACGGCACAAATGTATGTAAATTATCACATTAAAAAACAAATATGTGATAATCTCCAATCACACGGCATAAAAATCTTACAGAAATCCTATAGATTCCTTACAGAAACATACTGACAGCATTGAATTTCTGTAAGGGAAATGCGAAAGAAATTTAAGAAAATTCCCAGAAACGCATAAATCCCGTTTATTATCCGCGCGCGTAAGAACAAGAATTAGAACTCCGCTCTCCAGTTAAATTTAACCCGCGTGACGGCAGTTGTGCAGACGGTTTGTTCACCGCGTACTATCGATCGCCGATACAAAGTCAACGCACGGCCAGTGAGTCTCGAGGAAAACCACCTTCGTCGTCAATCGATCGGGGTCACGGTAGAAACTAGACTTCCGATCAGACGATAAAAAGCAGCGTTCATTTATTCTAAATTACAATGAGCAAAATGAGAAGCACTGTACCATCTGCGTGCACCTTGTCATCTTTATTTTAGACTGACAACTAACACAGTCCAAAATAAAATTAAAAAGGAAAGTTTCACTTTTGTTATGTCAAAATCGTCTTAAAAATATGTAAGTGACGTTCGCGCAGAAGGTCTACGTGTGCCGGCACGTAATTATGGAAAGCCAAACATTATTGAAATTTTAAATAGCCACGTGCGAGATGCGAAGGTCGACCGAAAATACGTTTTTACGCCAAGACTTTCGCATACTTGAAAAACAGGCAAAGAAATCTTTTTTCGCAACAGATTTTTTACAGGTGATCGGAATGGAGCGTCGGACGGGATCTTGTAGATGTTTATTTGCGTCAATATTAATTCAACTGATTATCATTTTAATATTGTAACATTGTTCTGATTAAATTTATAATAAAAGTTAAGATTAAATTTAAGTTACATCGAAAGCTTTAATTTTGAAAAGCATTATTTATGTTAAACTAGAAATTCACAAGTTTTTAAAATTAGATTACTTTAGATTAAATTACAGTTATGATGTGAATCGTTAAACAAATTTAATTAATTATTTGTAAATAATGTTTGCACGAAGTAAAGAAATCTTGTTCTTTATGTGGGAATATATTTTTTTCTTTATAATGTGTTTTTTTACATAGATAAATTTTTAACTTGGCAAAAAGTAAATAAACTACAGTTTGTATGTTCTAAAAATAAATAATTAAAATTAAAAATTAAATGATTTGTGATTAACTGAGTTAAGTTAAAAGTTATTAATTTTTTAACTTTATTATTTAACTTTTAATTAGTTACTACTCAACTCTGGCATCAATATTATTAAATTGCTTATCAATTTAATACTGTAATAGTATTATTCTGATTTAATTTAAAAGTCGCGCTTCAAATTCGAAAGTAACGGCCCATAATTCGAAGAACTAGAAAATGCTTATAAAGTCACATGTGAGATATTTGAACACTAAGATCTGACACGACCGTTGTTGTCCTTCTTCAATTTTAACTAAGATTCATTTTTTATATATCTGTACATATATATCTTTTTAAAAAGATTTTACTACGTGATAAAATTATTTTGTCCCAATGTAAAGGTTATACACATGTTTGCACAGACGAGTTTGCTGGCGACGATTCCCAGAATATATTACGTGTTATCGCACGATTTCTCATAAATTGTGCTAGTTCTTTTCTTTCCTCAGGACGATGAGAATATCCGGTGCACTTATCACATTGCGATAATAAAACGTAACTCGACGCAGTATAACCAAAAATAAACAGTAATGGATCACAATTCAAATTAAAAAATCTAAAAGCCTCGTTGAAACGGATAGATAAGTAAATTAATGACAAGACGCGCTTTTTAGTTCCAAAAGATTCACGGTAATAAAATGAGTGACGCATCGTATTGCCGCATACGCATTTTGAGCGTATGTAACGTTAATTCAAGGAGAACGACCGCGATAATGATTTCTCGCAGAATAGCAATTTTAATGATGCATTTTATTTCACGATGACTCAGTTGGGAGGATGACTATCTGAAATATCGAGATATTTGCAATTAATCCTTATCGCGAAGTGAAGATCAATGTTGCGTTACGTGTTTCTCGAGAATATCTTCTTATCTCTTGATGTTAACGAAGTCATCGATTTACCTGTATTGCGTAACGTGGAGTTTGCATTACGAAGTTTACGATGATAAGGTGATATATGAGAACATTAGAACCGCCTTAAAATTCCATTAGTGTTGCAATCATCTTGAAGCAATTTTGATTTTAAAATAAAGAAACGAAGAATCGTCTGACGTGCGGCTAAATATATCATAATTAATTAGGACTTGTTTATAAATGTGGTACACTTAATGTTTTATCATTTTATATTCTCGGATTAAATTAATATTTAAAAAATAATCGCCACATTTGTTAATTCCAATAAATCGTAAAGCGTTAAAATTAATTCTTATAAAATCTAATAGGATGCGATTGAATTGAAGAAAAACATGTGGGAAACAATCGAAGGGAACAATGCCGTCAGACCCCTGATGATTCGCGTTCACCTAATTACACAATTGCCGTTTACATATGCAGAATGTGCGTAATCGTTCGTGACGTCCTGAATTGCACGTATCCGTAATGAAGTGCATTACCCGAATCAAATTTTCCAGCGTGATTCGTTTTTATCAATTCTACATAACAGTCGATTTAAACGCTGATGTAACAATATACTGAAAAGAGTTGGATAATTACTCAATTGTAGAATAACAATTAACGATTTAATTATTATAACAAAAAAATAATTTTTCAAATAAAAATACTTACTAAATATTTAAAAAATAATAGTTTCAAGGTATTATTTAAAAAATAATTCCTTATAAATATTTAATATGTATTACCAAACGGTTGGTACATTATTATATTCGGTAATTAGAAATTAAATATTTAGAAAAGTAAAATTATTAACCGAATATTTAATTGGTATTATTTAAGCTTATTAATCAATTAAAATTATATAACGATACCAGTGTTTGTCAATATTTGTATTTTTTTAAATGTTTTTTTTAAGAAAGTATAAAATTTTTTTATTATATAAACTGAATATTTAATTGGCGCTACTTTATTCAACGTTTGGTAACTATTACCAAATGTTGAGTAAGATAAACTCTTTCTTTCATTATATTTTGAATAATTCATAGGTGTCGTAACTGTACATTCTTTTTCTCTATTTTTTTCTTTGATTACGCACGTTTATTTTAAGTACAAAAAAAATGTACGAAAGTGTGTAGGCATAGAAGTAGGTTGAATATACTTAATATCGATATCGCAGGCGTCGGTGACATTTCAGGGACTATGTACGCGCAAACCCGCCATGTGGCGATTGCATACGTGCGATAAGAAAATGCGTACATGTCAATACCGCAAAATAACTAAGCGCTTTTTGTACCGTTTCTTGTAGTTAGCAGTTATAAAATTTAAAATCTGTGAGCGGCGCGTAATTTAACGGTGATTTAACAGAACTGATCCAAGATTCGACGCAAGAAGAATCGGATACAGTTGGAAAATTTGTGTTAATTTTAATATCTATTACACATCCCAAATGGTCCACTAAAATTTTTATGCTAATTTAACACAGGATAAATATGTTAGAAACCAATACTATAATATTAAAAAGATGAACGCAAAAAGTGTAACACTTTGATACAATTTAGAAACATATTTCTTCAGTAAAATTAACATTTGTAATATAACAAGCACATTTTATTCATTTACCTTAGAAAATTAACGTTTCAAAATTATATTATTTTTGCATTAATTATTCGTTTACCCATAAAGTGTGTTATTTTAACAAATGTTAAATATCGTTTTAACACAAAACATTTAAATACCATAATCACATCATATTAAGTTAATGATCGGTTAAAAAATTTGCAAGAAAAATTTTAACAAAAGACCAGTTTTAAAATAAATAGAAAGTTTTCCGCTATGTATAAGTGCAAAAAATGAACCATTAATTAAAATATCTAAAAACATTTAAGAAATATTATTTATTGACATTGTAAAAATTATATTCTATTTAGATGCAATTTCTGTCTCATAAACTTTTTGCAAACGTTTTTGTACGGAATATTTAAAATAATTTATGACGTTCTCAATCTTGACATGTGAATTCTTCTTCAGCAATAAATAAACTTCTGAAAATATAGCGTCTCTAAAAAGATAGCCTTTTTTGCGCTATCTTCGCTTATAAAATCAATAAATTCAGCGCGTCGCGCGATATGCGGTATCTTCGAGAGTAAATTTTTGTCCACCAGGGGAATTAGTCGATATCGCGGCGTTATTCCGTAAATCATTCTTTCACATGTCTCGGATAAAATTTTTGACAGAAAATAAATTACAAACTTGGTGATAACCAAGTATTAGGGCCACGATAAGTAACGATAATTTATCATCGAGCACTTACCTGAATTCTGCCGCCGTGCACCGGTATACCAAGGCCTTTCGTGTTGTGTGACATTTTTGAATTTGAATAGGCGCGCGCCGAGTCGATTCCGGTCTCAGAAGATCTAGCTCCGAGTATGTAAACAGACGTATATAAATATGCGTGTATAGCTGTATATGCTTATGTATATACGATTCCTTCCGCTCCGTCCGCGGCGTCCGGCGTCGAGATGAGCTGGCAGAAATATCGTGGATCCGCTTGAAAATTCGTCGTCAAGCCCGCTAACCAATCGGGGGACGACGGTCCGGCGCTATCGGCGTATTTCCGCGTGCGAGTTGATCACGCACGTGTATGTGTTCACACGAGTGTGGAAATTGTATCGCGGCGCGTCTACGTTGCGCGATTACGCCGGGTGCTATAATACGCGATAATACAAGGGCTCGCCTCTCGGACGAGCGCGGTGTCGCACTGATCTTTCGTCCTCTTTTCAACTTCCCTCCGTGGGTGCCGCGAGATCGGTATACGCGCTGCGTGGAAGTCGCCCTGCGGTGGGAGCAGCCGGTTAACACAGAGGGTGGGGACAGTTGGTTCGCGAATACAAAGGAGAGGAGAGGAAGAAATCGGCGTTGTTCGGTGATACCAGGGAATCCCTAAAAGAGCCCAAATCTTTGGAAAAAACGCGCGCGCACGATCCACCCCTGCTCCCTGTCGTTCGCCGAGGGTATGGCAAATATGAGTTGAGCGTCCGTAACAAAATTTTTAGTGCAATTTACGAGGAAATTTCTGTTCAAATTGGAATCCCGAGAAATACGGCGCGCCGGCGTGGCCGCGATCGGCGAAGAGACTCGAACAAGAATGACGTTGCGCGATAGCCGCGTCGCGAGTTCTCCGGTTCTCCCACTCCCTCGGCCGGCAATACCCTCTTCGTCCCTTTCGCCCCTCCTTGAGGCGAGAACGCTTATAGCAACCTCCTCGTCTGGCTAGAACGCTTTAAGAGCCCCCCCCCCTCCCCCTACTCCTCATTTCTCGCCGGGATATCTCGTCAAATTCCATAATCGCACCCTCTATAATCATTTTTTAAACATTGACTTGTTATATCGTATTTTTATTCAAAAGTGTCAACTTTACTCTGTCGTGTCATGTTCAGACATGTCATGAGTATATCCAGGATTTCAGTTAGAAGAGAGAGGAGGAGGGCAAGTTTCGGATCCTTTTAACATCTTTCTAACATTTCGAACAGTTCCAACTTTTTAAGTTCCATTTTTATTTTTTATTCCTTCTAGAAAATAAACAACGCATTGTCTAATAAGCATTTTCATTTTTTATAAGTCATCAATTTTCCACAATAAAAATAATTTTCATAATTTAATTGTTTCTTCTTGCAAAATTTGGAAGAGAAAGCACCCTCCCCTCTCCTTCCTGTCAGCCCCTCCTTCTCTTCCTTACGTACGCCCATGGACGTGGCCTAATCTATTAAATAATTAAAACTAATTATATATATATAACTTCCTTACGTACGCCCATGGACGTGGCCTAATCTATTAAATAATTAAAACTAATTATATATATATAACATAAAATTATTTTTAAAAATAATTAGCTATACAAGTAATATTCTAAAAGCAAGTAATATTCTAAAAGCATTAAAATTTTTCTTGTGAATCATTTTAAGATTAGTCACTTGAAACATGCACATACAAGTTCTTTAACATGAGCAGGAAACAAAGTAGGAATAATGATTGGTAAATGTGGAAATTATTTGGTCATTGAAATTAATTACGCGCGGGAATGCACTAACATACTCGATTGCTTGTTTGAAGCTGCATTTCCTTGAAATTGGAAAGAGATGCTTGTTTCCGCAGATCTATAATGATGCAGTAAAAAAAAAAACGAAAACTTAAGCAATTTTTGTAGTGGTAACCCGATACTGCGTTTACGATTTCGCTATCTAATATCGCAGGTAACGCGAAACTCGCTTGTCGGCGCCTCGCGTAGTTTTGCGTCGTATTAAAGCTCCCGGCCCCTTGCGTTTATATCAAATTGTAACCTTAGGCAATATTTCTTCATGTATCATGTAGCGAAATAAATTAGTTTCTTCGGATATTATTCGTTTAATGATTGGTAAAGTACATTTTTTAAAGAATGTTTTTAATTTATTAAATATCATAAAATGTATTTTATGATAATCGATTAAAGTTTCTACAGCTATTAATCCACAAATTGCAGAGAAAATCTTCGATACATTTATGAATCTAGTATATTAAATTCAGAGTTAGTTAATAATTATAGTTAAAATGTTTAAATAATAAAATTAAGAATTTAATAACATTTAATTTAACTTGGCTAATTTTAAATAAATTCATTGTCAACAAGTTGATTTTAAAACACATAAAGTTCTTTAACTGATTAACTTTTTTTAACCCAACTCTTTACTGAGTTAGTTTCTCGTTCTTGCAACTATTTTAACATAAATTAATTTTATAAGCCATTAACTTTAATTTAATTTAGTTTAAAAAAATATTAACGTACTCAATTATAATAAATAATGCTGTGACATGCAAGAAAAACAATTTTTTTTATGTGTAAGGCGAGAAAAATTTCATCAAGATTAAATATTTTTTTAACTTCTCTTCGTAAAATTATATAACGTATTTCTGTCACGGATTACAGATCGTTTAAAGTGCTCTTAACGGCTTGAGCAGCAAAAACTATTCGATCGATAACAATCGATTTCTCAGTAAATTTGATCTGAAATGACACACGATCGACTCTTCATATTGATCGGTTCGAGTTTAGCATTACATTCATGATGAGTAGCAAATTAATTTTTCCAATGTAATAACTGTAATATAGATATATACAAAAATAATATAGTAAAACTGTTTAATGTGAAGGTATGCGAACTATTCAAATACAAATCTAATCAGATTAGATGATTCGAATCTGAATTATTCGAAAATGCAAAATTTTGAATCTAAAAAGTTCATATAAGAACCGCATGTATATTGACAATCACAATTATAAATTATATTTAAAAAATGATTTTATATTACATAACCATTACTATTTTTTTTTACAAAATAGAAATCTTTTGTTATCTAAATATTAATCAACCTAATTATTCAGACCAATTACTTTGTTAATTAAAAGTCAATGATTTAATTTAATTTAATTTAATTCGATTTGGTTCGATTTAGAATTAAAAATATCTGATTGATGTACACACCTTTAGCTTAATGCTATTTAAATTTTTGTGAGCTATGTTTATAACACATTAATATTTTGCTAATATTTTGTAAAGCGATAACTTTCAGAATAAAATAATTCTAGTTTTTCTACAATAATTATAATTTTTTTTTAAGATTTTGATTTTTAATGACGTTGTATAAATTACACTGTTAAATATTTATACGTGTGATTCTAAAATTACACTATAAATGTGAACAGGAAGTAATAAATGTTTCCTTTTGAAAACAATCACGTTCACATGCAATTTGAGAACGGTTGTGTTCGGAGATCTTTGTCTGATACTATTGCGTTTCTCTAACTAGAGCGCAAAGGTTTAAGGCTCCTGACTCCTCAGCCGAGAACTCCGCGTTGACGGTAGCGACATTCCGTCGCGGACAAAATTAGAACTAATACACGTGAAATGTGACAGATTGACGATCAGACGTTATCGTGCATGTCATTTTGTTATTATGTGTTTCATTGTGAAAATATGACTTGTCTCGTATTTATTAAATTCGTAAAAATGGACCGCAAGTAAAGTTTCTTTGAATTTTATACATAAAAGTACATTTTTCACTACTTTCAGTAGTTATCCGTGTGTTTTTCTGTCTGAATAAGCGTCACTTACGTTCGTTTTACGACTATTTACTGACTACTAGGCGAAAAAAAGATAGTCATGACCGATATTTAGAAGTGTTTTAAAGCCATCTGCTTAGTCTGTTTTATCGAAATTGGTTTTATTTACAAATGGCATATTTGACAATATTACGTGTCATTTCACGCAATTTCTCGCTTCTGACGTCACTTTAATATGGCCGTGGCGAGTACTCAGAAGCCTTAAAAAGTTTCACGATGAAAGTATCATTCGGGTAATTGTCTTCGACTTTTATATTAATACGCAATAATTATTGTTATCTATAAAATTATCCAGATAATAACGAAATAGCTTCATCTTATCTTTATCTATTATAGTTTACTATAATGTATATTAGCTTTATCTTTATTTAAAATAAAAGAAGTGTTATTTTTTTCAAATTATCAAAGACAATATGAACAAGAATAAAGTATTGTTCTTAGCTTCAATTTTTAAATTACCATTTATCTTAACAGGAGAATAAAAACTGAAAAACGATAAGATAACAAAAAAAAAATAGAATTACGTTCTAAAATTCACTGTCAATACTCAAAATGTATAGTATACGTAACGTGAACTGTAAATTTTTAATATTGGAAGCGTATTGGCATCAGAACAGTCTAATTTATGCAAATCAGTAATGCAATATAAATGTTGTCCTAAAACGGTAACTTAAAAATTTTACAAAGAATTTTGATAATCATTATACAAGGTGTAACAAAACTATCGCACTTGAAGTATACCATGAGATAGAGGACATGAATCCAAGTTAAAAAGTCCTGAGTCATTTTTTGATCTGAGCTTTCTGTTAGATGTCATACGATGTTAAAGTTAACGTATCACCGCCCGTCTATACAAGAAAAGCAGGGACGGACAATAGACGGGCGCGCGGACGGAACGAAACTGACAAATTATGCGACGGGAGAACAATGATGAGCAGCGAAATGGCTGTACACACACACACACACACACACACACACACACACACACACACACACACACACTCTCTCTCTCTCTCTCTCTCTCTCTCTCTCCACCTTGTTTAAAAAAATCTTAAACATTCTAAAATGCGTAATTAAAATAAACGTTTCGGCGTTTTTGTAATAATTTATCAATTTAGTGAATTAATTAATTGTTTATTTCATTACAGTTACAATACATGTTCGAAGTGTGCTCCTTCTACTTCGATACACATTCTTGCTCTTTTTCGTACATTTTGCGTAGCTCTTCGAACTTGATCATTGTCAATTCTTTCAATAGTGCGGAATACTAATTCCGTCATCTCGTCAGCTGTCTCGATATTGGTGCGCATAAATGTTTTTTTTTATTGCTCCCCAAAGAAAAAAAATTGCATGGAGATCGAGTAGGCCATGGAGTTATTAAACCTCTTCCGAACCATTGGGTGAAAGTTTCATCGAGATAACGGCGAACTGCTTTTAAATAAGATTTATTGAAGTTGATATTACAAGTAGTTTAGTTTGAATATACATAATTACATTTGAATGTAAAGTTTGTTTCAAACAAACAATATGTTTTTAATATTAATTTTAATTAATCTAATTAACGCGAAATTATTGTATAAAAGCAAGTTATTCTATGTATGTACACTGTGAAAAAAATTTTTGTGGTTTAAGCAAATATGTTATTAGAATAATTTAAGCAAATTATTTACTTTACATAAATAAATCTTACTTGTAGAAAATATTATTTCTTTGAAGTATTACTTACTTTTTTGAAGTAATATTTACTTGCGTGAAGTAAATAATTCGCTTGAATAGTTCTAATAACATATTTACTTGAATCGCGAAAATTTTTTTCCTATTGTAATAATAACTATTGTTAGTAAAATTTTTATAATATAAAAATTAATCTTTGAAGGTGTACGGTAGTGTCGTAACTGAGAAAGCGATCTTCAACTAATTTCAATAGATTTTAAATTTTATTAGTAATAAACATTTTTATAACAAAAAAAATATCTTACGTGCAGAATGGGCATGTATGCCATTGTGCATAAATATTGTAGCTCGTCTATTTTCGCCTGTTATACTACCAAAACGGTTAAATTCTCAAAAATATCTTAATTTTTTAAAAAACAATCTGCCAAGTTTACCAGTCCCAATGGAAAATAATTTAGACAATGTAGTGTTAAATGTGTACGAAAAAGAGCAAGAATATGTATCGAAGTAGAAGAAGCACATTTCGAACATGTATTGTAACTATAATGAAATAAACAATTAATTAATTCGCACTAAATTGATAAATTATTACAAAAACGCCGAAACGTTTATTTTAGTGCATTTTAGGATGTTTAAGATTTTTTTAAACGCAAAGTGAAGAAAGAGAAAGAGAAAGAGAGAGAGAGAGAGAGAGAGAGAGAGAGTGTGTGTGTGTGTGTGTGTGTGTGTGTGTGTGTGCGTGCGTGCGTGCGTGCGTGCGTGCGTGCGTGCGTGCGTGCGTGCGTGCGTGCGTGCGTGCGTGCATGCGTACGCGCGCGCGTGTGCGTGTGTGTGCGTGTGTGTGTGTGCAGCCGTTTCGTTGTTCTTTCGCTGCGTAATTTGTCAGCTCCGCTCTGTCCGCGCGCCCGTCTATTATCCGTCCCTGCTTTTCTTATATAGACGGGCGGTGATAAGTTAACTTTAACATTGTATGACATGTAACAGAAAGCTCAGATCAAAAAATGATTTAAGACTTTTTGACTTAGATTCATGTCCTTTATCCCATGGTATACTTCAGGTGCGATAATTTTGTTACACCCTGTATAATATGAAATATATATGACTTCTATTTTTTAACTTTAATTTTTATTTACGCATTAAATCCAAGAAAAAATATTTTTTGTTAAATTATTTGAAGAACATTTATTTTTAAGAAATAATTTTTGTTTTTATTTTATTTTTAAGAAAGATTTAGGAATAAAAATATGAACATATTATTTTCATATCTTAAATTGTTTTGCGTCATAGCAGTATTATCTAAAAATTATTTAGCTAAAACCATATATAATTTTATTTTTACCTAGATAAAATAAGATTAAATCGTTTTTATCTTATTTAAAATACATTTATATTTAATTTATCTTATCTTTATCTAGATAATTTTAACTTTAAGTACAGCACTGATAATATCATCATTTTCTTTATAACAGCGATAATAAAACAGAAGTAAAGTTTTATTTAAACGATGATACGAGGGATTTTCTAAAGTAAATTACTGACATTTTTTTGTTATAAGACGTTTTTGAATTGCTTTTACAGAGTACCTTTACGCAATTAAAAGATGTACAAAATGAAGGGAACAAAGGATAATTTTATGCTACTCGAATTTTTTAAACACACTATTAGTAAAATAACTTTTATATAAAATATTTTTTAAAAAATATGTATTTTTTAAGGTATTTAAGAAATCTGAGATTTTTGGAACACTATATTTTACAGTTTAAAGTATTTTTTGTTATTAACATGAAATTGTTCATTGTTCTCTTTATTTTTGTAAGTGCTTTAATTCCCTGCTTAAAAAGTCGAATAAGAAATATAGAAACGTATAAAAATTTAATAGAAACCTATAGGTTCAAATAAAATTATATAAGATTTCTATTAAATTTCTATTATTTCTTATCCGGTTCCTTACAGTTTTTAAGCAGAGTTGTATAAAAAAATTTAGGATTGTAAAGTCAATTAAAAGATATCTTGAAATAAGGAAATATCAATTATTTGGTTTTGTAATCATTAAATTTCAGTAATTTTCTCTTAAGGCAACGAGAAAATCTACTGATTGCAAAATTTACTTTTGACATATTTAACTATCTGGGAGCATAAGAATCATAATATGTACATCAAGATGATAATTGTTATCAGTTGATTATAACATGTGTATGTCTAATTGAGTGACGCCACCAAATTATCAATATTGAACGACTTTGCAATATCATAGATTTATTTTAAAAATATATTATTATTTGCAAAATTAATACTTTAATTAATATGATTAATCATTAATAATAGAAATTAATTGTTATGACTTACAAAATTATTATTATCAGTTAATAAAATCGCCTTAACCAAAAATGGTACTTTTTGTTTATGTTTAAACAATTTTTTTTTATTTATTATTATATTGATAATGTAAATCTTATACTAACTGATAAATATCAGTTTGTTATAAATATTTTATTAGGAGTATAAATAAGTTTCCGCCGTTTCACAAAAAATGGCGCCACTAGTATGTTATGATTGAAATTGTCTGTTGTAAAACGTTATATCGTAAGGTTGGACATCTGGCAACAACATAACCTTAAAATATTAGCGATTTTGTATCAGCATCATATATCTTTTTTCGTGCAAAAATGTCGAGTTTTGAGCCGAATAAGCGTCATTTGCGGGAGCTTTTGATTTACTTCTTTAATTTGAAGAAATCCGCAGCCGAGGCGCATCGATTGCTTGTAGAAGCATATGGTGAGGCTGCCTTAAGTGAGAGAAGTTGCCGTGAGTGGTTTCACAAGTTTAAGAACGGTGAATTTGACGTTGAAGACAAAGAACGTAGCGGAAGGCCGAAAGTGTACGAAGACGCGGAATTGGAAACATTATTAGATGAAGATTCGTGCCAAACGCAAGAAGCATTTGCACTTACATTAGGAGTGACTCAACCAGCAATTTCATATCGCTTAAAATCATTGGGAATGATTCAAAAACAAGGAAACTGGGTTCCATATGAACTGAAGCCGAGAAATGTTGAACGCCGATTTTTCACATGTGAAATGCTGCTTGCCAGGCATAAACGAAAGGGTTTTTTGCATCGTATAGTCACTGGTGATGAAAAATGGATCCACTACGATAACCCAAAAAAGAAGAAATCATGGGGACCACCTGGCCATGCTTCAACATCGACAGCCAAGCCGAACATTCATGGAAAAAAGCTCATGTTGTGTATTTGGTGGGATCAGCTTGGTGTCATGTATTATGAGTTGCTCAAACCGAATGAAATCATTACTGGGGCTCTCTACCGAACACAATTGATGAGATTGAGCCGAGTACTTAAGGAAAAACGTGCCCACTACTACTCCAGACACGACAAAGTTATTCTTCTGCATGATAATGCTCGTCCACATGTTGCGGCGCCGGTCAAACCTATCTGGAAACACTCAATTGGGAAGTTTTATCCCACCCGCCGTAGACATTGCTCCAGACACCAGACATTGCTCCTTCTGATTACTACCTGTTTCGATCGATGGCGCATGGCCTGTCTGAGCAACATTTCACATCATATAAAGATACAAAAAATTGGGTCGATTTGTGGATAGCTTCAAAAGATGAATCATTCTTCCGACGCGGTATCCGTATGCTGCCAGAAAAATGGGAAAAAGTAATGGCTAGCGATGGACAATACTTTGAATAAAACATTAGGTACCGTTCTTTCACAATAAATGCCCAATTTTTGATAAAAAACGGCGGAAACTTATTTATACTCCTAATAGTATTTATTTTTAACCAAATAGCAACTTTTTTAAGTCATTATTTTTACCTTACAATTCAGAAAAAATAGATTTATATTTGATCAATTTTATGTGTATCCTTTTCCTTAAGTTGAACAATTAGGTATTTTTCCGAATGCACCTTTGCCTCCCCAATCAATTTGAAATTTTACATATAAATTGTATTGAATGTAAGAAATAAAATGTATGTGATTTCAACTACGGAAAATAAAAAACAAGTTTATAAAATGTAAAAAGTTTTGTAAAATATCATTATAATATCACATTCTCATCGGCTTATTAGGGAATTAAACTAATTATCTAATCAATTTTAAATCAGAGAATTTATTTTTAATCAGAAAGTGTGTTTTTAAAGCAGACATTTTTAGTTTGTGATCTCACGGATCACGTTCGCGTCGCAATTCAATCGGTATGACAAGTTTTTTAACTTGAATAATCATCAATTTTAACGATTTAATATCTCACTTCGCATGATAGAGCGACGCTTGTTTCTGTCAGATTCTTTCGTTTCGTGTAAGAACGCGTCGATTAAGCCTAAATTCATTGATATCAGAGGTGAGACCTCTATATCAAATCATTTTCTATCTTGTACTATAATAATTTTTGTCTATTTTTGAAGTTGGAACCACACACATTTTACTCTTCGCATTGAATAGAATACAATTTATACATAAAATGCCAATTAAAGTATGAATAGCGAATTGGTTGTAGGGGACGGTTTTCGTATCATAGAGGTTGAGCACAAAAATCTCGATGTGCATATTCCGAGAGCGCATAAATAAAAGTATATTTTAAGTTTACAATCAATTCGCTATACATACTTTAACTGGCACTTTGCTCTTGTGCGTTTTCACATCGGGGGCGGTTTTTTGGTCAAAAAGGATGAGCACAAAAATTTCGTGATATGTATACTGAAAGCACATAATTAACACTAAATTACAACGTAAGTATTTTATTTTTAATTCTTTTTTTTAATGAACATCCTAACTTTCTTGAAAGTTAGCAGAAAAATGATTTCTAGCTAAACGGATGGAACACTAAAATCGTAAATAGAGCAATAAATTAGCATAACATAAAGAGTACTAAATCCTCTGTAAGTTTTATGTGATTGGGCTCATGTTGGTGTGCTAGCTTAATAGACGTTCGGATCAATCAAAAGTGGCCCCCAAAAGTATCGCAATTCTTATTAGGACTGTGTTCGAAAATTCTACTTGTCGAGTAGTTTTGAGTGACCAATCAGGATAAAAAAATCTTGAATTTTCTTAAAATTTCTTCATCCTGATTGGTCATTTAAAATTACTCTACCCGACAAGTAGAATTTTTGAAAGCAGCCTAGAGAATCTCTAGCACAGTGTGGTTTCTAAGCTGGGGTGCACCGGTGTGCCACCTATATAGAGCTGGTGCAAGGGTGTGCAGTGCGTCTACGCCGATTACACCAACTGGTTCAGGCTATTTTGTCAGAGCCACTTTGTGTACATCCAATATGCATTTGTGCGGTGTACACGCACCGGCATAAATGATGTCCCTCCGCGCTAACGCTCGGCTGCCGCATGCACGTGAAACCACGCGCGTACGTGTTTTGCAAATTAATCAAATTAAAATTATTTTCTAATACAGATTATTTTAATAAGTAATTGTTTAAAAAGATTTACAATTTTCATTAATTAATTAACATTATGTTTCAACATAAAGTAACAGTCTCATGAATTAAAGCTGTATTGCCGATATAATTTTAATTTATTATTAAAAATTGTAATTCTATTTACATTATTTTTTAAACAAATCGTAAATTTCTTTATGCAATTAAAAATTACAGCGCGCGACTAACCGTGGTATCCCGTATACTGCTCGTATAGGCGCATAGCAGGGGACACTGAGTTTCTCCATGGTAGCACGTTTATTCGTGTCTTCTCTCTTGACGCAGCGTCGAGCGAGGAAGATGCGCTATTGAAATGCCCCCCCCCGCCATTACTTTCTGCTCGCACTTCACCTCTGCCGCGCTGTCACGAAGCACGTATGTACGTGCGCGGCTTCGCGTGTGTGCGACAACCCGAGCGTGGGACACCATTTCTATCAGTGCGTGTACGTTATTGGACGTAAAATACGCTCTATTGATGGCGAGTTGTCTTTCACTTGTACATGAACCTTCTCCTCTATTTTTGCCTTTTATTATCTTGCTAATCGATTTTTATTATTTTGCAAACAAAAGTATGGCTGCTGATTACATATTAAAGATCCTTGTGATACAGAATATTTTATAGAAAAAATAGTAAATCTTGTCTAGCAGCGAAACACTCTGAGAAGCTTCCACGTCGTAAAATTTTATTGATGCTTCGTGCAAAACGATAAACATTCTATTTGTACAACATTAAATTACGTGCCATTTATAAGTTTAGCACGATATTAGCAAATTAAATGCATTTAATTTATTAAAATAAAACGTATTTTAATACTTAATTAATTTTAATCGCATTTTAATACTTAATTAGTAAAGTAGTTAATCAAGCTTAGAACGTTCAGATATAAACCATAAAAGATAGTGATCAAATTAAAAGAAATTATAAAAGTAAAGTTATTTTTCTGTAAGTGGACAGATTTATTGTATTACGATATTATTAAAATATTGGAATTTTTATTTTGCTGTAATTTAAGTATTTACATTATTTTATATTGTATATTTATTAATATATTGTATATTAATTAAATAGATTTTCTCCTTTTAAAGAAATCACTATCTTTTTGTTTTTTTTTTCTTGAGTATCCTCAGGAAAAAATGGTCATCTATGAACATGTAAGATCATGCATAATCATACATGAACGGTCCACATGCAATTAAGCATCATCATGTATGGATTTTGCCTCTGAATAATCACATCTGTTCATGCATAATTATACATGATTGGATATGATTATATATAATTGTATACTTGATGAAAACAAGTATGTGGATTATCCAAATGGAATCTACGTGAGCAAACAATTTTGTAACATTTTAAAAAACATTTTTTGCAATAAAAAAAAAATTGCTTTCTCAGGAATTTTTTTTTGGAAATTGTCAAGCGGCGACCCATCCAACTCACGACTTTTAACCTCTGCGACTGCTGGAATTGATCTCTCGTGATGATCTGTAAACACTTTGTGCTGATACGTGTATATAACTAATTGATCAGATCAAAATGTGTTATCGAAAAAATGGAACATGTATAATTAAAGCATATGATTTAACTTATATAATATACTAATATAAACTTATATAAAATTATAGTTTTTTACTATTTTTACGAATGTAGAATAACATCTAGAATAACTTTTCTGTTATTTGTTTAAATAAGAATGCAACTAGAAAAATGTGAACATAATAGAATAATTAAATTAAATGTGAAAATATTTTTATTAAAAAAACGTTTAAAAAATATTGTTTGCTCGTAATTAGGATGTAGATCAAAATTTCTTTATTCATGGATCTATTTTGTCTGTTTATAATTTACATGATTATATGACCATGCATATGAAATCATACATAACCACGTATGATTATATATAGCAACGAAACAAAGTTTTTTCATTCATACAAAATTATACATGATTTCATATCACCATGCATATCTTCATGTGCAATCATATATAATCGTGCATGATCATACATTACAACTAGTCAGAGGTTTTCCAGTCATGCGAAATCATATATGATGTTTATATGACTATGCCTCCATACGCAATCATTCACGCATGACTATATATGATAACAAGACAGAGATTTTCCCATTCATACAAAACCATAAATGATTTTATGTGACAATGTATGACTACATGTACAATCATGTACCATCTCGTACCAGTTGATACATCAAGAGGCGCAGTCGCACTGCGCGCCAAAGTGCTGCGCAGCGACCAACCTTTTACGCAAATCAGCGAGCTCCAAACATACGAGATTATCATATCTTAATAACGACTGAACCGATCAAGTTCTAAGTAGTCTCAAGCGATAGCTTGGGGTTGAATTGTATAATAAAAGACTTTTTATTTTTTCTCTCCGTGCTCTACGTGCGGAGATATCGCAACGCAAAGTCCAAATCTAGACGTTTTACATTTAAGAAACGTCATTATTATTGTCGCCAAGCGAATCTTGTCCAGTACATTTTTTTGACACAGTGAGCGCTAAGTTTTTGTAGTTTAAAAATTTTTTATTTAATAAAGCCTGATCTACAATGTGCTCTTTGCGTTTTGTCTTGTACTTTTTGCTTTTTGTTTTGTGCTTTCTGCTTTTTGTTTCCTTGTTTTGTGTATTTTTGTCACACGAAGCCGAGAGACATCGTCATGCACAAAAGGCAAGGATTTTTCTGCACAAAATTAGCAAACAATTTGCCAAAAGCTTCGTTTACTTGTACCTCAGCTTTATTTTTTTTATCAGACATATTTTTTATCAGACTATGTTCGATTCACCACGATACCGTGGTCGTATTTAACCTAACCAACATGTTTCTTTGTCTTTGTTGTCCGAGATAAAATTTGACGAACTTCAGAAAAGACAAGAAACACGTGACAAAAAACACGATTGTCGGTAAAACAGTGCGCGAAGAGACAAGAAAGCAAGAGGCAAAAAGCAAGAAATAGGAAGCAAAAAGCATATTGTAGATCAGGCTTAAAACTTTCTTATTTCTGTTTCCTTTTTAATTTTTTAAGATAAAATGTTATATATTTCATTGGAACTTTTTTAAATTAATTACATCCACTTACGTTAGAATAGAAAAATTTTTCAATAGAAATACACAGATAGTATCACTTGATTTTTATTTAAAAAGAAATTAAAGGTACATTTACTTGGGTTTAATTTAAAAAGTAAAGATACTATCATTTGCATTTTATTTTGTTGAAAGTAATACAGCAGTTATTTCAAAGAGCAATATATTCTCTTTATAATTGGCGCAATTTAAAGATTTCATATATTTTTTTGGGAAAAATACATTTAAGTTGGATTAAATTTAAAATATTTATTTTTAAGTAAATACCACTTGGGTTAGGAATAAAAAGATTTTTTAATGAGAATACAGAAATAGAACCACTTAGGTTTCGTATAGAAATTAAAAAGAATACCACAAGGGCTAAAATGGGAAATATTTTCATTGAGGATACAATGATAGTACCACATAAGTTTTGTAAAAAAAGAAAATAAAGATTTAACACTCACACGTCAGCACCTTTTTAACCTTTTTTTTGAAAAGGTAATTTTGTACTGATAATTATATACAACTATGCCTAATTATACATAATCTTGCATGACCATTTCGTAATCCAGGCATGATTATTCATAATCATATAAAATCATATATTATTCTGTATGAGCATTTTTTTCCGGGATCAACACGTATGTTAATACATTAACAAAAAATAAGTTCAATGTAAATAGAGCTGCAAGAAGCTGTTCAATATTTTTTGCGCAGTTCGACGCTCAACGCTCGACGCTCGACGCTTGCATATTTTTGTGAAGATTTTTCAGTGAAGAATTTTAAGAAATTTTTATTTAAGCCATACTGAGTACATGTGCACTCAACGTGGACTAATTATGGTTTCTTCTTTTTCAAAAAAGTGTTAGAATAATGAATAATAAAGTGATGAAATTATTACACTTATATAAGTTTATTAACATATGACATTCTTAATGACTGCTGACTTCAGTACTATAAAATCTATTCATATTAAAAAATTTAATAATTTACTAACATTTTACTAATATTATTACTTTATTCAATTTATTTAAATAAATATTTCTTTAAATTATTAAAATAATTTAAAATTTTCTCTTCTTTCCTAATATATACTATAACTTTGAAATATAAATTATTAAATATTTTCTATAAAATTAAAATGTTATTAACGTTAGTACTTTGTTAAAACTTTATTAGAATTATCGTTGATAAAAGACTTTTCTCTAAAAAAAAGATTATGAACATTTTGAACCTTTTTTTTAGAAACGACAGAAATCCAAAATGACTCCTGCTGATTACATATGATTTCTTGTAATTTCATTATAATTTCTAGTGATTTCATCTGATTTTATGATTAAATCTGATTGCAAAATGATTACATGAGGTTTTTGTAAATATTTCATAATGATTTCGGAGACACTATCCCACAATTTCATTAAGTAGTAACCTCCCCTGTTCATACAAAGAACTATTTTTGTCAGCAATTTATTAGTAAACAATCGATTTATCTTTTCCTTTGTTACCTTTTCCTTTGTTAAAACCATTGCTTATGAATCAGAGTTTAGTAAATGTACCAAAATTCATGTTCTGAAGTAATAAAAATATTGAAACTGCATTACAATCAATGTATGTATACTCATTATTGATCTAGGTCATATTAGTTCTACCTTACAAAGCTTTCTTTCTTTGATTATAAGCAGAAAATAAAAAAGAAATATAGCGCTTTGTAAATTATAAATATTGAGATACAATAATATGAACTACGGAGATAATAGCAATCACTTGATAGTTATAAAAAGCAACTTTCCTACAAAATATTAGATCATGAGAAGTACAATCGTAAAAATTCTATAAAATTTTGACCTCACTGTTTACAATAAAATATATAAACTGAGCAGTCAACTTGTTGCAAACAAGTCACGTTGACAGCCTATATAACATACTAGCGTTATTTGTTTAATTTATCAATAAGTAATTGCTTAAAAACAGCAAGTAAAATATGTTGGGTAAGTTGGACATTTTTTTTATTACTGCTTCACGCGACTCTCGTTTGCAAAATTTCAAAATGAAAAGCTAAAATGTGACACTGCTTAACATGCGAAGGTATTAATTAAAAACTAAGTAGAACTCGTAATCATTCGAGCCATCTGTCATAAGATATCAAACATAAAGCTCTAATTTAAACTTTTATTTTGTTAGAAACTACACGGTCAATCAGTTTGAAATAATTTTAGTATAAAATAGTATCTTGTATGGCCTATTTAAGTTTGTAAAGTTTGTAAAGCTTTGTAAATTTTTCTAATTTTTTGTTTAGTCCAAAATAAAAAACTGATGGCCAGAGTAGAAAACATTTCTAAATATTAATTTAAAATATGGAACAATATAGCTTCATTATAAAAATAATACTCTTTTTATATTAATTACATTTTTAAAGTGTTTTTTATTCTAAATGTTAGAATATATACAATAAATTTTATATAAATTACTGTAGTCTCAAGACATTAAATCAATCTTATTTGATTCGATACGGGAGAAAAGGAATTGTATACTTCCAATTAATATTGCGTTACTTTTATTGGGATTTTAACTGCCTCAAAAAATATAATTACAATTATATTTTTTTACATTCAATTATTTAAAATGTTTTAAAGAAATATTTATTTTTATCATTAATTTAACGTTAATTTAGTATTTATTTTATATTAATTATTTCTTTAATAATTTGAAAAAAATGTTTATTGAATATTTATTTTAGATTAATTTTTTGGGGTAATAAATTAAAATTAAATAATAACTATTTTGATCATACTTTATTTAATTATTGTATCATATTAATATTTTCTAGTTGTATTTTTATATAAACGAATAACAGAAAAGTTATCAGATGTTATACTGCATTTATGAAAATCAGTAAAAATGATATAGGTATAAGTATAATTTTATTACGTATTATTATATATCATATGAATAACATGCTTTAATTATATATATTTATATAAAGAATATGTTTTAATTATATGTGTTTATATAAATAATATGCTTTAACTTTATGTTTCATTTTTTTTATAATATATTGTTGCGCTCGCGGCACTGGCGCACTCGTAATGAAGGAATTCACTCCTCTCTCTTTCTCTCTCTCTCTCTCTCTCTCTCTCTCTCTCTCTTTCTCTCGTTGCTTAAAACGTTGCAAAAAAACCTTTATTAATGCAGAGATACAATGGAACGCAAAAACCAGAACAAACTAGATCAAAATACAAGTCCCATAAATAACGAACAACGCGGTGAGAATCTTTCTTACGAACGCTTGTCCGATATCGGTGCCCCTGCGGTTAATCATCGTGTACGTTATAACTTCCAGCAAATTTTTATTCTAAATGTTAGAATATATACAATAAATTTTATATAAATTACTGTAGTCTCAAGACATTAAATCAATCTTATTTGATTCGATACGGGAGAAAAGGAATTGTATACTTCCAATTAATATTGCGTTACTTTTATTGGGATTTTAACTGCCTCAATAAGGATATTTCACGTCTATGTTTATACTACACTCTCAAATATAAGTGTGTAGTATGAACAGTGGAATATCCTTATTTAGACGGCCATAGTTAAAATCCCAATACTGTATAAAATTGCAACTACATTAAGTGCGTCAAGAATATTTTTTCTCTTGTTATTAGAAATTATTACTGTAAGAATTACATCTTTTACATCAGGCTAGTGATTGGGATAATCGACTGCGCTGTGTAACTGCTACGAGATTGAAAACACGAGACGCGTACATCTATATGTACAGTATTCTCCGCGAATTGATGTTTTCATAAAGTTTTAATTACTAATTAAATTAATGTAAATCAGTAATTTATATTGTATCGGGAACGAGCCGCTACGCGAACCTAATTTAGCCGCAATTAGTTGCACGCCATGTATCGCCACCTCGTTTTTACAATAATGCTGTCTATATGATAATTGGATTTCAACACATTTTCAAACGCTTCAATTACATTTTTAGTATTTTTTAAAAGTGGATAAATTGAAGCACAATGGTTTGGTGTCTGTGTACCGCAGACGGATCTTCAACCACGAGGACCCCTTCCAGTTTCATTATTATTAAAAAGTGGTAGTTGATATAATCGTAGGATTATAATTAAATAAGTGATGATCATCCCAACAAACTGAAAAACATGTTAATTTTATTTAATTGTTCTGATAACTCATATTATTTACATTGCAATTTGAAAGAAGCTTCTTTTCTACGGAAAATGTAATAAACTAATTAAATTATATACTCACCCAACCGTACAAAGCATTGTTAATTTCGAAGAAATCGCACGCCGAAAATGCTACTCGATTCTGGTGCAGTTGAATCGAAAAATCATTGACCTCTTTTGTGACACACTCTCCGTCCAGATTTCTGCGCAAAAAATTTTCTACGACATACAGATTGTGACTGCTGCTACAATAAAGATTTTGCTCACTATTCGAATCTTCCAATGCAAATTGCACTTTTAGTTTCGATTGATCGATACTCGCTTCGTGCTTATCAAGACTCACAGAATTGCAGTTCAATATAATTTTGTGTATGATTCTTCCGGTGCTATTGGATTCTTCACACGCGAGTGTGCAAATCCAACAAATCAGGAAAAATTGCATGGAATATATAATGTAAAAGAAAAGAGGTGCCAGCAATAAAAAGTTGTTGTAGTTTATGATAGATAAAAGAAGGTATAGTGATATTATAGCCTCGGTGAAGCAATTCCCGGAGCAGAAGAGGAGATGAAGACTGTGAACATCGTTTACCATGCTGGCAAGATCACAAATATCTGCACAACAGATTTTACAATTTGATTGTAATATCATCGCAAATTCTTCATAGATTGTATTAAATTACATTTCGAGCTATATAAAATCTACATAATCAGGTTATATAATATTCGCAAAAACTCACCGGCATGCAATTCTCTGATGCGTCTAATCTTGAACGCGATCCATTGCACATCGGATAGCTTATCCAACTGACCAATCAATTTATTTAATGTTTGAAATCTGCGATATAGCACATAGACGACAACGTCGAAGACGAAGCTGTTGATCAACGACTGCGCTACCATGTAGTAAAACAGCATGTATATTATATTAATATCTTTGTTTACTGGATATGAGAAGATACATTTATACATTTGAACAGTTGGCCACAGAAAGCACAAAGTGAACGTCATAAAAACTGCCAGCGCTTCGACAATTTCTATAGACTGGTCATTCATGGATATTTCTTTCCTGATCTTCTGATCAAGATCTTTCAATCTATCCATCAATTCTGGCCACTTGTCGTATTGCCTGATTCCAAAATAAATATAATAAATGGTTGATATGTAACGCATCATACAGTTTAGAAATAGTAAGTGTACGAAATAAACGATTCTGCTCTGATTAAATAAATAAAAATCTTCGAAGATATATTTTGTGTAGCGTATCGTAACATAGGACAACACAGTTATGTGAATTATACGTATGATTATTGTTACAGCTTTAGAACAATTTTGCGGATGTGCTACACCCACACCCAGGAGCCAGGAGGTGTACGTTATTGGACGTAAAATGCGCTCTATTGACGGTGAGTTATCTTTCACTTGCACAGGGACCTTCTGCTCCATTGTTGCCTTTTATTATCTTGCTAGTCGACTCTTATTATTTTGCAAACGAGAATATGTCTGCTGATTACATATTAAAAATCCTCGTTATACAAAATATTTTATAGAAAGTATAGTAAATCTTATCTAGAAACGAAACACTCTGAGAAGCACACGCGTCGTGAATTTTCCCTGATGTTTCATGAACAACGAAGAACGTTCTACTTATTGTGCACCATTAAATTACGTGCCATTTATAAGTTTAGCACGATATTATCAAATTAAATGCATTTAATTTATTAAAGTAAAATCTATTTTAACATTTAATCGATTTTAATCGCATTTAATACTTAATTAATAAAGTAGTTAATCAAGCTTAGAACGTGCAGATATAAACAATAGAAGATAGTGATCAAATTTAAAATATTACGAAAGTAAAATTATTTTTTTGTAAGTGGATGGATGTATTACGATATTATTAAAATATTAGAATTTTATATTGCTCTAATTTAAATATTTACATTATTTTGCACTTTATATCTATTAATACATTGTACATCAATTAAATAAATTTTTATTTTCCTGAAGAAATTATATTTTCGTGCTTTTTCTTGAGTATCAATACATAGGAGAATGTGGGGTGAAGTGGGACATGGGGTGAAGTGGGACAATTCTACTATAGAATATTCGTAGTGAAATTTCAAAGCAACCAATAGTCATTTATTGTACGTAAAACCAAACCATTTTAGATTAGTCTTTCGTAAACGTACACGCACATTTTGCTGCTCTGTCATAACAACTATAATTTTTTTTTAAAAAAAGTTTTTTTCCGACATTTACAAAGTTTTTATTTTCAATAGTCTTTCTCACAATTTGAAGAAGGTAAATATATGCAAAGTTCTCGTTTGTTGTTTAGTTTTATGATTGCAAAGAGTTTTTATACGAAACTAACATATTTTCGATAATACGCGTCATAATTTCAAAACATTGGATTTGGAGTGAAGAGGGAGATTTTTTGTGGGGTAAAGTGGGACACGCAATTAAAGCTAAAGGTCACGAGCATGCTCACGTGCGTGACCACAGCGCAGCTCAAGTCGCTATATCTCGTCGATATGACAGGTATCCTAACCTCAATAGTCAACTTTGGTGCTTAATACCTCTTCAACCTCATCTGAAGACAATTTTTGTATTATTTGTATAGATACCATTCCGAAGGTGTTAAATTGAAATAATTCAATCAAATGCAACACATGTACTCGGCCAATTCATCTGAGATGTACAAACATCTCATGCGGCTACTACACATGTGTTTATTGTGATTCCTCGTGACTCAGATTAATTTTAATGCCTTTTTTCAACACAATTACTAATTATCCTATTATATTTTCATTCTCTAATTATTAAATAAACATTACAAATTCTATTTCAGACGATTCTTACTTGATTTTTGGTCAAATTTGGCCAAAAATTATCGTGTTCCATTTTATCCCTCAGTGTATTCCACTTTACCCCACAATTTGTTGAGATGGCCAAAAACTCACTTTTTGAAAAATCAGAAAAAAAATATAATAAAAAATATAATTTTGAAATTGAGCATAGAAAGTTAGCTAATGAAATTTTCTATCGAATGGATATCTCAAGTTTATAAAAATATGATTTTTTTTAATTTTTTTACGGAAAAATAAAAACGTGTCCCACTTTACCCCACATTTCTCTACATAATACATTAACAGAAAATAAATTCAATGAGAAAAAGAGAATTCCATTTGTAATTTTTTATAATTAATTATTATTTACAATTAGATACTAAACCAACGAAAATTACCAACACATTACAATTTTTTTTTTCTTTGAATTGGCTTGACAGATCATAAAATTCTTTTGTAGAATAAAAGTACGCACTAAAAAAAAGTGTGATACGAAAGATTTTAAAAGAAAATCGCAAGAAAAGTTAAAAATTTATTTATTTTTGGTTTGTGAATTTGTCAATCGAGGTTAACTTTTGTCATTTACTGACGCTCTGTAACTCGTATGTATAAAATGAGACCGTCCCACCGTGCAGAAAACTCTAACAAACAACTGACTGTATGCCATTCTAATCAAAAGCCTAACCAAAAAGTTTAGTCCCTGAATAGCAGTACGTATATAAATTTCATTTAGCGCACATGAACGATTACAAACAGAGCAGCAATTGTGTGCAGCAGTAATTGATAGGTCTTTTCGCAGATGGCGCTATAATCGAAAAACATAGACAGATGTATGCGTTGGACAAAAAACATTAGCTTGTTGATAGCGCTTTCCCTTTACCTTTTAACTCGCGCGCGAATCTACCGTACCGACGTCGAGGAAGTTTAATATAGTCGATAATTTCATAGAGTAAAAATTTGGTTGAACTAAATTTTTATTCTATATATATACATTGAGAAAAATAATATGATTACATTAACAAAACTTATATGATTGAGTGTTTCTGGTGAAACTAAGCAGAATTTCTGGTTATAACAAAATTTTGGTTATTAAAATTAAAATGTTTAATAGATTTTTAGTACATTAAATTACAGTATTAAAAAAAAGTTATTTTAATGTAATGTACACGCCTTATTATGTGCACTGCAATATTCTTTTGCCTTTTGTATGCTAATGCGCGTAAACAAATACAATTTCCAGGACTCTTTTCGATGTCCGTGCTCATTATAAATATATATATATATAATAATAATATTTATTCATTATAACTCTTTATTTATAATTGTATGTTATGCAAATAATGAAATTTTATTTATTAGTGTAAAATCATGATTTGCCGATTTTTGAAAAAAAGCATTTTGTTCTAAAAATTATATTTGTACAAAAAAAACGAAGAACAAAATTAATTGTAAGTATTGTTTTAGAAAAAGAAAATTATGAACTTTAAAAAAAGAAAAATCTGTTCTAATATTCGATTAAAAAAAAAAGTGTAATTATTTCAATAGATGCTGTTGAAATATTTAGAAACGTACTTGAAAAATAGAATCAGAAATATATCTAAAAAGTAAAAAAAATTAATTATGTTATAAATATTGTTATAACAAAAATAATGTTTATTATGTATATATTATATAAATATTATTTCAAAAGATACGAGTTATAATTCTTATAAAGTACAATTACGATAATTATTGTTATAATACATACAAATAAAAGAAAAATTTTATTGATGACCAGTAAACGCTTTAAATTTTATCACTTTTAAAAGAATTTTCTATCAATAAAACTATTTTTTTTATTAAAGTACTCAATTTCAAATATTATCGAAAAACATACAAAAATTACTATCTCATTTGGGTATAAATCCAAGCTAGATTTTTCTAAGCGTCTTGTTTAAACATTCAATGCAAATAAAATAAAAGTGTCGTACGGTGACTATTAGAACAAAAAGTTTAAAGTAAATTTATCAACAATTGAAAATAATACCATACAGAAGTGTTAATTGAATAAAACTTTCTTTTGGGTTTTCAAAAGATTTACTGACGTAGTTGAGAGTTACAGAGTAGAATTGATAATACAAAATCTTGAAATCTTGACGATTCGTGTCAATGAATAAGAAAATTTAAACTGATAATCCATAACTTTTTGAGAAATATTAATTTTCTACAATACAAACATCTGACACATTATCAGACTGCAGAGGGACATTAATTTGAGAATTTGCTATAACACACAAATACACACACACACACACACACACACACATACAGAGTAGGGAAAAAGAGAAAGATACACAATAGCTACGCGCTTACACATAAATACGATGTATAAATTAGATCGGGCAATCTTCACGCCTTAGATAATGTTTAAGGGATCCGGAACTTTTCGTACACCCTATGTATAAAATCTCATATAAAATATTATTTGATCACTAAGATCCGCTCTAACCGTTATTGGCTTTTTCTCGATTTTAATTGTGTGCATGTATGGATATTCTCCCTAAATTGAAAAAGATGTAGGGAAATCTAACAATGAATAAAGGTACATCTGTTATACGTGTGGTATTTTTCGTGCGAGCAAGACGATTGACATCGTCAGGACAAAGATGAAATAATCGTTTGTCTGCAGTTGATAGAGTGATGTTAGAATAACCGCTATAGAAATGCGAATAGAATGGAATTGAATTTCTTTCGCGACACTTCCCAGACTATTCAACTCTATTAAATTCTGTTTTGATAAATCGGACTATTCAATTCTACTAGACTGTATGAGAAATGTGCGTCGGTACGCATTTTACGCGCCGGTTTTTCCATGCTCAGCGTCGTAAATCATAGCCCTTGCCAATAGACCTGTAGGTGCTCGCTATTCGATAATATATGTCGCAGAACTATTCCATAAATCATATGCGTCAACGCGTGCGATAATATTGGCAAATGATTTCGGTTTCCTACCTTTCCCTCAATCGTACAGTCATGCTCGTTTAAAGAATCGTGTTATGCATTGCCAAAGCGTATGTGCGTTTACCTTGAAAATGTCACAATATACAACATACGTTTAATATAACTTTGCTTCGGTATTTTCTTTTTTTTTCTTACAGTTGAACCTCCCGTAAAAGAACATTGCAAATAAATTGCAAATTGTTTTGCAAATGTTATTTTACAAAGCAAACTAGGAAAGAGAAAGGGGTGATAGAAAATCATTTTTTCTTAAACCAACTCAGTAAATTACTAAGTGATATAATTCTTATGAGCACAGGTTAGTCATACAGTTCTACATTAATCATTTTATAGATAGAAAAGTTCATCGTACACATGAAGAACGAATGTAATTTATAATTTACTGAAGAGAGAAAGAAAAATGTATTTGTGAAGTAAAAAAGGGGAGGATTATATAACTAATGTCATAAAAGACACATTTATTTATAAAAAATCACAAATTTTATGTAAGCTTTTTACAAATCTTATATAAGATTCGATTATAAATACCCAAAATTTGGGTATAAATAATATCTTAAGTAAAGAAGAAGATGATATTATGAATCGTGTAAATATTATACATAGACTCTTATTATCTCCGTTATTAGGTGACGACTGCTAGTAATTACATATGGAAGTATTTGTTCAGTAGTCTGCCATTATGCAATGATGATAATATGTCAATATACACAAGCCGATATTTGTTATAATAAGGCATTTTTATTTTTAGACATTTCGTAACTTTTTCAAGGTCTATTTTAACATTTGCTTACACATATTTTTTTATTTTCTTTAAACTTGAACTTATTATCACATTATCTATGTACATTAGAATGATTTTTGTTATTTACTTTTTCAATTATATATATATTTTGAGTCATGCAAAATTACACAACATGATAAATTTAATCAAAATATGGATTATTAACAAAAGTTATTATATAAAATGTAAATAAATAATTATAATATTATTTTTTCCTTTATTGGCTTTTAAGAAGTCATCAACCAATCACAGACTGTATTAATATCTTAAGACATTATTTACGTCTTGAAATAAAATTTGACTATAAATATCTACCTTACTGAGAGAGAGAGAGAGAGAGAGAGAGAGAGAGAAATATCTTTCTTACATACTAATAAAAAGTGTCACAAAACAGAAACTTATTAAATAATTTTTGTAAACATTTTACGAATTGCAACGTATATTAAATTGTAAAATAAAATAATTTTTTAAATTTCTTTGACATAAAAAATATTTTTTAAAAGTAATTTCTTTGTTGTACTAGTAAATATTACGCAACATATACACATCTATAAATGCAGCCATAAAGTCTCAAAAGCTGTCATAATGCAAATAGTCCATGAGCCTTTCCCGTACATAATACGTCAGATTTATTTACACATTATGTTGCACGTTAAATTTAATTATAATATTTGAAAGCCGCGTTCAATGTTTCAAGCTGTTTTAAAGTTAGAAAAAATTAATACTTTCATCAAACTTCTTAAAATTATAAAAAGTATACACCTATAAGTCTGTGCAAAACTAAACCTCAACTTTCACAAAAACACTGAATACTAATGACAGTGGCCTGCAGTATTTAATAGGCTGTAGTAAATAAATTTTAACGGTTGTTTTTCGAAATTAACGCACTATACGAGATATAGTATTTCCACTATCTCATACCTAACGACCACTCTCTTTCCTTTATATAAATTCCTATTAACATTTTGCTTATATTTCTTGAATAAATTAAAATATTAAATGCTTGCCAGTAATTTGCATAATTTACAATTTGTTTTAAGAAATATTAATTTACTTTTTACAGGTTTTACGTGTGTAGGTAATAATTATTATTTAAATTTATTTTAAATTGAACATTATTGAAATTTTACATAAGTTAATATAAATTTATTAGAAATTATATTATTAATTTAATTATTGGCAAATTAGTACTATTATTTATTATAAGTACCCAAAAAGTTAAACATGCTGAAACATAGAAGTAGTAAACCTTATCAGATTTGCTTGCTGTTTTTGTGCCAGACTAACATTAATGCAGCATGTGTCGTATACGAAATTTATACAAAAATTTATATGTTTAAAAGTTATGATTTTAATAATAATTGTATAAATATTAACATTGGCTTGTTAATGATATTCCAAAATGTTATTAAATTCAAAATTATTTTAACGTAAAACATTGCATCAATAATTATCAAGATTGATGTCAACACAGTTATTCATATTAGTGATTGATAATCAACTTGACATGTACACAACGTAGATGATATTGATAGGCTGATTAACTTTGTTGTAATAATCATCCGTCATACGTACATTCAATATTTTACATATTGTTTTAGGCCCGTATTTAAAACACGCTTAAAAGTTGGTAGCGCCTTTTTGTCATTCAGTTCTTGTTTTACTGTAATAAACAATAAGGATAAAATGACAAAAAATGCGATACCATTAAGGTCTATCTACATCTATCATAATATCAATCGTAAGCTTCTTACGATGATTGTAACATTTGTCCATATCAACAGCCGATGATCGTTTACAATTGAAGCGTAACGACAAATATAAACGAACATTTATGTTTATCAGCGCCTTCAGAATACGGGCCATTAAATATTAGCGATGTATTAGTTATGTTTGATTAAAAAAAAAATAAATTTTAAAAATTATAAAATTTAAAAATTTAAAATATAAAATATAAAATATAAAATTAAAATATAAAATATAAAATATAAAATATAAAATATAAAATATAAAATATAAAATATAAAATATAAAATATAAAATATAAAATATAAAATATAAAATATAAAATATAAAATATAAAATATAAAATATAAAATATAAAATATAAAATTAAAATATAAAAATATAAAAATAATAAAATATAAAATATAAACATTTTTAAATATGTTGAATCTGTCAATAGAATACATATATGTTTTTTTCCATGTCGTTACTTATTACTATATAAATCCGAAAGCTTGCTAGTGTTGTGAAAAAAAATCATGTCGCAATATGTCAACAACGTGTGTTGCTCACATGGGCCTCATATGTCGACTTAATAAATATATCGTCGACATGTCAATGCGCAGACGTGAGTGCACTATGTCAGCTCAATACTGACGTTTTGCAATTTGAGTGTATATTAAAAAAAAAAAAATACAACCTGTGTCAAAATATATCAAGAAAATATATCAATACAAAAGTACTTTTAAGATTTATTTAAATTTAATCAACTTGAATCGACTCGATTAACGATATCTTATCAATAATTAAAATCATTCAGAGAACTTACACAATTTTATTTTATCTAACTCTATTTCTTGGAAATACAAAAATTAATATATTTTCTTTTTTTAATAATATTTAGTTGAAGAAACGTGTTTACTTATTTCTGTTCAAATTTGTTCACTGATATAAGAGTGAATCGAAGTAATTGCAGTGTGCGCGTTTACGTTAAATATCGGATTGTAACACAAATCGCATGTACTTTGCAGCAAGATTAGTAACATCCGAGCGCACGCGTATGCGCGTATCAGATCTGTATACATATTTACACAAAAAATTTGTGATCTTTATACTGATTTGCATTGTCTCACCATGATGGCTAAAATTAGCGGAAAAAAGAGAACGTATATTGCCAAAATTCATGGTCTTTTCAAAGAAACGACTGATTACACGATTGCGACTAATGCTTGGGTACACACACGCGCAGATGTACACATGTATTTGAATACATCTAATCCGAACAGCAAGGTCCTTTAAGTCTTCTTATACCGAGAAAAGACCAGACTCCACGGGAATCTTCTCAACCGGGAGTACAATCTGTATCAAAAATATCCAACATTCTAATATTGTTAGACTATTGCAGATCCCCATATTGTGAAAAATGTGCACAATGTAGTTTTCATTTCTGCATTAGAATATACTTGAAAGCCAATTATTGGGCCACATTTTTATTTTTATAATTGTTTGTTATTATAATTAATCTTGTCAATAACCATTAATGCTAAGTTAATGTTTTATTATTTTCTTCAATATTTAGGAACAAATTCAATTTTTCTACGAAATATGCTAGCGAAGAAATGTAATAAATATTACATTTGTAAAGTGTTGTTATAGGGGAAGGTGGTGCAAGACAGTATTAGTTAAGATTTGATGATGAATAGAAGTTTTCAATTAACTTTATTTATCTTTATTTCTTAAATATTCTGTGGATATCAGTCTCTTTCAATATAACTATCATTAAACAAAATCTTTAAAAAATTATAACCTTTATTTTTAAAAAAATTTAAAAAGACATTGTTTCCCGTCTTGTCCCACAGATGGAGTAAGACGGGGTACTGTCTTACCAGTGTTAAATATCGCTGTAATAACGTAGTAATAATAATTTAATGTTTACTGAATCTAGAATCAAAATTATATGACATACTTATATTTAATATTATAATATATATATATATATATATATGTATATAACATTTGCATGCTATAAAAGATTAAAGAGGAATAGGGATAGCAATATAACCTAACACAAAAACAAATTTTTAAAAATGATTTTAAAAATATAAATTTAAAAAAATGTTTGTTATAAAATTATATATTTAAATTCAAATAAAAAGAAAATATTGCAGAATTGCATGTACAAATGTATGACGTACACATGAAATCTTCTCCGCACATGGACTGAAAATCAATAATATAATATATGTAATGTATACTTATACATTAGCAGTAAAACTACACTCAACTTATCGAATAACTATTTGAATTATTTTAATCTAAAAATTTTGAAAATGAGATTAGGCCTTGTTAATTATTCTGTAGAGGATATTGCCACCTTGACCTTGACATATGTTGTCAAGCATTATATTGATACTGATCACAGTTCGAAATCGTAATAACTTGGTTAATTAAAACGTGGTCAATCGCGACAACAATTGAGTTATTTTACACCTTTTAGGTTTCGTCCTTCCGTAGAAAAAGCGGGTTAAAGCTCCAGGTAAAGTTTACTTTACTAAGAAATACACATTTATCAACTCTCCATGATCACAGTAATTTACAATTTAATACACATTTAAAATAAACTCATTAATAACTTTTTACTAAAGGATGAGCGCTGACTACAACTTTCTGAAGGTCACTAGGATCATCACCTTGACGACCCTATATGTCAAGGTCGTTGGGGCAGCATTCTCAATAATGCATATTACTTTAACCCGTTGAAATGTTAAAACGCCCGCCCACGTTATCAAAATCCCATTATTGTAATTTAGCATTACTCAAAAGTTAAATTATAAAGAAAAGTATTTTCGTCTTTTCTCTACGAATAGAGATATCGTGATGCAAAGTTTGAAATGTCAATTTTTCATATAAGATACGTCATTATTGCCCAGAATTTTTTCTCCCTTTCACATTTTCTACACCAGATAACACTCGCCTAACTATTACAACGCTTGCCTATTTACCGAAGTCATCGCTTAACCGCGTTCAATTAGTTAGCGTTCGCTGCAAGTTTGACAGTTGGTGATAATGAGGCTTTCCAACTAGGATATATTGAGTCCATTTCCTTCTTATAAATATGAAATGGTGTACACTTTCTGCACTTAAGTGAAATAGATATATGTTTAAAATTTGATAAAAGCGAAAAGGAAAATTCTAATGCAATCAAATGCAGTCCAGTGCAAAAAACAAACCTATTGACATGACAATGAGCTCCAATTGTTATGTAAGGTTTTTATTAAAATATAATTACAGCTCTAAATTTAATTTTTGATACGCTAATGACTAAAACATAATTTTATTTCTATTTACAACTTAAATGACGTTTATTATAAATAAACATAATTACCGAATGTTAAACAAAAAATATTTTTGGAAAATTGATGACACCAACTTATTTTACAAGTCCGTATTTAGCTTTTTATAGCGTCAAACAGTGTAATATTTTGTCGCAATTAGAACATTTTGTGTTGGACACAATGTTACACTGTGTCATCCATGTATGTTGTTGGAAAACAATCAATGTTGTTGTATGTACAAACTTATTAAAAATTATCTCGTACTATTTTTTAGAAAATTTATTTTGGTGCACACATGTGCACTTACAGACCCCGATAAGAATACTGTGCAAATATTTTACAACAATGATATCACAAATAGACGATAAAATTTTGCATTACTTAATTGCTCTAAGATACATTATAATGCAGGAATTTTATCGAAATAAAATTTCTCATTAATATTTGTCAATTATTAGACAAATCTAATTCAAGATAAATATTTTAGAATTATTTAAAAGACCGTTTAAGTCTTTATTTAATATGTTACCATGTTTAATGTGTATTATTTCGTACTGCAATATTTCTACATTACAATTAAAAATTATAATCATGCATTTTTGTAAACATTTATTTGGATTAATTACATTTCTAAAATGTTTTACATATAACGCAGCTAAAATTGTTTTTTTTTCAATTGTTAAACAATTTCTTTCTAAATTTAATTTTGCAAATATATGATCCCAAATAGCAGTATAATTGCAAGTTGTTGACAACTTGTCACAAATATTCTTATAGTTGTCAGCAAAGCAACAGAAGGGGGTATCCTCTTATCATTACGTTCTTGCCAGCAATAGTTTTCAAAATATAATACCGGCAAGTTTCCAACAACTTATCAGCATTATACTTATCACAAGTTACAAATGGAAATTGTTGCTCACAGATTGCTGTAAACAATTTTCAATATGTAGTAATGGCAAGTTTTAAACAACTTACGACAATATACTTATCACAGATTGACTTCAATAATTTTTCTACATTTGCTCGACAGTAAAACTCGGCATATTGATACTAAATTGACTAAAACGTTTGATTGCATTAAATAAAAAAAAAACAACGTAATAGCAATTAACAAACAGTTTAATCTGTGCAATGGTTTGCTTTAGATTGAGTTATCATGTTTTGCTATCTGGGATGCTACCACAAAGATGAGTTGACATACGAGGTGTGTTAGAAAAGTAATGAGACTGATACTTTGTGACCATAAATTTTATTTTTTTTACACATCAAGGTTGTCCCTTTCAAAATATTCTCTTGGGCAGTTAGACAGCGATGGAGTTGTTTCCAGTCTTTGTAGCAGTTCTGGAAGGCTTCTGCTGGAATACCTTTCAGCTCGTTGGTTACGCTCTTCTGGATATTATCTAAAGTACCAAAGTGGCGCCCTTTCAAATGGTTTTTGAGCCAAGGAAATCAAAAGAAGTTTTTTTAACGTTTTTTTAACGAGAAGTCCTTGAAAAACTCAGGAAAAAGGTGGCACGTGTGCGACCAGGCATAGCACGCACTTGGATGCTGCATCACGACAATGCGCCTTGTCATAATCTCCATCAATGAATTTTTGGCAAGAAATAATATTCCTGTAGTTTCTCAACCCCCTTATTTGAGGACAACCTTAATGTGTAAAAAAAAATAAAATTTATGGTTATAAAAAATTAGTCTCATTACTTTTCTAACACACCACGTAGTATCGTCATAGTTTTGCCGAAATACTATTTCGAAATTATATGCGCAAATAGTAATCAATATTTTATAAAAAATCAATATTTCTACATCTATTTTTGTTGTAAATGTATCTACATAATTGGAAATTATAATTTTCATGCAAGATTTTGTCGAAGGAATAATGAACAGAATGCAAATGAAACTGTATTTTTCTTTCTTGCTGGGTTACATAAAAACAACATAGCATTTAATGCAAATTACATCTTATTGCATCAACGCATTTCGTTTAAATTAATTCGGTTATTATTTATTTATAATTAATGTTGATCTTAATAATCAAAACCAACAATATCAAAAACACACGTACATGCTAAAAGCACATAAACGTTCACAAAACATGTAATACTTTCACTCGTTGTTCCTTTCATTCATCAACTCCTGGAACATATTATATAATTTTGCAAACTCTTTTTTTAGTAACAGAAACTTAATATAATTACAAACAGAACATTTATACATTGAAAAAATGTATAGTTAATGTAAGTTACTATATAATAGTATAGACGTGGATAATATTAATAGGCATTAATATCTATAAACGTTTGTTTGAAACAATTCAAGAATCATTGATCTTCAAAACTCTGTTACCATTTTATCTATTTACAGTTTTAATGCTACAAGATAGAAGCTAGTCAATTTATTCCACTCGTTTTTTATATTCAATGTGCCTAATGTATTCAATGATTTTATATGAAGCAATAGTTTAATTATTTTATTCAATGAGATAAATACATAATATTAATAATTAAAATTTAGGTTTGATAAGACTTTAATATGTTGTAGTATAGATTAAAATAAAGGACCCGTATTTTTTTATACGTGTCCGTTTTCACTTTTATGAGGTGAAACATTTCTTTGAAGAAAATCGGTTTTTTTCTTTTAAAGAGTATCATCGAAACTATGAGAGATACAAAAAAATGTTTTTAATGAAAGTTTAATAGTTTAAAAAGTACTTTATAACAGTGACAAAAAAACTTCTTTAATTAAAAATTTTTTTAATTTGTTTTTGAAAATAAAAAATAATGTTTGAAATCATGTTATAAAGTACTCTTGTTGTTATAAAGTACTCTTCAGGTCATTCAACTTTCATTTAGAACATTTTTTAATATCTTTTATAGTTTCGACGATATACGCTTCGAAAGAAAAAAATCGGTTTTATTCAAAGGGTTGTTTCACCCCCTAAAAGTGAAAACGGGCACGTATAAAAGAATACATGTTTCTTATTTTGATCTACTTATGTACTACAATATATTAAAGGCTCATTAAAATCAGACGCGAATATTTCTGCCTGTTTGCCTATAGGTCAAATATCTCGTCATGTTTTTTAAAACAAAAAATATACATGTTGTTCAATGCTATAAAATGTGTAACATCAGTACAAAATTAAAAAAATAGGAAAAAAGAATAGCAAGTTTGTGTACGTGAGTCAAAATCATTATATCATATATTTAATTTTTTATAAATCACAAAATTGTGTCTAATTCAACCTAAGTGATGTTTTTAAAAAAATAACGTATGACATTTTTAACTTACACCAATTACAGAGAGAACTTATTGTTTTTTGAAATATATAACTGTTATACTACTTTTAACAAATATCCAAATTGTAGTATTTTTATATTTCTGTCTAAGAATCTTCTTATTCCAACTTAAGTAGTATGTATTTAAGGTAATTAAACTGCAACGAAAGAGAGAGAGAGAGAGAAAGAGAGACAGCGAGTCAACAACAGACTCAAATACACCCCTAAATTTAAATGGAATATCGTTATAAGATGTAAAAATGAAAAAAACCTTTTGTACATTTACAATATTTAATTATAATGAAATAATTTAAGAAAAAAGGAAACCTGTGTTTCACATAAATAAAGATAACCTCCTTATCATTCCTTGATAATGCGACGACCTACTAGAGATTTTCTTAATTCTCACAAAAATTTATAATAAGATCGAAAATATTTACCGTATAATGTTAAAATTTAAATCAATAAAATATCTTGATTTTATTTTTGCCAAATAATAATAAGATGAAGTTGAAGATTGTAAAAATTAAAAATTATTATTTAACTCAAGAACCGCTGTGATTGACATAGCCTTCTAATTACTCATGTTTTAATTTCCTCAAACCGATACAATTTAACTTATTATTGTTTATTATACGTTGCCTGAAAAAAAACGTTTATTTAACTTATATTGATTATTACGAAAAAATATCATTACATACCTCGATAGTCTAATTGCCCGCGCGCATTTCGATAGATCCATGTTCGAACCCTGGTTGAAATGTTAATTTTTTGCAATAAAATTTTTTATTGCTTTTTCGGGGAAGAGAAATTTTATATATGCTTCTAAAGAATTAATATTATATATTCCGGCGTCACGACTGTGTTTCAAATACGATGAATATGCGGCGCAGTTTGAATAAGTTGGAGATTGTAAAAATTAATAATTATTATTTGTCATTAAGAACTGCTGTGATTGACAGAGGCTTATTTCTAATATTTCGTGTTAAAATAAAAAGATTTTTAATGTAAAAAAACTTGGCGCCGTTAGACCTCAAAACATAATAATGCAATAAAATATATAATAAAAGAAAGCAATGAAAAATTAAGAAAGAATGCAATGAATATAACAATATGAAGCGTATGCGTATGTGTGAGCAATTCGAGATAGGTATGCGGACTAAGAATTAAGTATAGGCTAAGATAACATTTATACGATGTGCGTTATATGTTGTAAAATTGAATAGAATTAAGATAACTTTAAATTTAGATATGCGTACGATTTTGCGAAGTAGGTTTCTTATTCATAACCCATTCATCATATAAAAGTTACATTGTTGAGTGGAAAATTGCAACTAAAATTTATATAATATTTATATAACTCGATACTGTAACTCGATGTTTGCTAGGAATTTAATATTCTTTAAAGAATTGGATAATTTTCAATTTCAGCAAAATATTAAATTATCATTCAGATATTATCGTCACTTACAGAGCACAATATATGTAATTGTTTCGATAATAACACACAGTAGAAAAAAGGTAGTATTATAGTCACTTATTTACATTTTATATAATAACTATATTAATAATTAATATTTTAAATTAAAAATGATTATATTATCAAACTTTTTCAGCAGACTCAAAGTTATGGCATATTTATTATATTAAGTACTATTTATAAAAATGTAGCGACACTGACATAACAAATCAAAGAGGAATAAAGGTGATAATATGGTCTACCACAGGAATAAATTTAAAAAATTGTTTTAAAAACAAAATTAGAGCGTTTTGTTATAAAATTATATATTTATTTAAGATAAAGAAAAAATATTGTAAAATATATGCAAATGTATACACATGCACATAAACCTTCCGTATAAACTTGCAACAATATTATTGCAACGTTGCAGCAATGTTACAACGTTGTAGCAATGTTGCAACAATATTTCTGCAGTCTTCTGTGCTGTATGGAATAGACTGTAGTACCAAACGTACTGCACTTCAATACTATAGTACTGAAAATCTATAATACATGTATAAATGTAAAATATAGATTGGCAATAAAACTACAAGCAACTTATCGAATAACTACCTAGATATGAAAACTTTGAAAAAGGGGCGTATTAAGTCTTTTGAAGCGTTAGTAAGCAAAATCCCATGTTATTATTTAACTTTGCATAATTCGAAATGTATACAACTGAATAACAAGTTAAGTAACAAAAAGTACTCAATTGTGCATCGCACATTCCACATTTAACCGAGCACCTTTAAAACATTGTTTTCAATTTTTTTTTTATTTGCTGATGTATTCTACAGAAAAAAAACATGAGACACGTGTTTCGCAAAAAAACATTAAAATTTTTTTTTTGTGAAATTATTCACGCTTGTAAGTTGCAAAAATTCAGAAAAAAAACATTGCTCATATGAACATTCAAATTACTATATCACCGAAACCGATGGTCGTACAAAAAATTGCAAAAAATCGATTTTGAAGATCTTGATTTATGCTATGGATGGATTATTTTTAATTTGATTGTTTTATATAAATAACTTTTAGTTTGTTTATAATTTTTTTACATTTGTTGTCATCAATTCACGGTGAGTTGATGAAAAATGTTTAAAAAAATTGTAGACAAATTGAAAGTAGTTTATATAAAACTATTAAATTAAAAATAAGCCATGCATAGAAAAAGTCAAGATCTTCAAAATTGATTGCTTGCATTTTTTGTACGACTAACGGTTTTAACAACATAGTAATTTGAATGTTCGCATGAACAACGTTCTTATTTTGCAACATACAAGCGTGAATAATTTCATGAAAAAAGTTTCAAATTTTTTCCGCAAAACACGTGTCTCATGTTCTTCTCTATAGAATATGTGCTAATAAATTAAACAAAAAAATAAAATAAAAATGACAATATTTCAAAGATGCTAAATTTAACGTGAAATAAGCGGCATACACATATTTGTGTGATAATACGCTCAAGTTTAAAAGAAATTAGGACATATGTGTAGTTTAATGTTAAATTGTATCTTAAAAAAATTTCGAAATGCTCAAAAATAAAAATGCTTTAGAATAAATGTCAGCTATTGTATTATATATTGACATATTAGATCCACTACATAACAGCAGGCTACTAAACAATTAATTCCATAAGTAATTGTTAGAATACGTCACCTAATAACGGAGATAATAAGCGTGGCCGTGATACTTACTGATAATATCTATTACCTTTTTTTCTATCTAAGAAGTCTTAGTTCGAAATGTTGTTCCCGTGTGGAAATTTATCCGGGCGTTCCATAAGTTAGTACTGGCCCCGTATGGGCATTACTGAGGCATCCAAAATAAGGTTTGCCAAATTCAAGCCCGTTTAAGACCCAGTTAGAATAGTATAACTTAAGCCCAGTTACAATCCGTATAGGGCCCAGTTTGGTTTAGATTTTTTTCCCAAGACACTCGTACTTAGGCTTGCCCAGTTACAGCCTATATAGGGCCTAGTTTGGTTTAGATTTTTTTCCCAAGACAGTCATACTTAGACTTGCCTAGTTACAGCCCGTATAAGGCCCAGTTTGATTTAGATTTTTCTCCCAAAACAGTCATACTTAGGCTTGCTTAGTTACAGCCCGTATAGGGCCCACTTTGGTTTAGATTTTTCTCCCAAGACACTCGTACTTAGGCTTGCCCAGTTATAGCCCGTAATGGACCCAGTTTGGTTTAGATTTTTCTCCTAAGAAAGTTATACTTAAGCTTGTCCACTTGCAGCCCGTATAGAGCCTAGTTTGGTTTAGATTTTTTTCCCAAGACACTCATATTTAGGCTTGCCACTTGTAGCCCGTAAAGTACTTTTTTGGATTTTACTTTTATTCCAAGATAATTATACTCAAAAAGTACGTTTAAATAAAAATTTCTTTTTTTTTAAATAAGCAAAATTTAACTAAATTTATTGTAAATCTAAAAATTTGTAAATCTAAAAAAAATTATTTTTTTTACAGACAAAAAATTACTTTTTGTTTTAACGCATTAAAGCTCACAATCAGACCAGCAAAGATGGCTAAAAAATAACAATTTGAAATAAGCCCGGATTGTAAAAAAACATTATTGATATAAAGAGCACATTGCAAAAATCAATTTTGCAACTCATTTGTTTATAACAATGATAACAACTATAACAGTAAAGAAACGTCATATCTGTTTCTTTAGTAATTTTTCCTGTAGAATCGATTGGCGTAATCAGTTTTCCTCTACAGTCAAATTTTATTAATTTGTTTATTAACAATTAGTTGCAAAATAAATTTTTGCAACGTGCTTTTTACGTTATTAATGTTTTTTTCATACTCCAACACTTTTTTTAATTGTTATTTTTTGACTATCTTTACTGATTTGGGCATGGACAAGAACAGATTTTAGTTATTTACATAGTTTATATAGTTCATTTTTAAAATATCTAAAGCTAAACAATCAAAGGGCTAGTGAGAGTGCACATACGCGCAATACTCAACACGTAAATTTCTTGCTATTTAAATCAGCTTTAGTTCAAATATAACTTTTTATTAACGATATTACAAATATATGATTAGCAGCTCATTGTCAGTGTCAGCGTATTAAATTATGATTCCGAAGCTCTTGGGTTCAAATCCAGGCGACGCGTTTTCAAAAATTGTAAAAAAATGCTCAATTGTAGTTAATAAAATAAAATTTTATATTAGAAACAGTAAATACAGATATAAGCTATAAAGATAGTAAGATCTGTTAAAAAAACTTGAAAAAATTTTTTTTATTTTTGAAACTAAAAGAAAAACGAACTCAAACTAGGGATGTTCGATTCTCTTATAAAAATCGGTTCTTAAATCGATTCTGCATCGAATCATAAAAATCGATTCTGCAAAAAAATTGGAATCAAAAAATCGATCGTGCTAGAATTGATCTAAAAAATCGTAAAAATTTATATATATAATTAAAACGTACATTAATATTTAATTAATTATTAACGTTTTATCAATTTTAAATTAACTATTAGTAGTTCTAAGATTTTAATTTTGAAAACTTTAACCAATAAATAAAACAGGTAATTATGTAATTAAGCATTAAGTTTTTGAAAAAATAAAAAATATTTGTTAAAAAATATAGGTTGTTTTCACATCATTTTTTGTTTACATACATTCCTTTTATGTACTTTTATATGTTTTATTTATAATATAAAAATACATAATGTTTTTATAATTACTAATCCT
Organism: Solenopsis invicta; assembly: GCF_016802725.1. Lineage (NCBI taxonomy): Eukaryota > Metazoa > Arthropoda > Insecta > Hymenoptera > Formicidae > Solenopsis > Solenopsis invicta. Next base: position 27,846,395 of record NC_052668.1, read on the forward strand.
TAATAGACACTGAATTTAGAAATAACAGCATGGCCGCGTTCAGAATATCATACGTAACCTTAATTTCAGTCTCTATTGTAAACAACGCTTTAAGGGCAATAGATAAAAAAAAAAAATAATTTTTAAAAATAAGAATCGGTTTTTTGATTCTTAGGGTAAATAATCGATTTGCAAAAAAATCAAATACCAGAAATCTGATTTAAAAAATCGATTTTTAAACCAAAAAAATCGATCTTGTAAAGAATCGAATCGGAATCGAACATCCCTAACTCAAACTCAAATTTTTGTATTGGCCAAAGTTTGAAAACCAATATGGGCCCTGAAAAAAAGCATGACAATGGTTCAAAGTTGGACCAAGATAGGTGTTCTAACTTGGGCTTCAACCAAAGTAAGGAAAGCTAATCTGGGCTAGTTTACAGCCTAAATAGAATTTCCACACGGGTTATTTTCTATCCGATACTTGATCCTCTCTGAGGAAACCCTGAAAATTATTATTGAATAATTAGAATATAAGTACATACATTTTTTTAACAAAATAATGTTAGTGCTGTCCCATTAATATTTTCAGACAAATTAGATTAAACTATAGAGTTTGTGACAAATTTGAAAATATTCTTGATTTAACAATACATTGATCTGGAAAAATTAAAAACAAATTTTTTAAAATAAAGTATTACAAAAGCCTACGACGGCTTTTACTTTGTAAATTATCAAAATATCTCAAAGTGTGAAGACCGATAAGGACTTGCTTTACACGTAAAAACTGTTGGAATTTTCACGAATGCGTTGTTTATATTATAATAGATCACATATGCAAATCTTTTTACGAGAGAATATTAATCCTTTATTGATGTTACGGACTGTGTCGTGTTTAATTGTCGTGCATTATAACATCGAGCAAATTTTTATTCTTAATGTAAGAATATATAAATGAAATTTATGTGTTACTCTTGTCCTAAGAAAAAATCAATCTTATTTAATTCGATAATATTGCTTTATTTTTTATACTGCATCAGGTTGCAATAAGATTGAGCATGTTAAAAATACTTTCCGTCTTGTTACTAGAAATCTAGAGATTTTCTGAAAGAGTACGAAAAGGTAGCAAACACGAAAATCAATCAATTAAAAATAGTAATTATAGACGACTACATATCGAACCTATTATTCAAATACATTTAGCAAAAATTCCGTGGTATTATATTGAAAAATGATGTATCATCTCTCAATTATAAATTCACTAGCTTTAGCCAATAAAAAAAAGTTTTTCCTTGATCTTGGGTCTCTTCGTGAATATCTTTTCTAACATTTATTCAGTGGACACAGCTACTCACTTATACAATATACGCTAAATGTATAAACAGAATGGAAGTTATATAAAGATGTTATGAGTTTTTTTTCACTAACAATAAGCACGCAACACAAACTTATTTAATGTTTACAATTATAATAGATAGAATAGCACGTTTTTAAATATAATACAATGATAATAGATAGAATAGCACGTTTTTAAATAAGCATTAATAGTTTGAAAGAAGCTGACGCTTCGCAACTACCGATAAGATATTATAAATGCCTTTAGTTTATAACATGAATCATATGTATGTTTGACACATTTATAATAAAATGAGTTGCAATGAAAAGAGCGTATCATTAAAAAGACAAAATAACCACAAAAAAAGAAGAAAAGAAGAAAGGAAATAAAGATCGATTCAGACAAGTAGAGTGTTACAAAATGGGTGTAACTAATTTGACCTGCTCGGAGAAAGTAAAAGAAAAATATCATTTCTTATAGTTTTTAAAACGAGGAATTCGATGGTATTAGTTAAAATTACGTCATATAACGAGAACGCATGAAAAATCTAGTTTAAACTAGGGAAAGACATAGCACTGCACTTACTAACGAAATCAATGTGCTATACTGATCAATACGTTGTGTATTGATCGGTGATCGCATCGCATTTTGATATTAAAAAAATATAGAATATCTTATAAAAATGCTATATTTATTAGTGAAAATATCCGATGCAACGTACGCCTATATAAACATGTTTTCCCGCGACGGTTTCCCCTACCTAGCAGACTATCGTAACGCGCTTTCGTACAAACGTACAAATTGTTATTAAATATAGCATTTTTATAAACTGTTCTGTTTTTCATGTTAAAATATAACAGACAATATTTATTATCAATACATGTAATGTAGCGTTCTGTGAAATTAAAAAGTACGAATAAGAGATTGTAAAATTTTTCGCATGGAATCGTATTAGTCTCATATATGTTTGGTGTAAGATGATCCTTGAAAAATTATGAAAAGAAAAGAATGACATGTACAAAAGAGACAGACGTGCACAAAAAAAGAAGATAAAATAAATTAAGGTCGATTCAGGCGAATAAATTTCTCATGTTTAAATTCTCACAGATTTTTTTCAATGATTGTACAATATGTATATATAATAATAACATTTTTTTATTCGGTTGTAAATATAAATTGAATTTTTAAACAAATAAAAAAATATTTCTTCAGAAGAGTTTATGTCAAATTTTGTACATTCTTCAGAATGCACAACGTATGTACATTTTCTCGAAAAATTTCTTAGTGATGTTAAAATACAAATAAAAGAAAAGTTATAAAATTTCTCGCAAAATTGCTTGTATTAATTTCTTTACGCAGTGTACATTGTTATTTTAGCTTTTTGTTTTGCATTAGCCCCAATAAAAAGTTACTCTGCGTGACGGAAAGTGGCGAGGAGATTAGTGACGGCACTATTGAATCTGAGACCGAGAAACGTAGAATAAGCTTCCCATAGAAATCTAGCCGGTGTATAAGATAAAGTAAGCTGAGTAGGGTCGATAAGTGTCTTTGGAACTTTCCATCACCATAAATCATCAGCAGCTCCTTGTCCTCAACTTCTCGATATTCGACGTCGCGTCAGTTCGTTGCTTCCACTTTTCTTATTCTCGCATGTCCCGCTAATAACGCACACGTGATTCACGTTCGCACGTGACAATATATAAATGTTTAATAACGTAGCAAACTGCCTCGACGCAGTTTCAAATGTGCAAGGGATTAAATGTCACCCGCGTGACAAAGAGGAAGGCCATTTCTGTCATCGCATTTGAAATGATAATTCTTACGAGCAAGCGGGTACTTGGTCATGAGAAGATAAGACGTACTCTTTGTTCATTGCCGATAAGACCGTTTCTACCACATATATTCTTAAAATGTTCCACAAATTTGTGTAAAACGTAACTGTAGCACTTGCGTTAAAACCTTCTTTTAGATTGCTAAAGATGACTTTGACCAAACTTTGACTCAACTTTTTCGATTATTACACTGAAAAAAAAATCGATTAAATTTTTAAACTTGATTAAATTTTTTTAGTTCAAATATTTATAAAAACAAACTAAAGGCATTTGATCAGCTTGAAAAAGTTAATTAAATTAATAATATTTTTTTCTCGGTGTAACTTATTTTACTAATATTGTTATTAATACTATATTGTTGTTAATACTCTCTAAATTTTATACAGTAAAAATTAAGTTTGTGCAATTTTTCTAAATGATCTACCACTCCGATAAAAATTAAAATATTATTCTGTGCTATATACTATAGAGTGAAAATTAGGTTTGTACAATTTTTAATACTACGAAATTCAGAAAATAAAACAGTTAACTTTTTAATGTTTAATATCTGAAAAAAAGATTAAATTAAAGACAATAAATAAAATAGTCGAAAATTTTACTTTTATTTCTGTTGATTGATTGTGAGTCAATAACCGATTAAGTTAATTCAAAAATCGAAGAGCAATTGGAACAAACTCCGCAGCTCGAGCAAATTTCACTTTTATGAAAGACTACATCTAGTAAACTGTATATAATTATACGTAATTGTATACAATTGTATATAATTATGTATAATTACATACAAAAATTTTTTACCAGGTGAAGAATTATCATAGATGACGAAGTGTTTATTCATAGGACTATTTTTTTAGAATTATTTAACAAAGGTCGTTTTTTGTAAAGCAAATGAACAGAAATAAGAATTAAATTAACGAGCAACATACGTAATTATATTGTATTCTTATTCATAAAAAATAATAAAACAATACGTATCGACTATACTTAATGAGCACAAATTATCGCACATATACAAAATATAAAATTCGACGAGTAGATGAGTTAGTGAATGAGTCTAAATAAACGAATGATTTAAGTAACAAACTTTTACATTACATTTTACAATAGAAAAGTTTATAAATTTATACGAAGTTTTTTAGAACTATATATTTTCAGAACCAACTCATTAATAAATAGCAATATTGAAAAGTTCAGTGTTTTATTTATTATTTTAAATCTCGCTATTCCTTTACAAAGTCCAAAAATCATTTTTAATCGTTGTCAGATTTTATATATGCATATCACTTGATAGACGTGCATTGTGCACGTGTATCGCAGATTTTGTGATCATGTGCAAAAATTGTCGCGTTATTCAATTATCATAAACTACTTGTGTAATAAAGAAAGTTACATGGACTCTGCAATATGAAATATTTTCTAGCCATTTTGACGTACTTTATTTTTCTTATACATTTTCGTCTTGCCATTTTTTAATTCTTTTCTTGGAGAACAATCTTTTTACATAATTATATATAATTATATATAAAAATCATGTATAATAATATATAATTGTATATAAATATATATATTAATATATATATTTTAATACATATAGACAAATTTTATATATGATTATATATAAAAATTTTTTTTCGGGTTACTTATTTGTTCTTCTATTTTTATTTATCTATTATTTTTAGTTTTTTCTTATAAATAACACAGGAAAATATATAAACGCACTTATCTTCATTTAACTTGTTCACGACCTAGATAATGATATTAAACGATTTAGAATGCATGCGTGAAAAAATTATCAATGTGTGACGCATTAATCTCTATTCTAATGCAAAATCAGTTCGATAGCATTTAATTTCTCATGCTTATTCATATGTACATTAGTTTTATTATTCATGCAGTATGCATGCATTTACGTTACATTAGTTTTATTATTCACGCAGTATAATATACATGATTTTTGTTTGAATGCAAATTTATTTTTTTAATCATAAAACAGTATGCTAATTTTTTAGATTGGTATTTTGATTTCCAATTAAGGAAAATTGAGAGTGAAAATAATTGCAACAATAAAGCTATTAAATGTTTATTATTAACCCATATAGCAAAAAACATCACTGTGATGTTACAATAATGTTGCTGTGTTGCTTTTTTTAGCTATTAAATACATATTCGTATTTTTTATTAAGTTCACAATTTACGCTATTATATATATATATGCGATAAGACGATTTGTTCTAGTGTTCTTTTCACATAAATTTCACGAAACTTCTCATCCTCCAAGCCATATCGTGCGACTGCACTAGGATTAGTGTCACGTGATACTTGCAGTTCGTTCGCAATCTGGTTTTTAGATGCTGCGGCTACGAAACGTCTCGTCTACCAAGCTCTTAGAAGACAACCGACTGTGCCATGTTTCCAATGGAAATTTCCATTTCAGTTGGCATGCCGCGCACACGGCGCGACCGTACAGTCAACTGTAAAAGCGGAGTCTACCATAAATGCTTTCCCATTGCCTCGTCTATTTAAAACGGCTGTCACGGCGCTCTCTCTATCGAGTCCACGACAGTTACGTCCGTGCCAAAAATTTGCAGATTACATGTGTCCTATTCCCATATAGCACACTAATAGTATATCAACATCTCAGTAATATTGAATCGCACGATTGCGAATATTGCAGCAACATTGCGAAATATTGATACAATATTAATAAGACATTGCAGCAATATCTAATGTCCCTTGAATCAATGTCTTATATAGACATTGATTTCAACATTGATATCAATGTCTATTCAATATCTATTCAATGTATAAAAAAATATCTTTTTGAAATATTCGTGTACATATTAATATAGTTATACCACATCATGTTAATGCAAAACAATATTTTCGCATTTTAAAACACATTTCTTGCAATAAAAAAAATTTCTCTTTTTGAGAATTTTTTTCAGCCAAGCAATTATCCATCTAATTGTAAGTTGTAATAATCGCGCTAAACGTTGCTGGACCTCTGCGACTTCTGCAAACTGGTTCCTAACGATGATCTATGAACACTTTGTATTAATGCCTGTATACTTTGTATTAATACCTGTATACCACTGATAGATCATGCCAAAATATACATGTATGTTATCGAAAAAATAAAACATGTATTATTAAAGCATAATATTTATATAAACATATAAAATTATTGTTTTTACTGATTTTTACAAATGCGGAATAGCACATATTTGGAATAACTTTTCTATCAGTTGTATAAATAAAGAATACAATTAGAAAAAAGTCAATATAACATAATAATTAAATTAAATATAACAAATTTTTTTTAAACATTTGTCTGATCATTGAAATGTAAATCAAGATTTTTTAATCCACGAACTTATTTCGTATGTCGATAATATTTATGTTTTTGGATTTACACAATTGTTTATTTTTATTTTTTTTTATAAAATAAGAAAAATATTGATAATAATTTGTTCAATATTGTAGTTTCAATATTACAGCGACATTAACAATTAATGTAGAAAAATTAACATAAATTCAATATTGAAAAAAACCTACAACATCGCAATGTTTCTACAATATTTTTATAATATTGCATTGCAATTTGCAACATTGCAACAATAGGCTTGTTTTCTATTCCTGCACTAGACTGCACTGGAACGTTCCTTCTTGCTTTCGCTAACATTGAAACATCTATCTATTTCATTTTAAGTGTACACTTATTTAGAGAGTTCAGGAACAGAAAACAAACGGTATGTTTCAATGTTTCTACAATGTTCTGTGCTATATGGGATTATTGTTTTTCTTTTTTTTCCTAGATTAGTTTTCTGACTGCGCTAGCTTATATCATTACCATTTCTGAATAATGAAAATAATTATAATTTATCATTTTATACTAAAGTATAAAATTTTGTATGAAAAAATAGTACTTATATATTTAATTTGCCATATTAAAAACTCCAAACTGTAATACTTTTTTCTCTTATTATATAATATTAGTGATGTTTTCCAGATATCGTTTGCATTTATCAGTCTCGTTTTAATAAATAAGCTTATATAAGAAGATAAATTACAAATTACAACATTGCCTATACAAAATGTTAAATTGCATAATTGCGTAACAAAAGTTTTATTAATAACAATATTGTAATCATGACATTGTTGTAAATTGTGCCAAGCAATATCCTTTCCTATATATTTAATAGATTATTTATAAATAATAAAACAATAGGTGCTTTCCATTTAGTAACACAAGTCGACATAAGCATCATTATTCTATCTTTGTTAGTCATCATTAAATGTTCAAAAAAGGTGGAATGATGCTTGCGTGTCAACTTGTGTCAACACTAAATAGAAAACGCCTAGTGCATATGATCGGTTTTTACACAGTTTCGAATATTATATATTGCATATCACAGCATCGCTATTTATAACACAAAAAGAATATTATTCATCAATTAACTAAATAATTTGATTTGATAAAAAATATGTTGTTGAAGAAATGTAATATTTTATTTTATTCTGAGATTTGTTAGGAATTTAGTTTTACTAAATTAAAGTTTAAAATTTGTTACCTATTTTTCGATTTTTAGTAAATATAGGATTTATCGGTAATAGATCATGAGCTTTGTCACGACATTATCAAGAGGTACCAAATAATAAAATAGATCTAGAGGACAGCACTGATAATATCGTTTTTCTACAATTTCTTTGCCAGATGGCACGAGACATCCTACTAACATCCATTTTAAGTCTTTTCTTCGTCTGTATGTCCAAGGACATAAAATGTCCATCTCATATCTGACATATATTTTGAATGTCCATTAAGACGATGCTGGACCGGTCTGTATAGGTGCTTATTTTTGTGCACAGATAACTTACAATTGGCTTTACAGATCGCAAAATCTTTTTACACAATTAGACAAAAACACATCTTGCTAGCTATAATTTAATACACAAAAAACGAAAGTTGATTAAAAAATTCTATTTTAATTATTGGCTTCTGCAGCCGACTCATGACAATACATATCCATATAAAAGTTTTAGACATTGTGTGTATGAAATAAGTAGCTAGCAAAGTATGAATAAAATCAAAGAACAATATAGTACTTGCAAAATAATTTTAGAAGCTTTAGTATAAAAGATATAAGTGTATGAAAATTGTTTATGTAATTTTCACGTGTTTAGTGCGAAGAGCAGAAATTGGGTTCATTGTAGTTCAGAGATCTTGCATTAGAGACGCTAAAGTCAAAAAACAAGGACAGATGAGTACGTTTGACAAAGTGTGCTAGCCTATTCCCCTTACTCTTCGCCTCACGCGCGACCCATAGTTCGTCGAAGAAAAATCTACAGCAATCTGCAGTACCGACGTCGAGTGAGTTCCACCGTCAGTGCAATAACGCCTAGCCAATTTTTAGACACCCTGCACTCATAGAATATATAAATTTGGAAATTAAGCAGGAAATGCACTATTAGCACGCAGGCATAACGTTTCATACGTCGTTTAAATGTTTATTTAATATTTATTTATTGTTCATTTAATATTTATTTATTGTTTAACCTTTAAACAGATTTTATCCGGGGAATTATGTTAATACATTTCTTATCTAGATGACCTCACTCAACTTTAAAAAGCTATAACTTTAATTCCAATCAATGTTTTTCAATAATTTTTTTTTTTTTAGATGAAAGTTTAGAATCTTAAAAATGTGATTGTATAATTGGCTTTACCAAAAAATAATTTAGTGTGAAGTTATAAAGAAAAAACTGAAAATGAAAAGCGAATATTAATAATTGTTTAAAAATTCACTTTTTTATATATTATATCATTGCAATAAAAAACGATTCTTCCAAATACACCACCCTAGCGCTTCCACGATCGATTAAAAATTTTATACAAATTGTATTTAAAGTGAGGACTAAAATATACGGGGTGATTCAAGTCGCTCGCAACAACCGACACGTATTCCTCATAAAAAATTTAGTCGAAAATGTTAAGAGCAAAATATTGAGGGGTCAATAGTTTTTAAATGGTGAGCATTTGAAAATATCCAACCACAGAGCGTGATGTTCGCGCTGTCAAGGGCGGGCGCGGGAGTGTCCCAGTCACGTACGACCTAGTTGGACATCACCAATCATAGCGGCCGATGCTTAGAGTATTTCCGTTGGTTTGGTTAGATTAGATTACGTGATTGGTGATGTCCGATTGGGTCTGTGCGCAACTGAGCCTCACCCAAAATTAGCTCAACATCAAAATTCCGGCGGGTCCCGATAGCGCACATCCTGATAGCACACAAACCACTCACAATGGCAGATGTCTAGAGATTTTCCGTAGGTAGGGTTAGATAAGTCAAGATGATTGGTTGGTGGGCTATCGGGATGTGCGCTATCGGAACCTTCCCCATTAATTCCAGTGCTAATACAAAGTGTATTTATTTTAATAATACTGTAAAATTAGGTAGTATGTCATTTACATAGGAAAATTTTTCAGACAGCAAATTTTGCAAACAGCAATTTTTCAGAAAAAAACCGAATTTTTTCTAGCTTCTCTCCAAGAGGTTTGTTCATATATCACATGCTCCATTATACTCCTACTCCATCGCGCTCTAATACGTTTGCAAATATATTGGAGCGCATTGGTGTGAGTAAGAGATATGTTTAAGCACGACGCGAACAAACCTAAAGTTAAAACCGTTTTTAAAGAAAGTGCACCGATGCAGAATAGAGGTTTACAACCACGTGACGAACACTCCGACACGACATGAACGACAGTGCGGTCGCGCGATAGGAACTTTGCTCATTTACTAGTAGTATGTTTCGATTGCTCGGCTGCGATCGGTGAATTTTGTTGAGTCTTTCTCGGGAGTGAATTGTTCTCGGCGAATGCACCATCGTTGAGATTTGTGTGAGAAGCGCAGCGCGTCTCTTATGAGCGTCGTAGTGCGTCGTAGTGAAAACGACACGCGACGCGAATCATGGCAAAAGATGAGGCGGATGACGTGCTGCCAGACAAGGATGCGGCGAAGGGATTCTACGCCAAGTACGAGCCTAAGGAGATCCTGGGCAGGTGCGTTGCTCCGCGTTGTATTCGGACAAATCACGTTTGCCAATGTTATTATTAATTGTTGACTCGCGTTTTTACAGTGCCTCTCTTCTATTCATATATTGTGCATTTTCGCGTGACACCAGCGATCGCCGTAAACATCGTTTGCAATGGATCACCTTTCAAGTTGATGATGATATTACATAATTAAAACAAATTTCGACAAGTTCTCGCACAAATCGCAAATATCAGAGTTATCTCGGCGGATTGGGATTAACGTTATTCATATATTTTTTTTTTACATTAACACTACTCCAGCCGTTTGTTTTCTGTTCCTGAACTCCCTGAATTAGTGTGCACTTAAAATGAAAAAGATATATATTTGAAGGTTAGCGAAAGCAAGAAGGGATGTTCCAGTGCAGTCTAGTGCAGGAATAGAAAACAAGCCTCAGGTGAAAATTCACTCACATAGTTAAAGATTTTTTTACATTTTTCTGTTTTCTGTTTCTTCTGTACTTTTACGTTTCTTTTTTTATGAATTGCAAGATGTTAGAGTAACTGAACAAATATATTACATGTTATTTTAGCCGTTACTTGCTGCTATATTTTTCTTTTTTTAATACTATTCCAAGTAAAAATTCACTCGCAATTAATTTTTTTATTCTTGTTAATATCTATCGATCATTTAGCTGCTTTTTTGTAGCTTGCAAAGTATTAGACTAACTGAATTCTAGGACTGAATTAATACAGTTTTAATGTACAAAAATCTTATTAACGTTATCTTAACTTTGCTACTCATATTTTTCTTATATTAATACTTTCTGGAAGATTTACACACAATTAAGACTCTTTATACATTTTTAAATATAAATTAATAATATTTTGTACCCCAAAAGCTATATTGTACGAATATTGTATTATTTAGTAATAGCATCACGTATTGATGAAAATTTTGAATAATTGTGCTAGATGATACGTTAGAACAAAGCAGTTTTGTCAAAATAAAATTTCTAAATAGTAAGTATTTGTCAACAATTGGATATATCTAAATTTGAGATATAAATATTTTACAAAGTAAACTTACTAATATAACATATAAATATTATTTTAATCTTAGAATGTTATTCGAATTTTTCTTACGTTAACGTTGCTCTGGACAAAGATTTACAAAACTAATCTTTTATTTATAAAATGAAGATTTTGAGTCCCCCATTAAAAATTGATCAATCTATTGAAATTTCTTGTAACTTTTAAAAGTTTCCTACTCCTTATCTACTTTACAAAAAAAATCATAGTAGAGATTTTTGTGTGATAGGATCGAAACTATTAGTTTCCCTATGAACAGCACAAACTCATTTCTGTGTCAAACTCCAGTGACTTCATTTTGTATGTTCACAACATTGCTGTTTTGTGTTATTAAAATTTTTGTAGCTTAAAATAACACTTAATAAGATTTTATTTACATTAAAATAGTGTCAGTTCAGTTATTTTAACCTTCCAGCTTACACAATAGAAATAAAGGGTAATTTTTTAATCCTCACAATGTGAAAATCTGCATCTTATTTATATAAACTGAAATATTTTGAGTCAGGCCATTGTTTCGTGTATTAAAAGTGGTTAAAAAAATCTAAAAATTTATAGGTATTAGGCACATGAAAATAATTTTCAATAAGAGACAAAAAGTAAAATTTTTTATTTTGTTACAAACATGTTTTCTATTCATGGAAAAGTTTTAATAAAATATTGTACTCATTGTACTTAAGATATTGAAGATTGTAATTGATTATTATATTATAATTGCTTATCGCGGGCAACACAACAAAATCAAATTTTTTTTATCAATTTTATTGCAATAGTTACATCTGTCTTTTCTTCAACTTCTATTGTTATTATTGTAATTTTGGTTTTTTGATGCTTAAAATTGCACAAAAATATATCCATAATGATTTTTTAAGTTTTTCTAAGTGCTTTTTTAAATGTTCTGTTATAATCTGCTTTGCAGATGAAGATCAGTGACATTCAAGCTTTTTATAAAATAATATCTATATCCATCCATATTTATTTTCAATCATATAAAGCATTGCTGTTAACGACTCCTTGATCAAGCATACCAAAGGAAAGCCTCATAGTCCATCACATTGTTTGTCTAAATATCAAGTAGGATTTATACAAAGAATCAAAAGTATTGGTCCCACTTTTTATACTATTATAACAGGAAACCTCTTTCTAGATTTCAAGTATTTAGATCTGTTTTCTCCTATTATTTTTCTTGCTTATAATGTGACTCAATGCCTCAACCCTGCTCTGCCAGTTTATTTTTCTAAAATAAGTGATTGTTTTTAGAAAAATAATTTTTGAATAAAAACAGATATTCAGGTATTAATTTAAAATGAAAATAGAATATTTTTATATTTATTTTTGCAAAATTTTTATTTTTCACAAAACATTGACATTGTGTACTGTGCTACATGTATTATTATGTGGAATTAGCACTTGAATGAAAATTTACTCACAGTAGTGTTCCAAGATTAATAATCTTCATGAAATATTTCAGGGGAATATCTTCCACTGTGAGGAGATGCATAGAGAAAGAGACGGGAAGAGAGTACGCGGCTAAAATTATAGACATCAGCAATGAAACGAACGAGGATGGGCATACTATGAAAGATGCTACACTGCAAGAAGTACAGATACTTCGTAGAGTAGCTGGACATCCGTATATCAGTAAGCTTGCTTTACTCATTTTTACGAATATATTACAAAACAAAAAACTTGTTAATTTATTTTAAAAGAAATATAGCTATATAAAATCATATTATTTCTTTTCATTTTTCATTTTCAGTTGAGTTGCATGATGTTTTTGAATCTAGTACATTTATATTCTTAATTTTTGAATTATGCAAGAATGGAGAGTTGTTTGATTATCTTACATCGGTTGTGACACTTTCTGAAAAGAAGACGCGTTATATTATGAGACAAGTATTTGAGGGAGTCCAGCACATACACAATCAAGGAATAGTGCACAGAGATTTAAAACCCGAGAATATATTACTTGACGATAATTTAAATGTAAAGATAACGGACTTTGGATTTGCCAGAATATTGAAGCCTACAGAAAAATTGGAAGGTCTGTCAATTAATTTTTTTTACTTTTATATATATTCCAAGTTTTAAAAATTAAATTTTTAATTTTTTATATATTTTACAGATCTTTGTGGTACACCTGGCTATCTAGCACCAGAAGTATTAAAGTGTAGTATGTTTGAAAATATGGAAGGTTACGGATTTGAAGTTGACATGTAAGATTTCTTCAACAAAAGTACATGCTAATTCATAGAAATATATATTAAAAAGTTAACTTAATTAAATTTTTTAACTTAATTATATTTCTTTAGTCCAAAATTTATGTATTTCAGTTATATATGTACTTGAACATCAATTGTGAAGTGCAATGGAAATTTACTTAAATATATAAACATTTGAATTGAAGAAATTTAATTAAAACTTGAAAATTTTAGGACTAGTTTCACAATCTCTGGTTAACTTAATCGATTGATTTTTCTATTGATCAAGAAACGTGTTTGTCATTAAATAGGATTGATGAGAATCATAATACTTAATTGATCGATTATGTTAACCGGAAGTTGTGAAACTAGTTCTTAGTCAAGAACATTTTAAAATGAAAAGAAAAAGTGTAATTAATTTGATCGTATCATTTTCGTGTAAAATTATCTTACACGAAAATATATTTTGTAACTCTTCTTCGCTTTTTTTTTTAGCTAGAAAACTTGAAATATATATTGCAGTTTTTTACGAAATACAATTCTATTATATTTTCCATTTTCGTTTATGATGTAACAGATGGGCTTGTGGCGTGATTATGTTTACGCTATTAGTTGGCTGTCCTCCATTTTGGCATCGAAAGCAAATGGTTATGCTTAGAAACATAATGGAAGGAAATTATTCATTCACCTCTCCCGAATGGACTGATATAACAGGTAAATTGTAATTGATAAAAATTGTAATTACAAAGAAAGAATTGAATTTTTAGGTAATTAAATATGTGAGTATATGTTTTATAATCTTTATTTCAGAGGCTCCGAAAGATTTGATAAGAAAGTTGCTGGTTGTTGAACCTAGAAGAAGAATTTCTATAAAGGACGCACTGGAACATTCGTTCTTCCATACAGTTGTAAGTATTTACTACTGAACATGTTAAAGTAAACGTTAGCATTTATAACTTTCAATTTAAGATAAAAATAAAACATAAAGATAATAAAATAAACTTTAAAGATCTTTTTAAATAACTAATACATATTTTATGCATATATTTTACTGCAAAATTATGACATCTCGCTATTAATTTGTCTCGCTTTATTATTTTTTCTGCTCACCCCATTTCAAAATATACTTACACCCATCTAAATATGGGATATCTAAGAATTATAACACATACAGCAAAGAAAATACATAAAATATATCATAATGATGTAATATGGGGTTTATGGACAAGTATATGGTGTATATGAAATTATTAATTTTCTGTTTCATTTTTTGTTTTTATTTTTACAATAAATTATTTACAATAATTTATTTTTACAATAAATAAAATATGGAATTAGATTACCGCGTTTAATAGATTATCATATATATACTTATAAAGTACAAGTTATTGACTTTACAGCTGTGGGATCAAGACATCGCTCCTCTAAAACGTTCTCTGTCATCTAATTCGCGACGTCTGAGTAGAATATCTCAATTAGCTTTGGTAATTAATTAGTTTTCTTTTTATTTTGTCCGGTACCTATGTTTACTTTCCATTATCATTATAAAATTTACTGATTATTATAATATTTTTTATATTTACTGTTATTAATAAATTAAATTTGTTTTTACGTAACAATTAACATTTATTTTTGTAACAATTTAATTAATGAGAAACGACACACTAATCGAAAGCAGTTCTTAGTGCTCAACATTTTTCTATTGGAATTTTAACTATGGCCGCCTCAATAAAGATATTCCACGTCTGTGTTCATATTACACACTCATATCACTCATCACATTGAGTGTATAGTGTGAACATAGACGTGTGGAAAATTCTTATTGAGGCTGCTATATTGGACACAAGTTAAAATCCCAATGTAAATTTACAAACATTTACAAGATTCTTCAAACTTCGCGCCGAATTATTTTTAAGTGCAGTGGAAATGGCTAAGACACTCTTCCTGGATAGTTGCAGAATCCAAGTTCAAACCGAGGT